>NW_014569551.1:2028240-2037157 GCF_001313835.1 Polistes canadensis
TTTCTTTTTTTTTTTTTTTTTTTTTTTTTTTTTTAAAAATATATACTCTCTTTTCTTTTTTGAAATATTAAATTTTTCCGTTATACATTTAAGTGTATATAAATCTGTACATATATCGAGTTTACTCGATGGTTCGAATAAATCCAGAAAGGGGCAAATCGTAAGACAAACTGCAAGAGAAAAGCCAGCTTTTGCTGGAATAGAACTACGGAATTATGGATGGATCGAACTATGAAAAGGGTTTAATGGAAATTGAGAGTAGAAATCGGTTTACGAACCCTACGACATTTATCTTTCCAATCTCGTGTTACCAGTTAACGTGATTTATTTACCATCTGATCAATATTTGAAGAAGTAGATTTAAACAGAAAAAAAATTATGTAGAAATACGAATAATATGAAATGATTGTTCTATCATTAATATCGAAAACATTTTTTCTAATTTTTTTTTAGATATTCTTCGATTAAAAATTTCGATTAAAATTTGTCAACCCTTTAATATACATTTTCTAATACGACATAATATGAAAAATATTATTTTCATGGTAATGGTTAATCAGATTTTATAAATGAGAAAAATATTAATAATATTTTTCATTCTGATTATCGTTTATTATTAAAATAGAAAACATAAATCTTTGTTATGTTACATCATTAAACAATTCTAATTTTAATTCTTAATCATCATTTTATACACCCTATATGTTCGAACTTCTTCAAAAATTAAATAACAAAGGGGAACAAAAATTCGATGTACCGCGCGTGATTATGTAACTCAACTGATACAATCGAGTATCACCAAAAGTATCGATTTATAAATCGTTCCTGTGCAAATCCTCCTCCTCCTCCTCCTCCTCCCTCCCCCTCCAAGTGGTGAAAAATCATGACGAGTATGTGACACGAGAAACTACTTAAATCTTGAAACCCTTCCTTTTTCGGTTTCAATCGTACGAAAAGCTGTTACAAAACTAACGTAGGCTACCAAAAAATCAAAAACAAAAAGTATAAAATACGATATACAAAATACATGAAGACAAGAGTATAGAAGAAACAAAAAATAGAAAATCAGAAGAAAAATAAGAAGAGTCACAGTAGTAGAAATAGGAAATAATGCATACGAAATAATAGTACAAAACCAACCCTTCTTCTTAAATCGATCCCACGTTCTAGCACTATACTCGCGAGAGTGCTTGCAAAATTCTTCCACATGAATTCCAAGAACGAAAATATAAAAGGAAAAAAATGAAAAAAAAAAAAAAGAAAGAAAGAAAGTTAAAAGAAGAAGAAGAAGATGGTGGTGGTAGCCGGAAAAAAAAGTAATCTCGTCGTAGTAGAATCGTAAGAGAGAACACCTTACGGTCCTCCTTTTCCATAGACCATTTGATGGGATAGAAGTAACTACGAAGTAAAATAAAATAAAAAAAAAAGAAAAAAAGGATTGTATGGTAGAACTTTTAGCCTACTTTTAAGTCTCTCTTCTCTCTCACACACACATTACACACGCAGACACAAACACAGACAGTCACAGAGATATATAGAGGCAGAGACACTTTTTGTCTTTCTCTTTTTATCTTTTGAATAAAAAAATGGGGGATGAAAAGAGGGTTTCTATCGTGGCAGAATAAGGAAGACAGTTATAAGAGATAGCACTGCATGTATTTTCATCTCTTTCTATCTTTCATACTTTACTACATATATGAACTTATATATATATATATATATATGTGTGTGTGTGTGTGTGTATGTGTGATGAGTGGGTTGAGAGTAGAGTCGGTCGGTCGGCCAAAGCGCCGTGTGGCGCGTAGCCCAGTAGCACAGATCGTGCAACAGTGGTTCTCAATCAATAAACCAATTTTCTTTTTTAATCCTGATTATAATATACTTTAACCTAACTAATAACTCACACACACATCAATAAAATGTTGCGTGTACAAATGACTTCAATACACCGAGCATATAAAATAGTTAATATCGTACAACAGTGGTTCTCAACCAATAAACCCTTTTTCTTTCAACCCTAATTACAATATACTCTAATTTAACTGATATACAAATTTGTATATTGTTTCGTGTACAAATTAGTTCAATACACCGGAACATATAAATAGCACAGAATCGTGCGACAGTGATTCTCAATCAATAAAAACCCGTTTTTTCCTCTTAAACCCTGAATTATAATATACTCAAGCCTAACTAAACAAAAAATATACTTACACACATATACCAAATTAATCGTAGAGATGTAACACTTTTGTTATTGAAAGAAATAAAAGAAAATAAAAGAAAATAAGATCGATACTAAAAAAAAAAAAAAATAAAAAAAATAAAAAAAAGGAGTACAGAAGACTCGTAGATGTTGAGAGATTTCGGACGTTTAAGGCGGTGGTGAAAGAGAAAGAAGAGAAACACTGTTGAGAGAGAGTTTCGTGCTTTAGACGAGTTTGCGCAGTTCGACGTTAGCGTTTCGGGGGCGCGTTAGATAGAGTTAGAAAGAAAGAAAGAAAGAAAGAAATGAAGGAAGGAAGGAAGGAACGAACGAACGAACGAACGAACGAACGAACGAACGAACGAACGAACGAACGAACGAACGAACGAAGGAAATAAAGAAAGAGAGAGAGAGAGAGATAGGGTAAAAGGGGGTTGGGTTATGGAGTTATACAGGGGTTCTGGGCTTCGAGAGGGTGGTGGTGGGGATGATGCACGTCGGCCTCGCTCGGTTGGGCGGTGGCGCTGCCGGGTAGGACGAAGTACTCTAGTATTATATAGAGTAACGCTTATGTTAGAAAAGAGAAAGAGAGAGAGAGAGAGAGAGAGAGAGAGAGAGAGAGAGAATGATAGTAGGATGATTGGGGGCTGAAAGGGGTGCGGAATGTAGGTACTGAGTGGAGAGGGGAGTTAGGTAGGAATTGTCGTCGCGATAGTTGGAACGAAATGGTGCGCGCAGCACCGGTGGCGCTGCAACCAAGCAAATGAGCTTGGATCTTTCTTTCTCACTCTACCGGTTGGTTCGCCGAGGTGTACCAGGGTATCAAGAACAAGAGTGGGGATGAATATAACATGCGCGCGCAGCTTTGGTAGAAACGGTTGCCAATAAAAAATCATATAGAACGGCGGCTAGGTTCTAACAGCGAGAAGTAGGGGGTTGGTTGGTTGATTGGTGGGGTAGCGTGAGTGGTGGTGGCGGTGGTAGTGGGGAAAGGACGGGTCGATGATGCCGGCGGTTCTCGACTAAACGAAACGCCAGTCAGTCTCTGGTCCACTCGAAGTCGCGCTGTTAACCTTCTATTTCATCGACACACACCGCTCGCCGCAGCCATGGGTGACAAGGTTTGTGTGCTTTATCTCTTCTCTCAAAAAAATCACGCCTTGTATATTATTTTTTTTTCTCTTTTTTTTCTTCCTTTCTCTTCCCGTTTTATTCCTTAATTTTATTCTTATATTTCATATATTGAAGATTCGACAAATTTTATATAGATTCATCGTCTAGATCCAATATCGTTAGTTTAACTTTTACCTATCCGTCAATTCGTCCGTCCGTCTGTCCGTCTGTTCGTTCGCCCATTTATCTGTCCGTCCGTCCGTCCGTCCGTCCGTCAGTTAGTTCAATCGAACCTTAAATGAATTTGTTCGAGATAAATGGTAGAAATTGATAGAGGTAGAAAGTGAATCGGACTAACCTTTTGGGAACTGAGAAAAATGATTTCAAATGAAAAAGAGAGAGAGAGAGAGAGAGAGAGACAGGAAGATTGTCGATAGTGTAAAAGAGGATTGTTAAAGAGAAGCTTCGATCCATTCTGTAAGAGAGAGGGACTGGGTGGGAGAGAAGGAAGGAAAGAGAGAAAGAGAGAGAAGGAGAGAGAGAAAGGGTGAGACAAGGTAGGGTTGTATTTCCGAAATCTCTTTTTAATCTTTTCTAATTTTCAATATTCTTTTTTATCATCGTTGTACTATTTCTCTATATCTAACCTTTCATCCCTCCTTATTTTTTTTGAAACAATCATTATCATTTGGTCAAAGAATAAATTTTGTAATTTATAATTAATAGTGAATTGAGTTTAATCATCGAGAGTGGATATAGTTCGCAGAACGTAAAAGTGAGGAAGGACGTTCCTCGATTTCATTTTATCAAGGATTTTCATTAAGTTTTTGGTTTTGTAATAGGAAGAAAAGGGTGTGGGTGAATGGGTGGGGGGTTTGTTGGATTTTTGATCGAATTTACGAGAAAAGGGAAATGTTGTATTCGAACGAATTTAGATATTTGTTTCTTCTAATCAGTGATTGGATTTATACAAAAATTAGTAAGGAACGATTGGGGGGGTGGGTGGGAGTTAAATTTTGATAAGATCGTAGAATTTGGAGAAGTGCGCGTAAAACTATGGCTGTCGAAAAATCAAAATTGACGTGTTTTTTTTTTTTCTATATTGTTCATTAGTATCGAAGAAAAAGATTATAATCGAAATAAATAAGTATATGAACAAAGTAGAATGGAAGAGCTTTAAATCGGGTTGTGCGTATGCGTGACGAACGAGTTTTAACAACCAGTGCATCTTTCTCTCTCTTTCTCACTTTCTATAACTATCTTTATCTTTATTTATCTATCTATCTATCTATCTATCTATCTTGTTATTAGAGTAGATCGGTTAGCTCGTGGTTTTCTGACCCGATTCATCGTGACGCGTTCGATGCAACGCGTTTCTTAGTTCCTTGATGACGTAGATGACGACGATGACGATAACGATGACAAGTGGATGAATTCGAATCAGCTGAGGAGAAGAAAAATAAATAATATTAGAAAATGTGTGATAAAACGTATAATTATTTTTTCTTGGATTCAACAAATTAATTCGTCATTGCAATTAGATCAATTTTGTATCTTCGTGTGCGCGCACATCGGGATATTCGCAGATTATACTTAAAATATTTGGTCAATATAAGGTCAGAGATTGCGTTATTGAAATATTTCATATTTGTAAAATGTAGACAAAATTGTTATTTTTCTTCTTCTTCTTTTATTTTTTATTCGATAGGCGGAAAAAGATAATTGAACGTTGGTGACCCGCGCATGCGCGGATCCTATCAAATAGAAAAGAAAAAAATGATTTGGATATTCACAAATATAATTCAATTCCTGTCATCCTGAAGATAAATATATATATAATTTTGCATAGGATTTTATTTTTGATTTTGTTGAAATTTTTAAATTAGTTAACAGTTTTTTTTTTTTTTTTTTTTTTTTTTTGACACATTTTTAAAAGAATCGTGTATTTGGATGAGTGGAGTTAAAGAAAAACTTCAAGTGCATACGATTTTTATTTCAATAATTTTTTTCAATTGAGAAAGGGTTAGAGATGAATAATGTTAACAGAGGAAGATTAACGTTTGCCAGAAAAATTTTACTCGATACAAATGCGCGCGTAGTGATTTTCTCACGATCGACTTCTGCGCAGGACAGTTTCCTTCTCTCTTTTTCCACATTCTTTCTTCTGTCATATAACATATATACATATACAATATATATATATATATATATATATATATATATATGTAGATATCTCGGTACGAAAATTTACGATCTTAACATTCGATTACGGGATAGTAATGAAAAGAAGAAAATTATTTGAATCCAATAACGCGCGTGCGCGATAGAATTAGATACAATTTTGTTCAATTAATCATTTGCATTAATTTGAAACTTTGTTTCAATCTATCGGTCTAATACAATGTTTTATTATAGTTATTGAGTTATTTTATGAACCATTACTTCGAAAATGTTATATAAACTTAATCAATTTTTCATCGATAATTTAAATGCAATATTTTGTATTTGACATAATGTTTGGATATTTAATGATAAATAATTTTCTTTTTTTTTTTTTATTATTCAACATATTCATTACGAAATATTCTATAAATTTGTAATTATTGTTGAGTGAAAATATTTTTGAATACCATTTTTAACAAATCAATAACACACTTAAGTTTCATATATTATTTGTGTGGGGGATTGAAAAATCGAAGAAGTTTGTCATTTTATGATAGATCGAAATGATAGAAATAAAAGAAAATGTGACTAATACAAATAATCGGAACAATATAATAATAAGGAAGCTTTGAAGAAGACGAGCTTTTCATTTTGATCGAAATACAACCCACCCACCACTCTAAGCTCAACGATAAGACTTCTGACACGCCCTCGAATGCAAGCTCCCTCTTTCAAAGCTTTTCCGTTCTCTTCAATCCATCACTATCTTATATCTTCTTCTTTTCTTTTTCTCTTTACACATATGCACACACACACACACACACATATATATATATATTCGCACGTACATTGAAAGATTCCCAACTCCCCCAAAATTTTGATCTCATCGAATTATCATCCCAAATTCAAATCTTACTTTTTGTCTCATTTACACCTGCTACTCTATCGATCTGTCAAATTATTTAAATATTTTAAATATTTTGTTTTATTCTCGTTTAAAAAAAAAAGAAAAAGAAAAGAAAAAGGTACAGCTGCATAAATGTGCAACGATTTTAAATATTTGTACGCAAGTATTATACACATCACAGATAAACACATACACATACGTATCGATTGTTCATTCAATCCAAAATTCAAATCAATTTTTTCGTATGATATTTTATTCCTTTTAAATCGTAACACACACGCACACACAATAAGAAAATAATATAAAAAAGATTTTTCAATTATTTAATTATTTTCTTTTATTTAACCCATCGCGAAAATAATAATAATAAAGAATGTGTAACTGTGCGAGGATCGATGAAGCCAAGGAAGAAAGAGAGAGAAGAGTACAAAACGAGGCAGCATAATTCGTTAAAAAAGGGGGTCAAGAGATAGATTAAGAATGCAAATGAGTATGAAAGAAAATACTAAAAAAGTACGTGAGAATAAAAATTTGAACTTTATTTTATTTCTTCCTCGTTTTCCAACGTTACAAATTTTCGCGAACGATGATCCGACAGGGATGGGGGTGGGGTTGGGGGTGGTTTGATTCGTGTCTTCGTTGAAAATAATCTATTTTGAAATCATTTCTTTTGTGATGATTATATTAATTCTTTCTTGTTGAAAATATTTTCCCCAAAATGGAAAGAAAAATATAGAAAGAGATAGATAGATAGATAGATAAAAACAAGATTGTTCAGTTGAAGGAATGATAGGTTAGAACAGTGTTAGACAATTTTAACGGTGGTGTGTGTTGGTGGTGGCGCTGATGTGTACGTGCGTGCGTGTGTGTGTGTATGTGTCGCGAGAAGTTCGTGACTGTGATCCAAGGACGGTGGCTGTTAATTGAAAAGGTCGATCCTTTTAAAAGGCCCTTACCGACGTTTTCCATTCATTGAAATTTCTTCGTTCTCTTGCTAAACGCATTCCCTCGTACCGGACCAACTTCCGTCTCTTATTAAATACTATAGTAAAGTGCGAGAGATATTATATCTTGCCTTTTTGTCTTCTCTTTATTTCCATTAGATCTGCAAATTTTTCTCCATTATCAAAAATTTCGATCGGTTGGTTTTTTCTGTTCTTTTTTTTTTTTTTTTTAAATTATTCCAATCCAATTGTTATTGAATATTACAATTTTTCGGTATAATTTTATTTTATCTAATGATAACGCATTTGTCATTGTAAAAATGTAATGTAAATTTTTGGCAGAAAAAGATTTTAGGGCTCCCCCCTTTCCAAACAAAAAAAAGAATCACTATTAAATGATCGGGATAGTAAAATTTGTTTCATTTGTAATTTCTATGTAATTGCAATTTATATTAATTAAAAAATAAAAGAGAACGAGAATGTGAAAATAATTTAATATGATTATTATCTTTTCGAAGTGTTCGTGCCAAAATGATTATAATAAATACTTGAGATCGTTGATTAGGTATTCATTTTCTTTTAATTATTATTATTATTATTATTAGTTTTGATTAGAAAAAAAAAAGAAAATTTTTAAGGTATTTGCGTGCAGCTTGGCGACCTCATTGATCATTCCAGGCGTACGCTTTGTAATAGGACTTGCGCCCTTAGCAAAGTGTTCAGGGCGGTTACATAATGCAGTGACGTTAGTTCATTCAGGTTGCCGTTAGTCCCGGCTATTGTGAAACACTCGTGTCGATGGAAACTTCCAACTTCAAACCTACCAACCATCATCTATCTATTCGTTCAAGCAACAAATTTTATTCCTTTTATGCGTTTTTTACTCTTTTTTTGTTTTGTTGTTTCTCCTATCTTTCCTCGAATAAATGACATATACGCAAAAGAAATGTTTGTAATTCATTTTATATGTATAGGGTATACGAACATGTTTTAAAAATAATTTCTAGAATTTATACGCATTTATCACGTAGATGCACGTGTGTGTCAGAATTTGTGTAAAAAAAGAAAACAGAAATTTTTCTCTAATTATGAATGCACACATTTTTTTCTTTTTCAATGGAACTAGGTAGATTTGTATGTAACGAATTTAGATACGCGTGTGTGCGTGTGCGTGTATTATGAATGTATTGAACAGATGTTCCACGTAAAGTCGTTCAAAGAAATTCTTTCATTTTCATTTTTTTTTTCTTTTTTTTATCATCGTTATCATTTCTAATTCAGGTTTGTCACGTGTATAATAGTTGAGTTTTATTTGTCGAAGAAACGTTCCAGATTTGATCTTTAACTTGACAATGATATTAATGATATATATATATATACATTGAGTAATATAACAAAGATCTAAAATTTGTTTTAGTTTATTGTGAATGTATAATTACTTCGAGGATTACGCTTATATCTACGATGAATAAGTATTTAATACAAAGTAGAACATTAAAAATTTTAATTTCAAATAAAGCTCAATTAACATACATTTAACAATAATAATATCGATGATAATAAATTAAATATATAGAAGAAAAA
>NW_014569551.1:2037178-2051167 GCF_001313835.1 Polistes canadensis
AAAAAAAAAAAAAAAAAAAAAAAGGAAAAAAATGTATAAAATAAAAAGAAGAAAAATAGTTAGAAAATATTAGTTAATTAATTAAAATGAATTGTTAAATATAAAAGATTTAATATGCAGGTAGGAAAAAAAAGGACTAGAACAAGGACGAGTTAAGGTCTATTTTTTAATACTAAGCTTGGTGATATCACGAACGAGATAGTGACGTTGGGAAAAGTGGAAAATACGATGGAAAGGTTAGGGGTGTCAGGAGGGTATAAAGGGTGGGGAGAGGATCAGGGGAAGGGTGTTACGTCGTTGGTCTATCTTCTTCTCTTTTCGTGTCGTAAGAGGGTTGGTTCTAGCTTGAGAGGGTGTAAGAGAGGGTGACAGAGGATGAGGAGAATCGTAGGTGGAAGAAGAAGAAGAAGAAAGGGCCAGAGAGACTAGGTGGCGCCAATGGCGACTTGCCTTCTGGGACGCCTATCGATCCTAACCTATTTATAATTCATCTGACATTTCGATTCGATACGATAACCGTCCGAGGCCAATTGTATCCTATCTTCGATATGTTTTTCCACATTTAAATTAGATATTCTTTTTGTCCTTCATTGATTTATTATTTTTTTTTTTTATCTGTTGTTTTTTAATTACATTTATTTATTTATTTTCCTTTCGGTCGCCATCTTACATTTTTTACCCTTTGACATTATTCCTTCGTCGAGAATTCAAAAGAATAGATAAGATTTATTTTCATTTAGTTTTTTATCGATCAAGTTAGATGAAAATTTGAATATTTAATTAGTATATCTCATAGCTAGGAATAAGATTTTTATTTGATTTCACGAGAGAACAAGAGATTAAATGTACGTGTTAATATGCGAGTATGCGTGTAAGAAAATTTTTGAAAGATTAACAATAAGTGTTAAATGAAAATTGAATGTGTATAAGAAAAAGATTATACGTGAGAGAATTAAAAATAGAAAATAAGTATGTTCATAAATATATATAGAAGAGAAGAAAAAACTGCCTGTGTGTGTGTAAAAATCTTTCGATAACACTAGTTCTATATTCATTTTTAAAAAATTTTTTCTTCTATTTCTTCTACACCCCATTTTTCTTTTTTATTTTTCCCTAATTGTTCCTTCCATTTCTTTATTCATTCCTCTTTCAACAAATCTTTCTTCGTTCAATGTTGATTTTGAATTCTCCCGCCGTTCTTCTTAGGACTCATTTATTCTGCATGAACGGTATGAACGAACGAGGAGTTTCTATTTCCGCGCGCGGCCTCTGCATAGAGCAACCTCTTCTTTTCTTAGAAATGATCGATAAAGCGTTTAAATCGGCACCGGACTTTTTATGGCCCTCTTTTTTTTTTTTTTTTTTTTACTCTTCCACTCTTATACGGTAATTTTGCAAATGGAAGCCCGTCGTAGTTTTAAATCCTGTTAACTTTGTACAACTTTCTTACGCCATTTTACTTTTGTTACCCCCACTCTTCTGTCCCAACCAATACCGCCATTTTCCTATTTTTCCCCCCACCCTTTCTTTTTACGTAGAAAATTTGGAACATTTGTTTCTCGATTCGATAATTTATTCTTCGATTAAAAATTTTGAGAGAAAAAATAAAATTATTTCACCCCCCGCCCCGTCCTCAACCCTTTCCCACCACAATTTCTTACATCTTTTCTTGTATTATTCTTTTTTATTTCTCTCTCTCATTTATTTGTTATTTAATATTAATAATAATGTATTGATTGTTTTGTTAATGTTTGATAATTATTTCAATGAATTTTGTGAACGTTCAATGAACTATTTGAACGTTTTTAATTGTCACTTTGGCGGAATTGACTTCCGCTTAGAGCATTTATCAGTCTTCGTTTGGTAGCACATTGTTTTCCCTTCTTCTTTAATACTCTCAAGCATTAGTCGAGGTCATTGGCCTTGCAAAAGGTTCTAAGCTTATTTTCCAATTCTTTTTTGTTTACAATAAATAACGATTAGATCAAATTTTAGATTAAAAAAAAAAAATATATATATATATATATATATATATATGCGAATGTAGGAAGAAACTTAGGATATTTCAGAAATATTCATTCATTTTTAAAATTATATATTTTGTTCTTTTATTTGATAATTTCAAAATATCCAGAGAAAAGAAAATTAAAAAAAGCATTAAAGAAGAAAAAAAAATGAGAGATAAGAAAACAGTTGAGTAATTAATATGAAATAAGAATTATGTAATATTATAATTAGGATATTTATTAAAATCACATGTGTACCGTGACGACGAGTCAAATAAAAAAAATGATGTGTTACATTTTTACTCTTCTTAAATTTCTCTTTAAACAAAATTTATTACTTTTTTCATTAAAAATATTCACATTTGCCAAAGTGTATTATTATTTATTATTCTATACGAATAGAACGAATAATCGTTTCAATTTTCTTAAATTCGTAATAAGTTAAATACGTGCTATTTGAATGATTATATATTTTCCTTATGGGGGAAGGAGAGGAAGAAAAAAAATAATATGTTGACACGAATTTATTAACCCACTTAAGTGTAATGAATTTTTGATGATCGATCGGAAAAAATTTGATTGGTTTGAGTTGACAAGTCGATAACCTAAGTGTCTGGGCACGTTTAATGGTGTTGGTTGAGATGTTGTTTGAGTGGGGATAAAAGGGGACACCCAGTAGACGGGTGGGTCGTATTAAAAGGAATCTATGAAAGTGTGTTGGTTGGTAAAAGCTCGTTTGGCTAAGTTCCGAAGAAGAGTTTACTCTCTCTTACTCATTTACTATCAGTCTATCTATATATACATTTCTTTCTCTCTCACACACATTCTCTTTTACGTGCGACATGTTACACAAATACACGCAGAGTATCTGAAAGACTTTCAGGGACGACTGGACGAGAATAGACGAAAATCCAATTTTAATCGCGGAACCTCGACCCGCGTAGTATTTCCTGCGTGATGCCCATCATCAAATAATCAACAAAAAACACACACACAAACGCACATAGGATACATCTATATTCGCGCGTGTATTTTATATTGAAATATATTCGATTTAATTTATTATTATATTTTTCATTGTAT
Source organism: Polistes canadensis (assembly GCF_001313835.1). Lineage (NCBI taxonomy): Eukaryota > Metazoa > Arthropoda > Insecta > Hymenoptera > Vespidae > Polistes > Polistes canadensis. The sequence continues at coordinate 2,040,268 of NW_014569551.1, forward strand.
AATATAATTATATTTTTATTATTATTATTAATAATATTATTATTTTTATTTATTTATATTGATTGCGAAAGGGTTGAGAATAATATGAGCTTTTTAAGCATATATCTAAACTTTTGACTGAGTTAGCAGTTTTGTGCGCACGTTGTTGTATAGAAAATTTCTTCTTTGTTCCTTCAACGAAAAATTCATTTAGATCGATTCTCCTATTATTCAATAACACACCTGGCATACCGTTAAACAACGTTACATTTATTTGTGGACACGGCTTATACATTACCATCAGTTTGTTTAACTTTCATATACATAAAATTGATTTAGAATCAAATTTTCTCAATCTTTATTATCGCATAGATATGTAATAGTATATTTGTTGTCTTTGACTATACCACATAACACGAATAATCATTTTTCATTCGTAATTCACGAGTAATTCTGTACTCGTTTGTAAAGTAATCGTTTTTCAATACAAATAACAATTCTTGCATCGTACAATGTAAAATCCTTGCTGTTACACATATTGAAAAATCCCTGATAATAATAATAATTATTATTACTAATATTACTATTATATAGATACATTAACTGATAACACTTCCTCTTCCGTATTTAACCGAATTATTCGTGTCAAAAATTTCGTATAGAAAATAAGAATGCATTTACCAAAAAAAAAAAAAAAAAATAAATTGCAATCGAGGAAGCAAATAGGAAATAGATGGGAAACTAGCTGTAGGTTGGTTTGACTAGTGCTGATATCTGCGTTAAGTGTCAAAAATTTTTGCATAAATAATAGAAATGCATTAACCCCCACCTCTCGGTCCCCACCCCAATTCCCAAAAAATAAAAAAAACAAAAACAAATAAAAAATAAATTGCAATCGAGGAAGCAAATAGGAAATAGATGGGAAACTAACTTGCTGTAGGTTGGTTTGATGTGCTGATATCTGCGTTAGTGTGTTCACAGTAGCACGTAGCAGAACCACTCTCAAGTTAAACGGCCAATCTCTCCCTCTTGACCCAATTCGTAAAACGTCCTGTGCGACGCACGCCTGACGTCACAGGTCTCTCTTTCTCTCTTACTCTTTCTCTCTCTCTCTTACTCTTTTACTCTCTTTTGCTAGAGTGAGTAACGCGTGAGGGGGTGCGTGCAAGGCCAGCAACCGAGTTCTATTCGTATATGTTTTCTTTCCCTTTTCTTTCCTTCTTTCCTCACTCTCTCTCACTCCCACTCTCTCATTCTCTCTCTCCCTTCTTCTTGTTCTTCTTATACATCATCTCTTTCTCTCTGCTTATTGGAAAAGATTTAATAGATTGTTGTTACCTATATATATTATTGTCAATGTTGATGATGCCCCATTCGTATACCCGGATACTGTGTTAAATACTTTAGTTGCATCCCGACCATAACTCGCGAATTTGTACTTCGAAGAATCCAAAACAATGAAGCAATTGATTAATTAGTGTACTATTCTTTGAATAAAACACATTCAACAAATTCGCAAGGCTAAGCTAGAAAACAAATCTAAATTTCAATCTTATGTATTATTATATTTGATGTTCGATTGGATCAGCAGGTTGCAGCACGAATTTTAAACGAGTTCAACTCTTTTTCTACCTTTTTTTTTTTTGTTTTAAATCTTAGAATCCAAATCCAAGGACAATTAATTCATTAAAGTCTCTTACAATTATAAAAACCCGTTCGATAGATTCTCAAGGGATAAAAATAAAAAAATAAAAAAGAAAAAAAGAAAACAAAACTTCGAATTCTCGATCTTACTGTAATAATTCGATCAATGCACAGTTTGAGTCAACAAAAAGTGGGCATACGTTTTCAACAAATTTTTTTCACGGATAAGGAAAAGAAAAGAAAGAACGAGGGTGAGGTTTGATAAAATGGTACGAGTTAATCGACATTTCAATAAATTTTATTTCAAAGAGACTAAAGCAATATTCTCATACGAATTTCGAGGAATAATAATAACAACAACGACAACAACAACAATACCTCTCACCCACTCCTACGTTTTTCTCCATTTTAAAACGTCAAAGTTTGATGAAATCGTTATAAACGTTCGGCTTTTAATATTCCGAAATAATTGAGAAATAATCCAGTAAACGTGAAAATCCGATAATTATTAACAAACAAACGTGAGAGAAAATGGAGCAAGTTTAGATGGAAAATGCAAAGAAAGCTTAATCAAAAGCATCGGATAAAGTGGTATTAGAAAGTATTAGTTTTGTTAATCCTCGACCCTAATAGTGTTATCATACAAACTAAATCTTTTCGATAGAAATTGTCGTTAAATGCATTTAACGGATAAAATCATCACCAACACCATCACCAGAACTACCACCTTAGAGACAAGTAGGATAAATCGTGAAGGAAAGTGTTTAGGTAAAGTTGTAAGAGTAACTATTGCAATATACATAAAGCCCCCATTAATGGGTCACCGGTTCGATGTCGTTGCCAGCAGCTGGTTATTTCGTGGCCTATCTCCCCTTATCCCTTCTCATAACCCTCACAACCACCCCCTCCATATCCCAACTTTATTTCCCTTCTATTACATTTAGCTATAGAGGATAGAAGATGCGTGACAGGAAGGACAACTCGTGACAAAAATCCCTCAGAGATTTTCAACCAAATTCGATACTGCAGTACGATCTAATTGAGTTAGAGACAATTTGATTGCTCGTTCTGGGAAAAAGTCAATTTACAAAAAAATGATCAAATCAAGTTATTGATTTTCTTTTCTTTTTTTTTGTTTTGTTTAAAAGAGATGAAGAGATGAAGGAAAAGGACCTTTGAAGTATTCCATTGAAGTATTCCAATTAGGATTAACGTAAATTATTTGGGGTTACAATAAAACGTAGGTTATTGGAATTAGGACAACATTTTTGATATATAATCTTAAAATAATTTATAATCTTTTCGAATTTGGCTAAAAAATCATGCAAATCTCATGAACATCTCATATATATATATATATATGAATCCAAAACAAAAAGGATATTAATAATCTCGCTATTATCAGTATAGAAGATAGAATAGTTCAGTATGTGTGCAAGAGTAGTAATACAGCAGTAACAGAAGCAGCTAAGGGATGTTCGTCACTGTGCGATGAGCTCTGCAGTAGAGACGAGGACAAGCGTAATAGGTGCCCTGGTTGGGTATTGATCCATGATAGGGCAGGGGGGTTGGTTGGTTGGGTTGTTAGGTGGTAGTGGTGGTAGTGGTGGTGGATGAGAAGGAGACCGGAGAACGGTAGAGACGGTAGGTATAACGCATGCGCACAATTCCATCAGGGGGTTCCTTCATCATCGACCCGCTAAAGGTGGGGATGAAAGAGACAGAGAAACAGAAGGCGTAATGCGGAAAAGTATTAAACGTGAGAGAGATAGAAATGAAACAACGATAGATTATACGAACATTTTGCAAACACACACACACACGCTACATATACACGTGTGTAAGTAAAAAAAAAAGGTTTAGTTTGTTGGATTGGTACGGTACCAACAACTGGAACGTACCCTCAAGCTCTTGCTTACTAGAGGGACACACACACACACAAGAGAAACTTTAAATCAACCTCGATACAGGGCACGAACACGAAGTTCGTACGATGCAATGTATGTACCGAGGAGTGGGGTTTTGTAAAAGGGGTTGCAGCTAGTAGAAGGGGGGTAAGGTGAAAGCATTAGAAAGAGAATATGTGTTCAAACCACGCGAACTACTCTTACATCTGGATGTTAGGAATATTTATATATACGTATGTTCTAACTCAACCCACCCACCTCTCAATCCCCCCTTGAAAATTAGTATGATTAAAGGACTGCAGTATGGAATATAACACGACATGAAATAGATTTTCTTTTATAGTTACTTATGTCATATTTATCGTATCAAAATATTTATATTTGTTTCATGTTTGTTATTGGATTGAATCTATTGTTGGTTTTTGTTTGCGTTAGTTTCATTTAGGGGTGTGATGATGGAATAGGTCTATGATAATGTAAGATTATGAGAAATTATTGTTTGAATATTTTTTTTCTTTTGCATTAGAGTAAATTACTTTTACCAATGTGAAATAAGTGGAGAATAATTTAGAAATTATAAAACATTTTGTATAATAACGAACGAATTTTCCCACGTCACCGAGCTGGAAGGATTTAAAGTTCTCATTATTTGGGTTGGTTGTAATAGCAGTGTGAGTGTTTCTCCTGTGGGAATTGTCGAGTCCCGAATTAGGTTAAGTCCTGTGACTCTTGCTTATAATTCGATACCGGGTCGTTGCAACCCTTCCATGATATACCCAGGGTTCTTTATTCTCAACTTTCTCAACCCTTTCACACAGTTTCCTTCATAAAGTACCTATCCCCAGTTGAAGTTGAATACAGTTATGCAACTCGATTAAACTTTGTTTGTAACTTCTGTAATGATAACAATGCTCTAATGATTTTACAAATTTTACGTTAACAGATTTTCATGTACTTATTTCGAGGAATTTATTTAGAAAAAAGTTTTAATTAAAAATTCAAGATTATTTTTAAAGAAACATTTATATTGATTTAATTAAAATGATATTGTGTCATGATGAATATGTTTATTTACGAATTTTTTCGTAGACTCGTCAAATTCCTAAAATATTTTCTTTTCAAATAAAATCATTGATTAATTTATTCCATAGATTAATAATAAATATAAAAATCATTGATTAACTTTTTTGTTCGTAGACTTATCGATTGAAAAATTTTCTCGTTTACACTTATAAATCATAAACTCATCAAAATGTAATCAATAAAATCTTTAAAATACGATCACTTAATTCGCATTTAAAACACGATCTCTCATCGTTATATTATAATACATTTATTATTCTCATGATAGAAACGAATTGATATTCTTCTAGGCTTTTTTTTTTCTTTTATCTTTCGAAGAATAAGCAGTCACGGTTCTATGAATGGAATTTATCTTGACGTCATTACACGCATAAGATTACGATAATCAAAAAGAGAAATAAATTCCTCGAGTAGAAACAAGAGAAAAATCTCAACAAGTAGACGGTTTATAAAAAAAAAAAAAAAAAAAAGAGCAAAAGAGAGAGAGAGAGAGAGAGAGAGAGAGGATGAAAAAAAATAAACGACTGCGTATACTCGAATCAAGAACACTCGGTTGAACGACCCTTTGCTATCCCTTTAAATCACACTCTTACGTTAACGATTTCAAGAAGATACGACCCTTTGCTTGGTTCAATGATCTTCGAGCAGCTTTCACAGTATCTTTTTGTTGAGATGTTGAGAAAGAGAGAGAGAGAGAGAGAGAGAGAAAAAAAGAAAGAAAGAGAGAGTCAAACGAGTTCTAGTATTTCTCACCTGTACCGTTAACGTTTACCTTTCCTATCATTATACCCCCTCCTTTTCTTACAATTGTTTTTACGATCTTTAAACAATTTCTCATCGAAGTCAAAAATTGGAAATTTAATTTATTAAATATCGTTGTTTAAAACACCACTATTAACTCTGCGATATTTAACATTTTCTAATATATTATGTATGTGTGTGTAAAATATTAAGAATAATTATTTAAACCACACAATATCAAAAACTAGTACACTAATTATCTCTCTTATTAAATTACAAGTAACATTATATATTATATTAGAGTGAATTAAAAATTCCTTTTTGTGTTTATTGCGTTGAAACTTTTTACTTTGAAATTGCATTAAATTGAATTGTTCTCTCGTAACATTTATCTTGAAAATATTAATTATTAAAAAACGCACCACGCGAACATTTGGATACATCCTAATATTTAAATATCAATCTATCGCGATCGATACTCTAATTAATAAATATAATAAACCTACAATTAGTAAAACACTGTACGTTCATTAAGTATTACATATCATTTGATATCATATCAAACACGTATTTACAACAAAAATATGCAAACGATGATTAACGTATGCGAAAATGAATGTGTGTGTGTGTGTGTGATGTATGAGAGTGAGTGATAGAGATAGAGATACATAGAAACAGATAAAGATAGAGATCTAATCATTCGAAGAGGTTCGTATTCAGTGGCACGGTCGCGACCAGGCAAGTTCTTAAGGTCAATTCATTGGTGAGTTACGAGTCGCCGCAATAACGTATCAGCAGCCACGTATACGTGGCTTCGGGACGCGATTTTATCGTTGGCGCTTTCCTGCGCCCGGCCCCGGCCCCGGCTCCGGCCCCAGCCCCAGTCCTGGGCTCCGGTCACTTCGACCACTTCCGTTCGCGAACGCTTGCGGACCTCTCTCTCTTTCTCTCTCTTTCCTTCATCTAATCTCTCTACGTGAACCACTAAGCATTATTATTATTCTCTTCTTCTACTACACATTTCTATCTATCCTACATACATATATTTATTTCCATGTATATATATATATAGTAGATTATGTGAACGTATTTAACGTGTGTAATACGTATAAATCTTTATATAGTATGTGATATATATATATATATATATATATATATATATATATATGTGTGTGTTTTACGAGTTTTTCCCTGTGTATGTGGTTACATGTATACATGCATATATATATAAGTAGGTTGATTTCTTGTGCCTGTATTCGAGAAACTCGTGTTTCTAAATGTGTTAAATGAGTACGTATATGGGTTTTAATATAATAAAAATAATCCGACAAAATTTGAAGTAACTAATTATTACTGCATATATTTTGTGAAAAGAGAAAAGAAAAATAAGGGTTATATTAAAATTAAGTCGTCCGGAAATGCTTCATTTTTGAAATTGGAAGATATTATTATAAAGTAGGCCAAGTTATGCAGAAAATTATAATCCTTAATTATCTTGAATGGAGTTAGTTTTGGTTGGAATTCAACTTATCTTTTCTTTTTTCTTTTTCTTTTTTCTTTTTTTTTTTTTTTTGAGAAGAAGAAATGTGGTACAGCTTTCTTTCCAAGATTTCATTTGATTTGATTTAAGATTCCGTATATTTTTCTCGCGTTTTACAATGAATTTATTTAATGTTATTTGAAATCTTGTTAATATAGTAAAAATAAAATGGAACAATGTCATTTGATAACAATTTTAATTATGACCCGATGAAAAGATAATTGTTCTATGAATTGATAATATTGTTCTAAATAAAAATCATCAAATTATAAAGATAGTTAATAATAAATTTAATTAATTGTTCATTATCTCATTTCAATATAAACTTGGTCAATTTCCAACTATTTATTAACTAAAATGAAATCAATCGAATCTAACACACTATGATACAAGTGTGATTTCCAACAACCCTTAAATACATTTATTTTCTAAAAAGATATTACATCCTCGAAAACCAATGGACAAATCTTTAAAAATGATAGACCATCCGGAGAAGAATTAGCATAATAGTTGAACATATCGTTAAAAAAAAAGAAACAAAAATCATCCACCCAATGGCACTATTAAATATAATAAATAAAATCTATTAAAGATACATTACAAAAATAAAATATAACTCTGCAATTATTTAAATAATAGTAATAATTGATAAATCGTGTAAAGGCGTAACTATTGTACTAATAGTTGACGGGAGGTGGGGGGGAGGAGAAGGGAGGGAGGGGTTGGTTGATGTAGGACTTAGCAAAAGTATTCGTATTCGTATTGATATCCACGTGGATTAAATTCGACACGGAAACCAACGTTACACCGTGTGGGATTGGATAAACGTCACACAGGGTCATTCGTTCGTACGTTCGTTTAAAAGGAACGATCGTAAAAACGTAACTTTGTTATGCGTTAGCCGCAGTTATAGAGCTGCGGGTTTGTTCGTTCGTTCGTTCGTTCGCGCGCGCACCTCATATATGTAAACGACAATTCCGCGACATTATTATCTCTCGTTCATCGTCGCACGCTCGTCGTTATTGAGGAAGCACGATTATGCAATTTCGTCGCCGTTTCGTTTCTATGACCGTATCCTAACTGAAGTTTCTCTATCTATGTTATATATATATTTGTATGTATACGTGGATATGTGTACGGTATATATATATGTATACGAAGCACTTACTACGTTCACGTTTTTCAATTTTTTCAAGTTCTACTTCTTTTAGCGCCTTTTAGAAAAGTGAAGTTAGATGCGACCGAAAAAGTCGACACCACGAGAAGTTGTCGATATTTACGATGCGCGGTCAAATTGAAGTTATTTTTGAGGTTATTCAGGTTATATTCGTTTTGGTACGCTAAAGAAGTATAACTTCTTACGTGCGTACATAAATACACACATCAGTTCTTATTTTCTATTTTATCGTTTTTTTTTAATTTAAATCTTATTTTCTATTGTAATATTACATTTTATTAAATTTATATGTATACGTGTATATGTGTACGTTCACGTTTCTGAATTTTCTATCTTTTTTTTTTTTTTTAATGCAGAGATCTTATTTTATTTTATACACAATTTTATTTAAACTTTGTGGGCTCAGGTATACGAGCATATATCGTTCAACCAATTATGTCAATTTTTGTTCAATAAAAATCTAAAGTTCGTGCATACGTTATGTTGAAACTCTACTGTTATAAACTGTTATAAACTGCATAACATAGTAAGAACTTTTTTAGTTCAACGCTAATTAGTCGATTAGTTTCGCGAAAAAATATGATTGATTAATAAAAATCATTTAAACGAAACGAGTGGGAAGAAGGGGCGGGGCAGAGAGTAAAATATTTTCGTTCGTAATAAAGAGGGTAACATAATTTTGTCTTTCTCTTTCGAAAGACCGGGGATTGATTTGTGGATAGAAAAAAAAAAAAAATTAGAATTCCTCTTTGTGACGAGAATAGATCTTAATCGTCATCATCATCATCACATCAGTAACATTCCTGAGTATGATAGTAATCATTAAAGAGAAGAAACGTAATTGATCGTCGTCCAGTTTTCCGAGATTTTTGATTGAACGACAAATGAAGTTGTGTGTCTTAAAGAGAATAAGGAAAAATAACGAGTGGGAGAGGGAGTAGGGGGGTGGGGGAGGAAAAAAGAGACACAGATATCGTTTAAAATTCTTTATACGATATCGCGATAGAAAAAGAGAGAGAGAGAGAGAGAGAGAGAGAGAGAGAGAGAGAGAGAGAGACAGAGAAAAAGATAACTAACTGTCTAGCTAGCTAGCTAACTGGCTAACTCTGATAAAATGCTTTTATCTTCTTTAGATGATCGCGATTAGTATTAACTGCTTGACAGATCGTGAGAATTTTATGCTGGCGTTTACAACGCGTTCGACATAATAATAATTTCTGATCGTTGTAGATAATCTGAAATAGTAGTAGGAGAAGGAGAGGGGGGGGGGAAAGAAGTATCATCCTATTTTCACGTGGCTATCATTTTTTTTTTTTTTTAATCGTTTCAAACATAAGATGATTACTTGCAAATTAAATATAATATTAATATCGATCGGAATCTTCTATTCTTTTTTTTTTTTTTTTTTTGTAAATAATACGATAACCCATAAAAGCAATCATCGTTTGTCGTTTAATATTTTTGCGAATTTTATTGTGTATATATATAGGATTTTTTTCTTTTATAGGTATCGAAAGATTCTGTTCTTTTTTCTTTTTTATTTTCGTTCACATAGAATGAACTTCCCCCCTCCCCAACCTAAAAAAAAAAAACCCACTGCGAATGAACCAAATTCTAGGCCAAGTTCACGATACAATACTTTCGTGGATGAATATGTTAGAACCATAACTGGGAAAGGGGGAACCCTTTGTTTTTTTTTTTCTCGTGTGACACGAAAAAGGGTGCATAACCCTTCTAGATGAAAACGAAACGAAAAGAAAAAAAAAAAGAAGTTCTAAAAGGGTGACCGTGTAAAGAGGACTTTTTAAAGAATGATCCTGACTTTCTTATATTATTATTATTATTATTAATATTATTATTTGTATGAGATTTATTTTTGATTGTAGGTTTTTTTAAGGGCATAGGATAAGAGACCACTGATGGTATATTTTGTTAATGTATTCGTTAAATAACTTATAGAAAAGTTTATTGTATATCGCGTGCTTGGAGCAAATTCACGTTGACTCAGCTAATTTGGCGCATAACATAGTTCGTTTGGTCTCTGCAAACTGATCGATAAATGCACAATTTTTGTTTCATTTCGATTTCTGCTAGAGTTAATATCATTAGTTTAAAAAAAAAAAAAAAGAAAACAATTTGACAGACAGCCCGTTAACAAAATACACCATGTATTTTTATATCTCGTATATTGAATTTTGTAGTTCCGTGTGATGAATGGGCTAAAGAAGGTGGGGGAAGGGAAAGGGAAGGATTTTTTTTGTTCATTTTACATTTTTATTTATATCCATCTCTTTTTTTTCTCTCTAATTTTTATACAAATTTTATTGCACATTTTTCCCTTTCAATTATTTGCACTACAATTTTGTTAGCAAATTATGCAGTTCACCCTTTAATCCCCTCCCTTCTGTCGCTCTCTCTCTCTCTTTATCTCATTCTTATTTCCTGAATAATAATAATAATAATAATAATGGTCGAGAAAGGTTTTTAATTAACAAGGGTCGTTTGCGAATTTTATGGTGCAGTGTAATCCCACTTAATAATAAACCGACAACCGTTCTTTCATTTAATGATTACACGTGAAAATTAATTTTTCTTATTATTTGGTTTTATTTTATTATATGAAATTACAATTATGGTAGGAAACTCGTAATTGTAATCCATATCTTGTGAGATGGATCATGATAATAATAAAAATGACGAGTGCTCGTTCTATTTAAAACAATAACGTTGTACATTATTCTTTTTTTTTTTTTTTTTGGTTCTTTTTTAAACTCTTCTCAGTTACGTGAACACAACACACGTTGTGTTGTTCTGTATTATTTTTCTTTT
>NW_014569551.1:2051917-2056691 GCF_001313835.1 Polistes canadensis
TTTTTCTTTTTTTAAGTTATTTCTACACGAACATCTCATGATTTTGTTGTGTCACTCATTTATTTTTACAGCATGGCCGTTCTGATTCATACAGGGTCGCCACATTACCCAACATTCGCGACGACAACAAGACTGCGGATGGAATGTACAAGGTATTCAGGAAGGACTTCCGCTTCACATAATCTTTACTTGCATATCCGGTGTTGGGATGTTAATATACGTCCAACATGCGTTTCTTCGAAGATTTCAAAAATGAAGAACTGGGAAACAAGTTTAACTGGTTTCTCTTTAGATATTCTTCTTCTTACTCTTCTTCTACTTCTTCTACTTCTTCTACTTCTATTTTTTATCTTTTCTATCTCCTTCTTGCTAATTCTACTTAATCCCTTCAGCCATCTTTGACTTCTAACAACTTCCGGAACACTTTTCTTCTTCATCTTCTTCTTCTTCATTTCATTGTAATAATTCATTCGTTTTCCTGCAATAATGCAATAATCAAACTCATCTTTGATATTTTTCTATATTCTTGGTTGGTGTATATTATCTTTATTATCTATTCTTATCATCAAAATTATCGAATGGTGATGGAACAAATGTAACCCTAATTATTCATTCGTTAACTTCGAAAATTCATTAACTATAATCATACCACTAATAACACTATTACTTGCACCTTACATACGTCAAACTTTATTACTTACACGTCATATTCTTTAAGCACTACTCTAATCTATTTTTTAGAAAATTTGAAGGAACACATTGAATGGATTTTTAATCTGTTTCTACTTCCTTTTCTTTTTCTTCTTCTTCTTGTTCTTCTGTTACTACTACTACTACTACTACTACTATTACTATTACAAATTCTAAAAATTTGATTGTACGCCGAACATGGGACTAACAACGGTTATGGATTTAATCAGGGGGAAATATTTATTGACCAATTAAAATATTTCTTTTCCAGCTAAATCTTTTTTCTTCTTAAATAACGTTTTTAAACAAATTATTAATAACATTTGTTATTTTCTGTTTTACCTTTTTTTTTTTTTTTTTTTTTTTTTTTTTTTTTTCAAAATAGTCACGGCGAAAAAATCCTAAACGGAAGGGAGAGAATTTGGACGATTTGAAGCAAGAGTTGGATATTGACTTCCACAAAATCACACCAGAAGAACTTTATCAAAGATTTCAAACGCATCCCGAAAACGTAAGTAAGATTAACGACAACGATTATAATATTATATTGTTGTTCAAAAATAAAATGTTACATTCAGCTTAGTACAACACTACAATTGGGTGTTGAAATTTGGTACAAAATAAAAATGTTCGATACTTAAGACAACAAACAACTATAACCGTTATTGGTATTCTAAAGGAATAAAAAATATATGGCACGTTAGCAGAAAATGTAAAAAACAAAAAAAAAATTAGAAACAGAATTCCATTGATAAATATAACAAATATATATTTTGTTAATAGGGCCTCAGTCACGCGAAAGCAAAGGAGAACCTTGAGAGGGACGGACCGAACGCATTAACGCCACCTAGGCAAACCCCAGAATGGTTAAAATTCTGCAAGAATTTGTTCGGTGGTTTCGCCTTGTTGCTGTGGATCGGTGCGATCCTTTGTTTCATCGCGTATTCGATCCAAGCGTCGACGAGCGAGGACCCGAACGATGACAATCTTTACCTCGGCATTGTGTTAGCAGCTGTCGTAATAGTGACTGGTATATTCTCGTATTATCAGGAAAGCAAGTCGAGCAAGATTATGGAATCGTTCAAGAACATGGTCCCACAATTCGCGACGGTTATAAGAGAAGGGGAGAAGCTGACTCTGAGAGCGGAGGACTTGGTATTAGGCGACGTAGTAGAAGTCAAATTCGGTGATCGTATTCCAGCTGATATCAGGATTATCGAGTCACGAGGGTTTAAGGTTGACAACAGCTCACTCACCGGTGAATCCGAGCCCCAATCCAGGTCACCCGAATTTACGAACGAAAATCCATTGGAAACTAAGAATTTAGCATTCTTCTCTACTAATGCGGTTGAGGGTACGGCAAAGGGTGTGGTTATTTGTTGCGGTGATCAAACTGTGATGGGTAGGATCGCTGGATTGGCATCTGGTCTGGACACCGGGGAGACTCCGATCGCTAAAGAAATTCATCACTTTATCCATCTTATCACCGGTGTCGCCGTATTCCTTGGAGTAACATTCTTTTTAATCGCTTTCATTCTTGGATATCATTGGTTGGACGCCGTGATTTTCCTTATTGGTATTATTGTCGCTAACGTACCGGAAGGATTACTCGCTACCGTAACCGTCTGCCTCACCTTGACAGCCAAAAGGATGGCCTCGAAGAACTGCCTGGTTAAGAATCTTGAAGCCGTCGAAACTCTTGGCTCTACTTCCACCATTTGCTCAGATAAAACTGGCACCTTAACTCAGAACAGAATGACCGTTGCTCACATGTGGTTCGACAATCAGATCATCGAAGCCGACACTACGGAAAATCAATCCGGTTTGCAATACGATCGTACGAGTCCAGGATTCAAGGCATTGTCCAAAATCGCAACGCTTTGCAATCGCGCCGAATTCAAACCAGGTCAAGACAACGTGCCCATCCTTCAAAGAGAAGTCAACGGTGACGCTTCCGAGGCTGCCCTTCTCAAATGCATGGAACTTGCTCACGGTGATGTCATGGGTATGAGGAAAAAGAACAAAAAGGTCTGTGAAGTTCCCTTCAACTCAACCAACAAATATCAAGTCTCTGTCCACGAATCCGATGATCCTAATGATCCGAGACACTTATTAGTTATGAAGGGTGCACCGGAAAGAATTCTTGACAGGTGCTCGACCATTTTCATTGGCGGCAAGGAAAAAGTACTAGACGAGGAAATGAAAGAAGCATTCAACAATGCCTATCTCGAACTTGGTGGTCTCGGTGAACGTGTACTTGGCTTTTGCGATTTCGTATTACCCTCCGACAAGTTCCCAATTGGTTTTAAATTCAACTCCGACGATCCCAACTTCCCGGTTGAGGGACTCCGATTCGTGGGACTCATGTCTATGATTGACCCGCCCAGGGCTGCGGTACCTGACGCGGTCGCTAAGTGCCGATCCGCTGGTATCAAGGTCATCATGGTCACCGGTGACCATCCGATCACTGCCAAAGCCATTGCCAAATCTGTCGGCATCATCTCTGAAGGTATTTATTCTTTTTTGTATATATATATATATAAAATAACGTCTAAGAGAGATATTATTTATGTTCAATTTGTTGAAAATTTGTAATTTATTTTACATGAAGTTATTATTAACGAATCTTTGTTATTTATTTGTAGGTAACGAAACCATCGAGGACATTGCTCAGCGGCTTAACATTCCCGTATCCGAGGTTAATCCTCGCGAAGCCAAGGCCGCAGTTATCCACGGAACCTCACTCAGGGAATTGAATTCCGACCAACTGGACGAGATCCTCAGGTACCACACCGAAATTGTGTTCGCCCGTACCTCGCCTCAGCAAAAACTTATTATCGTCGAGGGTTGTCAACGAATGGGTGCCATTGTAGCCGTAACTGGTACGAAATATTATATTTTTCATTTCAAATCTAACACAATATCAATTCGATCGAATTTTACAAAATATTTTCATTTTTCAGAAAGATAAAACATTTGAAAAAAAAAAAATTGTCTTCTTTCTTTCCAGGTGATGGTGTGAACGATTCGCCCGCTTTGAAAAAAGCAGATATCGGTGTAGCTATGGGTATAGCTGGTTCTGATGTCTCCAAACAAGCAGCCGACATGATTCTACTTGATGACAATTTTGCCTCGATTGTTACGGGGGTTGAGGAGGGTCGTTTGATTTTCGACAACTTAAAGAAATCTATCGCGTATACTCTGACCTCGAACATACCCGAGATCTCTCCTTTCCTGGCTTTCATTCTCTGCGACATACCATTACCACTTGGTACCGTCACTATTCTCTGCATCGATTTGGGAACCGACATGGTAAGTTATCACATTTTTATTTCTTATTCCTTCTTCTTCTTATTATTATTATTATTATTATCCTTTATTCGACGAATTAAAAAAAAAAAAACACACAAATATAGAAAACAATATTCTAGCGAAGAAATTATTCTTTGATTTTTGTTGTTGTTTTTTTTTTTTTCTTTCTCCCAGTCGGAAAAGGGTGTTGAGCTTGGAGTCACGCTCATATTCGTTTGTAAACCCATGAAAAAAAAAACAAAAGGAAATTTTGAATTTAGAGCGTGTCTCTTGGTCTCTCTCATGGGAATAATAATTATTGTCTTTTATTTTCATTTTTCAATGCAAATTATTAGACTAACATATGGCGAACGTATATTATTATCTATTACATGTATCTATCAACAGGAAACAACAAACGTATAAACGATTGACCGTGTTTTGTCTTAACAAAAAAAGAAAAAAACAAAAAGAACAAAACAAAACGAAAAAAACTAATCGAGCATTTGTTATATTTGTTGTTTCACTATTAAATTTTTTTGTAAGATGTGGCAGTTTGTGATACATCATCAACAGGAAACGCACAACATATTGTGATAATTTGTGATAGTTTAAACAGACGTGTTTTGTTGTTAAAGAAAATTCATGATTGTCAGGTACCAGCAATATCTCTGGCTTACGAGCAAGCGGAATCCGATATAATGAAGCGACAGCCACGTGATCCTAACCACGACAACCTCGTTAACGAAAGGTTCGAGGTTTATTTTTTTTGTTTGGACAACCCTCCCCCACC
>NW_014569551.1:2056716-2061252 GCF_001313835.1 Polistes canadensis
CACCCTTCGAAAGAAAAGAAAACAAAAAGCAAAAAAGACGACAACAACAACAAAATTATATATTCGAACGAACACAAAAAAAAGAGCTATTGTTTCCTTCTTAACCGTTAAAACTTTTGGATTATCGTAAAAGACCCACACACAAAAAATGAACAAAAATCATCATCCTACCCTTGAGTTGTTAGGTATTTTAGAGTGCTCCGGTATTTGCAGTAGTGCTAGATGTTGGCCAACCCCACTACGCACCTCTTTGATGACGAAGGAGTATATTTATCTGTCACCATAATTTACAAATTTATTTTTTAGGTATTGTACAAACCTATGGATTTAAGATGTATAATCGAATGATTCGTTCTAACGTTCTATTCAATCGAACACGGGTATTCACATCCTAATAACTAAATTACGATATTTTTTAATTAATTTTCTTTGAACAATGATGGTAATTTTATTTTGAAACAGAAAAAATACAAAAAACGATATACCCATGTTCGAAAACGTTCGAACACACATTTATTTACAGGTCTAATACGAAAAAGAAAAAAAGAAAACAAAAGACGTTTCGCAGATAAAATTAAAACATCACACAGGGATAAGAATCTGGGGGTGGCAATCCTAAAAACAAAAAAAATAAGACAAAAATATCCAATCCCGAATCGACAAATCCTCCGAAATAATTTGAACAACAAAAAAGAAACCTTCCGTCATTCCCCCCAAAATGAAAAGAACAAAGATTACTTCAACCCGATCCAATTTATTATTTGTTCATTATTTATTTCTCAGTTTTTTAAGAAAAAAACAAAAAAATAATATCATTATTTTTGAGTTATTGCGCTTCGTCATGTATTATTTTTTGTTTTAATTAATTATCTACACCACAAGGATGCTGACACGTAATTTATTCGCGACGTAAGAATTATTAATAACAACGATTATCAATAATAATTATTAATTTAAAATTCGTTCGTATATTAATAATTTTTCTATCTTTTAATATATATATTTTTTTTTTTTTTTTTTTTTCTCCTTAAAAATCAAAGTAGATCGAAGTAGACAAAATTTCTTTTTTGCAAATTATTCTAATTATTATCAAAATCATAGAATAAAAAATGATACGAATGAAATATAATAGAGACTTGTTGTTAGATTACTAAAGTCTTGGGATCATTCTAGTCAGCATGCTTGCGTTTTTTAAGGGCCACACACATCTCGAAACGACGTTTTATTCTTGATTTACATGTTGTGTCCTCGTTGTTACTGAGCTTCTTGATAATGTGACGTCAGGTACCCGCCATCTCACTAGCCTACGAGGAGGCAGAGAGCGATATTATGAAGCGACAACCACGAAACCCCTTCACTGACAAGCTAGTTAACGAAAGGTAAAACACATCATCAACAAACATAATCGAATCTTCACCAAAAATACTACTATACTACTCAATACACATCAGTGATACTTTTTTCTCTGTGATTCGAAATTAAGAGTTTTCATCGTTTTTGTGATCAATAAAAAATATATATATATATATTATATATATCAATATATATATCAATATATATATAAACAAAACAAAACAAAAATACAACAATATTTTCGAAACTTCTCAAAAAGAAAATTTTAATTAAAAAGATATGAAAAGGAGGGGATAAAAGTGTAAACCAAAATTTCAACGTAAAGATATTTTATTTTGTATATTTTTTGTTATTGGTATTTTAAAAATAAAAAAATAACGTTAAAATAAATAACGATGAGAGAAGCTTGGAAAAATTCGATCACTATAACGTGATTACTCTTATCTAACTATCTATCTATCTATCTCTCTCCCTCTCTCTCTCTCTCTCTCTCTCTCTCTCTCTCTCTCTCTCTCTCTTCATCAATATATTTCTTAATCGTTATACTTAAAGAGTAATTCAATTATGGTTAATCTATTATGGTAGTTAGTTCGTACAATACTTTGTTTCCGTAATTATTATCGTAAATTGTGACACTGAGAGAAGTTTTGTCTAAAAAAAAAAAAAGAAAAGAAAAGGAAAAAAAATAATTCGTCACATATTCGCATAATTTTAAACACGTTTACAAATACACTTACACGTACGCGTAATTATTTACATTAATGTACACACATACACGTTGGACTGATTGAATACGAAGAACGGACAGTTTCTCTTTGCTCTTCGCACGTAATTTTCATTGGTGTATCTTTTTATATTTCTTTTTATTTGTTTTTTTTTTTCTTTTTTTTTTTTAATTATTATTCTACGATATATATATACTCACACAAATAATATACGTACGAAGGAGTCAAGGGAAAATCAATGGGTAATTCAAGAATGCGAATTAATTAATCCTTTTCGAACCTTATTCATACTTTTTATTGTCAAATATTTCCACACAAATAATTTTTATATATTTCTTATAATCCTAACTACACACACACATATATATGTTAATGTATGCATAATTTTGATTTCCTAAATATTGGTGTCTAAATAAAAAAAAAGAAAAAGTTCATTTCATTATATAACATTTTGAATTTGTAATAAGAAAAATAATTAAATTATGTGTGTGTGTGTGTGTGTGTGTGTGTGTGTGTGTGTGTGTGATGTAAGATTATAGAGGAATACGTACGAACACGTATGAATTAAATTTTATTGTAAATATTTGTGCTATTAATTTGATAAAAAAAAAAAAACAAAATATTAAAAGTAAAGTGATTGGGATCAATTAAATCGAATATTCTTGATTACTCGAAGTCGTCTGAACACGGTAGGATTAAATTTAACAACAAGGTAAAGGGATATAATGCACGAGGTATAATATACTTGTATACTTATAACACATGGTCTCTCAGGGGATTGGTTGTTGGGTGTCAGGAAGCTTTGTTATCAGAGTTTGTTCTTCTTTGTCTGTCTGTCTATCTCTCTCTCTCGCTTTATCTCTATCTCTATCTCTATCTATCTATCTTTCTCTAAATATCTCTAATTTTCTTCTAATTGTCTTTTTCTCTTATCTGTAATACTTATTCCTTTCTAACTCGAATCATTCTCGTTGCTCGATAATTATCAAATTGTCCTCTTTACGTAGAAAATTTGATTCTATTTTATTTAATTTAATTGCTTTTTTCTTTATATTTTATTTTTTACCTTTCTTTTTTTTTATTTATTTATTTATGCTTAATTTGCTAGAGTAATTATATATTGTTATTATTAATCGAGAGATTTAGAATTATTTTAAAAAAAAAAAAAACAAACAAAAAAAATATCACTTATATATATATATTGATTTGTAATTTTTATTTTATTTATCTATTAATTAAAAAGAGCAACTGAGGATTCTTCTCTCTCTATCTCTCTCTCTCTCTATCTCTTGTTCTTTCTTTTTTATTTCTGTAATTCACTTTCTCTCGAATATAAAATGAAATAAGAAAATCAGAATAAAGATCCACAAAAGATGTGTCCCCTCGATCGTATTCGTGGTATTTCGTTCTAATTTCAAGGTAAGCTGATTCTAATCTCGATCTTCTAAGCTTTCTCTCTCCCCATCTCTCTCTCTCTCTCTCTCTTTTTCTCTAATTCTATTTACCAAATCATCTTTTTCGTCTATTTCAATCATTTCCTAATTCTATTTAACCTCTATCTTTTTCTATATTCTTTTTAATCATCTTTTCTAATTCTTTTTGGTCTCTTTTTATAACTTTCTTCTTCTTCGTATGTTTCAATTATTTTCCTATTTTGTGTTGCATTTTCTCTCTCTCTCTCTCTCTATCTCTCTCGCTCACTTATTTTTTTTTTCACTATATTCTTGTTCATCTATTTTAATTTCTATTCCTATTTTCTCTTTATCTCTTTCTATCTCACTATTTCTATTTCTATCTTTCTCATTGTTTGAATTTAATCTGTAAAAAGTTTCTGAGCTTTATCTACAACTTTCTTTAAAAAAAAATATATATATATATAAAAGAATCATATAAAATAAAAAAATATATATGAGAAAGTTTGGTCTCCTCGTGATCCATGATGATTGATGATGATGATGATGATGATGTTAATGAGATGATGATGATCCAGCATACAAGGATTTCCAGGTGTATGATTATTCGCACAGCTCTTCTCGATTAAATGATAGCATTATACTTTCTAAACAAAATCGCATGGTCGTTCGATATATATTTATATCACCTATCAGCATTTTATTATTTTTTTAATTTTCAATTATTATTATTACTATGATTATTCTTACCTAACCCTCTTTCTCTCTCTCTCTCTCTTTTTCTCTCTTTCTTTTTTTCTTCTATTTTCCTCTATCTTTCTATCTCTTTCTATATATATATGTATATATATATATGTATATATATATGTATATATACATAAAATGATTCACTTCACAAGAAGAACTCAAATAATCAGTATTATACGTCTAATAAAAAATGATTCATATATACCATTATTTTTTCTTATCGATGAAATCACACCAACACACATACAAATCTTATAATTAGTAATTTTTTTTTATTAGACGCATAATATACAAAATTA
>NW_014569551.1:2062102-2074037 GCF_001313835.1 Polistes canadensis
ATCGTTTGTAAAAAATTGTTTATCAACAGTTTAATGAAACGTATTATATTTGACTAAAAATGAAATGCAAATTTGTTGGAAAGATATTCTTTACAGCAACTCTACCACTTACTTGATCATCGTTTAAAACGATTGATGCAGAAAAGTCTCGTGTTTCTCAATCAACGCTTTAGGTATCATATTTCAAATCATTTTATATCTACTTAATTACTTACTTACTTACTTACTTACTTAATTACTTAATTTTCTATCCCATATTACATAAAGCTTGCGACCAAGTTCGAGATCGTTTGAACCCTAAAGTACGATCGTGCACGCCTGATATTGAACCTAATCATATTTTTTCTATATACTTATATATTAAAATAATAATAAATTTAACAATTTTTATACAAATTTCGTAATTTCATTTGAAATTCTTTTATTATCACAAAATAATTTTTCGCGTCTTTTCTGTATCAAGCAACATTTTTCTTCTTATCATATTATATATATTTTTTATTCTATACACTATCTATATACACAATATATATATATATATATATATATATATATATACATGGTGGATCAAAAGTTTCTAAATGATTTTTACAAAAATTAATTTATGAAAATTATATTCAAATTCTTTTTAGGTTAATATAAAATTTTGTTCTTTCAGACAATGCAATCGTAGATATTTAAAAACAGAAATTGCGAGCCTAAGAAGTTTTGAGAAAAAATTGTCTAATTTTTATTTATTATCTAGGAACTTTTGAATTATTTATGTATATGTGTGTGTAGTATATAGTATACATATATCCTTCAGATCACAGAACGAGAGCTACGATCTTTCTTAAGTATATATATGTATATATATTTGGTAATATTTTGGTAGTAGGAAATTTCGTGGATGTAACATGGAAAAAAGATCGATAAAAAGAAACGAACAAATTATAATAAATACAAAATTTGTTAATTTTAAAATGAATAAATGGCGTTTACATCGACGTTATTTCCAATTAGAGAGCTAGTCTAGTTGAATTTCCAATCGATTTTAATTACATGTGTATATTTATAAATATTTTTCATATATATACAGGATACCCCCCGAAAGGTCAGGACCAAATTAATCTCGCATGTTAAATGAAGAAATCAATTAGGTCAAGAAAGTTCATACGAAATTTATGTCGGAAAACATTTGACCGAAAAGTCGGTGTGTATATCATTTAGGGATATAAATTTTCAATGAATTTTATTGACCTACTTGATCTCATTTAAACAAGTGGGCATAATTTTGTTTCTGATTTTTTGATATATTCCGTATGTATTTATTTATTGTGTATATAGAGTGAGATATTTGTATCTATCTATATATATATATAAATCTATATTTATTATTCTAATATTCAGTAATAACCCCTTGTGTGTGATCACAACTGCAAGCCAGCATTTTACTTATTATAGTTTATAGTTTTTTACTATTATTATATTACATATATATATATACATATAAATATCTATTGTCACAGTTGCTGCAGATCACAGTTGCTACCTTCTGTAATTACTATTACTACCATCACTTACTATTACCTATTTATTACTACTACTATTACTATTACTACTATACCACCACTATTACTATTACTATTACTACTGCAACTACTACTACCACTATTATTACTATTACTACTGTTTTTTATTACCACCACATCACTGCAAGGCACCTTTATAAACATTTGGGCCTCATGATAAAGAACAACTTCTACCTCCTCTCTTGCAGTTATTTTAATTATTTACAGTAATCTATAATATATCATGTTTTATTATGTAATGCGCTGCCTACGCCGCTGCCTTCTTCTACCACCTTCTTCTGCGACTGGCAACTTTCTAATGGGTGCTGAACGGCCGACATATTTTGCAAAATATCTTTCTCTCTCTCTCTCTCTCTCTCTCTCTCTCCCTCTTTTGCCTAATGCAATTGAATAATATTAACAAAAAAAAAAGAACCAAAATAGAAAAAAAAAAGAACGTGAAAATATTTTTAGATGAAAATTCACCTCAATTATTTATACGTGTTGAAAAATATATATATATATAATAATAATTATATTAATAATAATAATATATATATAATAATAATAATAATAATAATAATAGTTCATGAACGTGTGTAGCGAGAATAGGGTTGACGCCATTTTCGTTTAGGTTTAAATTTTTTTTAATTTTTTTTTTGTTTTTTTTCTTTTTTATTTACAACGTATAAATAAAATAATGCTCTCATGCATCGTAGCGAACGAAGAAGAGAATAGGAATTTTTTCTTCTCTTCTTTTTCTTTTTTCTTGTTTTTTTTTTTTCTTTTTTTTTCTTTTTTTTTTTTTTTTTTTTTTTTCGTTTTTTGTGTTTCGTCATAAATTTTCAGGAGCTTTGTTCGAATGAATTGTATTTCTTTTTGTAATTTTTGTTTCGTTAAATAATATATGTTTTTCTTCGTCCGTGTGTGTTGCGTCAGGGTGTTACGTGTCGTGTTTGTTTAAAAAAAAAAAAAAAGGTTATTTGTTATACTAATAACTTAAAAGGTGTCCAAAGTTTTTCAACCTTTTTTAAATTTTTATTTTTTAAAGAAAAAGTGCACGAAAGAGAAGGAAACTCGTTGAATAAAATTTTGCCAAAAAGATTCTTTTTTTCAAATTAGATAACGAAAGATACGGATCATCGAGGTGATAGTAAAGATACCTATCCCATTTTATAACCGTGTATTTTATAATTATTTTCTTATTAAAATTCACAATTTGTTAATTCGCACAATTTTTCTCCTTGGGTGGGAATTTCATCAATTTTTTTCTACTATATATTTAATTGAAATTCTTTAAACGGGAAAGCACGATGCACGGCTAAGTGCCAAAGTAACACGTTTAACAAGTTGAAATAATAATTTCAATTAAAAAAAAAAAAAATCAAATTAGTTAAATAGAAAAAAGAAAAAAAAATTATATTATCAAAACAAAAGGCATTCGACGTGTTAAACGAACTTTTGCTTCCTTTTTTCCATTTTCTTTTTTCTAATCAGGGTGATTGGTTGGTTGATTAACGATAATACAAAAAATTTCCTCCGAAAAATATTATAAAGCTCGCTTATTATATATTTGTAAAATATTAAGCTTATTATTTTGTTGTCGGCATATATTTTTAATCCTCCCCCTGGTTCACGAACATTTGAAAAAGTTCAATTTTTATTCCAATACCTGTTGTTTCTATCTCTTTCGCTCGCACTAATTTGTATATATATATATACACGTGTATATATTTTCATATGTGTATATAATATATATATATACATTAACATATTGCATACGTCGTCACCGGTTTAAAAAAAAAAAAATAAAATAAAAATCGCACAAATTTTAAAACGTGCTGAAAAGTTTAATGCAAAACAATATTGCAATGTGTTAATAAACATATTCACGATATATTTTTAGGACATATTATATACATTTATATATTATATTAAATATATATATATATATACATATATATATATACGTATATATATATACGTATGTGTTACCGTGTAAAAAATAATATAATTCAATTAATTTATGAAAAATTTTAAATCTTGTATAAAATAACTTAAACGTTTTAGGAAAAACATAATATAAAAATAATAAAAATCAATTGTTTCAAAAGAATAATTAAATAAAATACGAATTCACGGGATACGAGTTATTAAAGTATTGTCTTAATTTCATACTTTAACTCATAATTTAGATGATTACTTCATGAATTAACGGATTTAATATTTTAATGGTAACATACATACATCGATGCATACATACATATATATATTTATATATAGAGTTAAATTTTGTTTATACGTAAATGTACATATATATATATATTTTTTTTTTATTTATTTTTTGAAATTTTATTCTTCTTTTTAAAAAAAACCACTTTGGGTCAGTGGTATAAATTTTTCTAATGATTGGTGGATGGCAGGTGCCGGCCATCTCGCTAGCCTACGAGGCACCGGAGTCGGACATTATGAAACGGCAGCCGCGTGATCCTTACAGAGACAATCTAGTCAACCGAAGGTGGGTTTCCCAATTACCCACCATAGAACGAAAACCTAGAGAAATTTTCTCTATGCACTCATCCAAACAAAAAAAAAAACAAAAAAAAATAGAAATGATTTACGTACGATCAGACAAAGTACAAAATCAACAGAATAGAACACAAAGAAAAAAAAAGATAATTATTTTATTTGGAAAAATATGATATTTTTGTAATAACGAAAAGGAAGAAAAAAAAAAGAAAAGAAAAGAGAAGAAACAAATGCAGCCCATTCACAATCTCTTTTTCTCTCTCTTTCTCATTCCGTCATTTTATTATTTTTCTTTTTCATTTTTTTACGTCTCATGTATTCATCTCGTATTATTTTTCATCAGGCCAACTTAATCATTCTTTGTTTTTTTTTCTTTTTTTAAACTTGAAAATCCTTTTTTTTTTTTTTTGATTGATCATCGGTGGCCAAACGTAAAAATTACATTGGAAATTTTGTTATTTAATTTTTATTATGATTCGTAAATAATTTATAAAGGTGTTTAATTATAAATTAATGGAAAAAAAAAAATTATATACCTTAACAAATAATCTCATTTTTTCATTGATCAAAATTTTTCTTTCCCGATATATTAATAATCGATCGTTTTGTCGTGGTTCATCGACGATTGATTATAATTAAAACACTTCAAACAAAAATAATCTTCACTTAATAAGAAAATTAATTAAATCTTCATTACGATTCGATTAAAACGGAAAACCGAACGTAAACGAAATTCAATTATTTTTATACTCGTATATACAATTACGTATACATTTTTGCATTTTCTATACCTTTTTTTTATTTCTTTCGCAAGAAAATCAATTAATTATTATCTCATTAGAACTGGATGAAAATGAATTTCAATAAAATTCGATATTCACGTTTGGTCGCTTAAATTTTCACGATTAACCTTTACATATACATAAATACATAAATGTTTAAATCATCGATCATTAATCATAATTTTTACACGATAACATCGAAGAGCGTCTACCGATAATCATTTATAATTAATTCCAACGAAGAAAAATCCAATAAAAAAAAAAATATATATATAATTAATTTCCAGAATGAAACACAAAAAGAATTGCGATCCAAAAATTCATTTCTTTAATTTTATTTCAGATCTATATAAATGTGGTCAACGAAAACAAAAAATATCTTACGTATCCGTATAAATAACGTTGGAATTAATAATTAAATAAATAAATTATTGAAAGAAAGAAAAAAAAAAACAAGAAATTTCGGTAGATGCTCCGAACGATAGCAACTTTTCTCGATCATTCTCTTTCTCTTTTTTTTTTTTTTAATATACATATATATATATGTATATATTTCCAAATCAATATAATCTATCTATTTATCTATCTATCTATCTATCTATTTTTCTATCCATCTATCTATTTATTTCTCTGTCTATATTTCTCTAAGATCATTAGTTGTTATAATAGCACAGCAAATCATTTCTCTTAGGACTTTTAATATGACATGTTGGGAATGCCGAATGCTTCGTTTTTTAATCACACACATATGTTTCTTTTCTTTTTGTTTTTTTTTTTCTTCTTCTTCTTCTTATAGAACTTTAGAAAGCGTCGCTGAAAATACACACATTTGAAAATTAATTTTTTTTTCCCCATTGTGGGAAAAGTGTTTTAACATTCGCATAATTGC
This sequence comes from Polistes canadensis, assembly GCF_001313835.1. Lineage (NCBI taxonomy): Eukaryota > Metazoa > Arthropoda > Insecta > Hymenoptera > Vespidae > Polistes > Polistes canadensis. The sequence continues at coordinate 2,067,853 of NW_014569551.1, forward strand.
TTGCGATTCATAATTCTCTACGTGTTTTTTCTTAAGAGTTATTGTTTTTTTTTTATTTATTTTTTTTTTTTTTTTTAATTTTTCTATCGATCATTTTATAAATAAAGCACCACCACTCTACCACCCACGAACAATAATCGTGCACGACAATAATCAATCACAATCAGCAACGATTTTTAACCCTTTTGTATTGAAATCAAATGTTGTTATTTTTCTCTCTTTTTTCATTTCTAAAGAAAAATAATTTCAATTCGTTTTTATTACGAATTATTATTATTATAATATATGTGCAAAGGGTTAATCGTTTGTCACTTATTTTTAGAAAGAAACAAAAAAAAGTATATATATATTATTAGTAGTCAAAAAACCGAGCCGCTTTTGGAAATGAATTTACGATGCACGGCCTCGCAACAGCATTTAGAAAATTATTAGGGGGTTTATTAACGAATATAGAAACAAATGTTTTTTTTCTCTCTAAAATACACATCGTAGTATTACTAACAATTATTTGAAAAAAAGAAAAAAAAAAAAAAAATAAAAATAAAACAAAAAAACATTTAATTAGTTTTGAACGATAATGAATTGGAATTAATTGGAAACATAATTGCGATCGAAATATCTCTCGAAATATTTGATAATAAATAAAATACACAAAAATGATTCTATGGAAAAATATAAATCGATGCGAGAAGTATAACAGAATTTCGAAGAAAAATAATGAAAATATAATTTTTGACGAGTCTACGAAAAAAAGTTGTTATTCGATGATCGTTGACTTGACACATCGTCGATACAAATTTTGTTCAAAACTATACTCCATAGTATATATTCATGGAATTATTCTTGTTTATTCTGAAAACGACTCGCTTACGTGATAACACAAATTCTTTTTATTAATTTAATAATTGTCAACAATATAATTTTTTTTTTAAATTTTCTTCCTCTCTTTTTTTTTTCTCTTTTTATTATTCTTATACAATCTTTCTTATCTATCTCACGATTTTCCCAAATTTGACACTCGATATATTTATATATATTTGTAAATATCACGAATTTAAATCTATATTATTATTCTATAGCACACACTCTCGTAATTTGATTTTCCATTGATCAAATATCCTAGCTCAGCTAGGGCTGAACAAATATATAATTTCAAAAAAAAAAAATTAATTAAATAATAATAAAAAAAAAATAATAATAATGAACGAACGACCTGCACGATAATTTTTACGCTTTGTTCGCACGTGCAATATGCAAATGTGTCTCACGAATTGGCATAAGCTCGCTTGAGCTTTTTGCATGAGCTTATGTGTCCACCACCACTACTACTACTACTACTACTATTAATTACTATGACTACTACTACTACTATTACTGCTACTACTACTACTGCTACTACTACTACTACTACTACTATGTGTAAATGCGTGGACGTGAGTGTGTATTTACGTATAGCATGTTTCAAAATGATATTTAACGATGACGATGAATAATGATGATAATGGATGATGATGTATCGGTAAGAAGAAAAGCCGATCATTTACTGTCTTCCGTCATAAGAATCGGTAAGTGAGCTGCATTTAGTTTTCGACGGACATTACTACGGCTTTTATATATTACGTATATTATACTAACCATAATCAATCACCATAGATAGACCATATAGCTAGAGAGTAAATAAAATTAGGCGTTCTCTTAGTGGCATATATCAGTTAAGAAAAAAAAAAAAAAAAAAAAAAACATACACACGAACAGCTTTGTGATTATTTCAAAAAATCCTTTTCTCTCTGTGAATAGAATTAATAATAAATTAATATTATATATTTCATTCATTCTCTTATAATACAATTGTAATTATAAATATTGTTTTATTTATTACGAGAAATAATTACTTTATTTAATTATTCATTTTTAAATTAACACACATTATTCGATAATAAATGAAACAAATATTAGATAGAAATAATAATATCTAAAAAAAAAAAAATATGAATAAATTTATTATAAACAAAATTCCGATAAAGGATTTTTCGAATTCTCACGCATATGAACAGCAGACCCCATATATAATCATTGAATCACAATATTATTATGAAATAATACATATCTTTATCTGATATATAAAATTTTGTCCACAAAAATGTAGGCTTATCTCGATGGCGTACGGACAAATCGGTATGATCCAAGCAGCTGCTGGTTTCTTCGTTTACTTCGTCATCATGGCTGAAAATGGTTTCCTACCGCTTTATCTATTTGGTATCAGAAAACAATGGGACTCGAAGGCTATCAATGATCTCAGAGACAGCTACGGCCAGGAATGGGTAAAACTTTATAACCTTTCTTTTTTTTTTTTCTTTTTCAATTTTCTTTCTAATCACTGATTTTCCATCAGAACCACGTGAATCATGTATCCCCATAAATTCCCATAGACAACAATACAAGCGGGTAAAATTTTTACAGAAAATTTAAAATGAATATCATCTCACGTGATTCACGTATTAACATGGAAAAGTTTGTGTTTAGTAATTATTATAATACATATTATAATATGGTTTTGTTTTTTTGTTTGTTTTTTTTTGGGGTGAATACAACAGACCTACAGGGACAGGAAGACGTTGGAATTCACCTGCCACACGGCTTTCTTCGTATCCATCGTAATTGTACAATGGGCCGATCTTATAGTTTGTAAGACGCGCCGTAATTCGATCGTTCATCAAGGAATGAGAAACTGGGCGTTGAACTTTGGTCTTATCTTTGAGACTGCACTAGCTGCGTTCCTAAGCTACACACCTGGTATGGACAAGGGTCTTCGCATGTTCCCGCTTAAGTGAGTATATCAATAAATCTATTTATAGTATTAAAATAATACTGACAATATATTTAATAAGTTATTGGGGAAAAAGTTGAAATTCAATTATATAAATCGCGTGTTTGATTTGTTTTTTTTTTTTTTTCAAATTACTGACAAATCATACAAAATTGTAAGAATAATAGTAATGATATTGTTCTACTTTTATACGCGCGATTATGATAGAATAAAAAAATTGTTACTTTTAAAATAAATTGTTACGTGCTATACGTTATATAGGGGTGGTGGTTAATTCGTGTTTGATTTTTTTTCTCGATTACCGTTTCTAATACTTAAACGTTGATACGTAGATTGACAATATTACCAATATTTTTATAATACAAACGATTAGACTTAAAATATATGTATGTTATATAAAATTGCACTAACCCCTCTCTCACACACACATATATACACACATTGATCGTGTTTTAAATTTTGTTCTCGTTAGATTCGTCTGGTGGCTACCAGCCCTGCCGTTCATGTTCGCCATCTTCATCTACGACGAGACGAGACGATTTTATCTACGCCGAAATCCTGGTGGCTGGCTAGAACAAGAAACTTACTATTAGAGAGGACACGGGGGGAAAGAATTTCACACACGCAGAGCGCGCGAGCAAAAAAATTAGCAAGAACGAGAAAAAGTGCGAAAGAGAAATGTACGAGAGGGAGTGAGAGAGAGAGAGAGAGAGAGAGAGAGAGAGAGAGAGAGAGAGAGAGAGAGGGAGAGAATGCGTGTGAGAGAGAGAGAGAGAGAGAGAATGAGATGACGCATACCCACGCAGAAAAAAATACACCCAAGTTTTAAAAATTAATCAAATTATTCACTCACGTTTAAAAAAAAGATAAAAAAAAAAATAAATAAATAAAATAAAAAGAACACACACACAGAGAGAGAGAGAGAGAGAGACATCGTAAATTATACGGGGCGTGCTACAAATTGGATCTGTTTCCATCCGTACTGTCATCAGATAATCAAGAAAAATAATTATTATATAATAATGAACACACAAGAGTTAAAATGAAAGGAACAAAATGAAGAAGAAGAGAAAGAATAATTGAACAAACAAATGCAGAACAAATGGTAATAGAGATGATTAAAAATGATTAGAGGGGGGAGGAAGGAGGGTCGGAAGAAAGGGCCTAAAGTGAGATGCGAACGCGCGAAATTCATAAAAAAGTAAAAAAAAAAAAAGATACAACGTGAAGAAACATTAAAATGTACGACGCGAAAGATGAAACGGAATTCTATCGATGATGAAATGTATTTTCTTAGTTATTATTTTATCCAAACGAAAATTAGAGCCAGTATTGTTCGATTAGCACGCCCTTTTAAAAGAAGAGGAACCAAAAATTGGATATAAGATGTTGTCAACAAGAAAAAAATAAGTAAATAATAAAGAAATAGACATTAAATGCATGTATTTCGATTGATATACATATATATTTGTATGTACATATGCCTGTACGTATATATACATATACATATATATATATATATATTTGTATTACGTATGATCTATTTCTTTATCAATAAATAACTTATAAATAATTTATATATATATATATATCGGAGAGGACAAAACAGTACACTTTAAATTGGCACGCCCTGAAAATTAATTAACATTAAGAATGCAAGCTATGATAAAGTAAATAAGAAAAATACAAAAAATCATATACATAAATATATATTTAAATAAAAATGATGTATGAAAAAGAAGATCTAGAAAAGAATTGAAAGAAATATGGGAGTTTAAGAAAAAAAAAAAAAAAAATAAAAGCGCGTTCGCAGTATTCATTATTAAGTATATAAATAAAATGAAGTTCGGTTTTTTTGAATCTTTTAAATCCCGAGTATGTAGTTATCAATTGAAATCAAATTCGCATCGCGTAGTTTTCATATTAGATTCGAAATCTTCGTTCTAAGAAAACGTTGTATTACCTGAACCGGAAGAAAAGGAGTAGGAGGAAGAGGAGGAGGAGGAGGAGGAGGATTAATAAAATACCCAGAGAATAATGTATTGTGAATTTAATAAGTCGATGACTTTGCAAAGAAATGAGAAGAAGTATAGTTACTAAAATAAATCAATTTCGCTATGTTCTCTGATGATAATGATGATAATAATGATGATGATAATAATGATGATGATAATGATGATGATGATGATGATGATGGAATACATTAAACTTGAAGAATAACGTTATTATTGTCACAGAATTTAAAAAGTTACGATAATGATGCCACGAACGAATCAATGAGAACGAAAATGACGTATTATTTGAAAATACGATGAGAAAAAAAGAGGAAGAGGAAGAGAAAAAAAAAAAGGGACAAGTATATATATATGAAAATGTTATCGAATTAAAAACGAATAAAATAGAGAAAATTATGCGATCAAGTATTAGAACAAATAAATATGACAACGTTAATATTATCAAACTAGAGTACGCATACGGGGAAGAAAAAAAGAAAAATACAAGCATTGACGAACGTTATGTGTGAGGATAAAAGTGGAAAAGAAAATAAATTGAAAAATAAAATGGACGATGAAAAGGGTTCTCGAAAAAGGAATAGGATTCAATAATAAAAACAAAAAATGAAATGAACAAGGAACGAGAGAGTGAAAAAATAAATAAATGAATGAACGATCATACGAACGAACGAACGAACGAACACACCACATACTCCCCCCACACACACATACACATTACTACATTCTTACTTAGGTGAAACTAAAAGAAGAGTAAAAGTAAAAGAAGAAAGAAAATAATAAAAGATAAAAACAAAAAAAAAAAAAGTGAAATAATAAAATAAAATAAAATAAAGAAAGGTATAAAATTCATTCTCTTAGTTTTTCATAGATTTAAAAAGAAAACGCCAGCGGGACAGCTCGCTATAAAATCATTGACCCCCAAACGCAGAACGCCCTGTATTACGAACCCGCGGTCGATCGTTTCCAAAAAAATAAAAAAAAAAAAAATAAAAAAAACATAAAAATATTACGTGTGAATGCCGAATGTTTCAGAAGTGTATGCGTGCGTGTCCTGTGTTTTATGCGTATGAATGTGTACAACTTTTGCTTGCGTGTGTGCGTGTATGCATGCGTACTTGTTTAATTTACAAAATGATTAAACAAGAAGAAGAAGAAGAAGAAGATAAAAAGAAGAAGAATAAGAAAAAGATAACAATTAAAAATGAATGAAAAATATATAAAAAAGAGAAAAAAAAAAGAAATTATAACAATGTCAAAGGACAACAAGTGTACCTATTACAAAATAATAAAAAAAAAAAAAAAGAAAAAAAAAAGTTTGAAAAAAAAAAAAAGGAAAAAAAAAA
>NW_014569551.1:2074059-2076152 GCF_001313835.1 Polistes canadensis
AATTATAACAATGTCAAAGGACAACAAGTGTACCTATTACAAAAAAAAAAAAAAAAAAAAAAAGTAAAAAAAAAGTTTGAAAAAAAAAAAAAGGAAAACAAAAGTAACAGCAACAAACAATTGCAACCAATAATAACGGAAAATACAACGCCCCCTTCTTTAGAACGAAGGTGACTTAAAAAAATACCTGCCACGCGACTTTTTTGGGCCGGGACGAGCCGAGACACACACACACACACACGCGTGCTATAGATTGAATAAATATAAAAAAAATTGAAATTGTGTGAAATTGAAATCGTAAATCGAAATCGCGTCGAACGAAGCTTTCTCTTCCGGGGGTGTCTTTCGTGTCTGATCGTTAAACCACCGCGCGAACTAAAAAAATAAATCCAAGAAAGAAAGAAATTGCACGTGTCCTCCCTCTGGCCCTGAGACGTTATTGACGAACGCAAATCACACGCACAGATATATATATATATATATGTATGAATATATATGCCAGGACATAAAAAAACAACACACGCGTTAGAAGAAAATTTAAGAAAAAAAATACGCCGATAAATCAAACACAAAAGTAATAAATTAAATATGATTCCCTTTCATCTTTCTTGGGATACGTCGTGCTTCGAGAATGATGGTACGGATGGATTATTTAAAAATATACAAACATACAGACAGATACGCGCGCGCATACTCTCTCACATACACAAAGTACATAAAAATAAATGACACAGAAGAAAGGGGAAAAAAAAGAACAAATAATAATAATAATAATAATAATAATAATAATAATAATAATTAAATAAATAAATAAAAAAAATAGAGAGTTGAGACGCTTCTGTCCGCCGTCCAAAAGAATAATTGAAAAGAAATTCCGATTGGTGGGGGTGGGGAGGAGAGGGGAATACAGAGAGAAGATAGTCAAACGGAGCTCGTATGTCCTAATTAAAATTAAAATTCAAAAGAAGAAGGAAAAAAGAAAGAAAGAAAATGGCAAGAAAATATATTTATTCAATTGACGATGATCATACGGATTATTATGATACTGATTGATTTACCGACGATGATAATTGACAATTGCAATGAGAACGAATGTAAATTTGTTTGAAAAACGAGCTCTAAAAAGAAAAAAAAAAAGAAAATAAAAGTCGCGAGTATAATAATAAATTATATCATCCATCGCGTCATCCTCGTCTCTTCCTTCGGCGCGGATCGAACCGATTTTTCTGACGACCGTGGAGTATGTATATCCTATCGTTCGATTATCAATAATCAAATCGAATGAGAAGAATGTTCAAAGAACGTTTATTATAGCCACCAATTGTTTGTGCATATATCATTTCTGAGACAATGAATATAATATAAAGACGGGCTGGAAAAATAATACAATACAAATTAACGAGAGAGATAAATCGAAGAAAAGAAGAGGGGCAAAGAGAAAGGGAGAGAGAGAAAGAGATAAAGAAAAAAGGGAAAGAGAAACGATTGGAAATGAGATAAACAAAAATGGATGCTTGCTCGGCGGTCCGGGCCCCAAAACTCTACCCTAAGTGTTCAAATAAAAAGCGAGGTGTGTTCTCTCGAGGTGTGTCGTACACGTGTAACACGTTTTTCCTTTTCTTCTAAATCCTCCCTTAAATGTTCTCTCTCCTCCTCCTCCTCCTCCTCCTCCTCTACCTCTAATTCTTCCATCTCCTCCTCGTCATTACCAACCCTTCTTTCAACCTACCCCCTCCTGTTTCCCCTTACTTCTCCACCTTTTCCTCCAAAGGTACGCCAAATGACGAACGCTCTCCTCCCTCGGCTCTTCTTCTTCCGCTTTTGATTAAATTAAAATTGCGTGAAGAAAAAGAAAAAAAAAAAAAGGAATGAAAATAAAAGTGTAAGAGAAAATAGAAGAGAAAGAGAGAGAGAGAGAGAGAGAAGAGAATAGAAGAGAAAGCGAGAGAAGGAAGAGTAAAAACGCATTTGAATTAACAAAACCAAGGCAGCCATCTTTGAAGAAAAAGAAAATGAGATAGAAAAGAGGGGATGATATGGGATGGGGTGGGGTGTTAGAAGGAGGACCGGCAAAAGTGAGAGAGAGAGAGAAA
>NW_014569551.1:2076747-2077952 GCF_001313835.1 Polistes canadensis
GAGAGAGAGAGAGAAAGAAAACGAGAGAGAGAGAGAGAGAGAGAGAGAGAGAGAGAGATGTTGAGAAAAAAAAACTCATGAAGTAAATGAGGGAAAAAAAAAACGAAAAAGAAAAAAAAATGCAAACAGATGATTAGGTTCCGCGGTTGTCGACAGGGTGTTCCGTGCCCGGGGGGCGTAGGAGCCCAAAAATGCTTTGCTGTCGTGCGCCGCCTCTTTACTTTAGGCTAATAATTTAAATATTAATAATATAATGATAACAATAATATTATAATACATGTTACAATAAGATATTATTAGATGTAATTATTATATATGGTTTAGTCTAGATTGTGTTGTTGAAGAAAAAAAAAAAAACAAAGTACGTATAAGCGAAAAAAAAAATGAGAGAAAGAGAGAGAGAGAGAGAGAGAGAGAGAGAGAGGGAGAGAGAGAGAGAGAGAGTTAGAAAAAGAAGAAAGGGGAGGAAAGTGCGATCGAAGTGAGATAGATTGATGATAACAAATAGAAAAAAAACAAAAAAAAGGAAAAATAATGAAATAAAAATCACATATAGAAAGAATGAAAAAAGTGATAACGAAGAAAGATGAGATTAAATTCGGTACAACGTGTAGGATTTGCGTGACGATAACAGAGAGAGAGAGAGAAAGAGAGAGAGAAAGAGAGAGAGAGATAGAAAGAAAGAAAGAAAGAGAGAAAGAGAAAAAAAAATTTCGGTCTAAGACCATAAAATTGTGTGGCGGACTGAGCGGGTTATTAAAAAAAGAAAATAAAAATAAAACACAATTGCATTTTTCGCTTTAATTTTTTCGACATCGGACGAAAACGGGATTTCCAAGGACGATGAGAAAATAATAAATATAAAAAAGAACAAAAAATTTCATTTAAATGGAAAAAAAAAACAAACATGGAAGTGTGTACCTGTAATCGTTTGTTCTTTTTTTTTGTGGGGATTCGTTTTGTTGATAAATATTAATTTTTCTTTTTTTTTTTTCCTTACGAAAATCGAATCTCGAACGAACCTTTTGAACGCGAAAAAAAGAGAGAAAAAGAGAGAGAGAGCGAGAGAGAAATATTTGTGTGAAAGTTGTGCGAACAAATGCGTGGGAGCGAACGAGAGAAAGAAAGAGAGAAAGAGAGTGAGAGAAAGAAAAAGAGAGAATATATTTGAGATTTTCGCTCTAGTTTTTTTTTTTTTTTTTTTT
>NW_014569551.1:2077999-2109052 GCF_001313835.1 Polistes canadensis
ACTGTATAAAACCGATACGCTAGAGAAGCTTATTTCAATCTTCTTTTATTATTATTGGTATTATTATTGTTATTATTATTATTAGTATTATTATTATTGTCTTTTATTCTAGTAATATATTATAATAATAATTATTATATTGTTATTGTTATTATTATTATTACTAATTACTATTTACTAATTACTATTTTACTATAACTACAAACTGCAACACAACTACCCAAGAGAAACCTTTCCCATGAAAAATATTGAGCGTGGAATCGTCGACGAGGAACCAAGAACCTGCTTAGCCCGCCACATATATTAAATTATAAAAAAAATTAAAATAATAATATTTAAAAAAAAGTAAAAAAAAAAAATTAAAAAAAAAAGGAATAAAAATAAAGAGCGCGAGGAAATCATTGAATGATTAAAAAAAAACGAAGAAAAAGAAAAGGTGGAAAATATAAAAACGAAGACGACGACACAAAAAAAAAAGAAAAGAAAAGAAAAGAAAAGAAAAGAAAAGAAAAGAAAGGAAAATAATGAACGATGTTTTATTAATATTGTAAATATTTTAAATAATTGAAGACGCGGACAAAACAACAGGATCGTGCGTGAAACGGTGACCCGACGCTTTAGAAGGGCCGCCGCCTCCTTTTGGGTACGGGTCTCCTTGTACTCTTTTTCTGTTTTTCCTTTTTAGCGCCGCATTACGGAACAAATTGCATACACATCAATTAAAAATACGTACATGTGTACACGTACACATATACCTGCCCCCCCCCCCACCACCACATACACAAAATGATAAGATTTACATGTAATACATGAAAACTAATGAACATATATATATATACACACAAACAAACACACACATTTACACACTCCTACGAGAATAGAATACAGAGTTAATAAAAAAAAAAAAAAACAAAACACTGCTCTGTCGATCAAATATATCTTCTAATTGATGATTCCTTTCATATTGATTATTCTATAAGTTCCGTTTTCACACATGAAATACATTAAGGATGAAGCGAGAGACATTGTCCAACCCAAGTGTCATTACTTTTGATGTTAAATAAAAAATACATAATTAACCAGTGTTTTTATTTTTCAATAAACCATCTAAAACTATTATTCGATTATTCTATATCAGAGTTTGAAAAACGGCAAAGATTATAGAAGTACATAAAAGCTTTATAAGTCCCTTTTTTATCTACCCAGATTCATCTTAGATACTACTAACGGGATCATCAGTGGGCGATAGTAGGTACTCAAAGCAATAACGATAAAAAACTATCACAGAATAGTGTATTCTCTCTTTGATAGTATAAATAATAGAGTTTCACTGTAATAGAATTTGAAATAATTCTTTTTAATTTTTAATGTATAAACATGTGCGTGCCTTCAGAAATGCATTTATACATATATTTAAAAAAGTAGTCATTTAAGGCGTTCAAATGGAAAAAAAATCTGCAAGGTTTATATAGTTTTCTTCTTGTTACAGGTGATCATCGTTGGATTTAACAACAAACCTTGCAGATTTTTTTTCCATTTGAACGCCTTAAATGACTACTTTTTTAAATATATGTATAAATGCATTTCTGAAGGCACGCACATGTTTATACATTAAAAATTAAAAAGAATTATTTAAAATTCTATTACAATTTAAATATACTATATATACTATATTGTATATTCTAATACATTTGTCTTATGATATTTAAGTTAATACTGATATATTACTGTTAGTCCTGGTTGTAAAATTTTTAACAGAATTTTTTTATCAGTTATACTACTATTGGGTTAGTCAAGAATTCTTATTGCATATATGATATATTTTTTGCTATGCGTACATCATAAAAATACATACATTTAATCTTAAGAACTAGTTTCTTAATTTTTAATAAATATACCTACAAATTTATAATTCCGCATCCGTAACTTTCCATTTTGTTTGTTCCATTTGCGGTCTAGATTTACGTAAAGCCTTCTTTCGTAATTTTGTAATATGCGTCTGTAGTTTTCCTGAACTTTTTAATTCTTCATATTTAGATATCAAATCCAAGACTTTCTTTTCGGCTATGATTAAAATATAAATTATTACAACCAGTACGACAATTCATGTTTAAAGTTTAAGAAAGTAGAACGAAGTAAAAGAACTTACATTTCTTTTTGAAAATAGGTTTTTGTCCAGATTTGATAGCATTCATTATTTCTCTCCTCTCTTGAATTTGCTTTTCTTTCTTCATGTTCATTCTCTGTTGTTCTTTTAATTGATTTTCTAATCGCTGAATAAGGTATTTGATCTTTTTGATTTCTTTTGGATCATCGGTCTTCTTCAACTCGGTTTTTAAAGTAGCTAAGTTGCTCTTTTTGATTTCGTTGACAAAACTATATGCATTTTTAAATGCTTTCTCGTTAAAGTTACCGGATAAACTGTCAAAACGTGGATCTCTAGGTATATTCTTTTTAACTTGTATTACTTCCCTAAGTCTAGGTACCTGCTTCTTCGTGGACATTTCTCTAGGTCTGTTCTTGTTTTCTCTTTTGAAAGGTACTATCTTTTTTTTCCGAGGACCAAATATTGTTTCATTGTACACCTTCGTGCCAAGTTTTTCTTTTAATTTTTGTAAATCCTCGAAACTCATATTAGCCAATTCTGCACGAATTTCTGCCTATGATTCATAAAATATTAAAAAAGAAGAAATTTATATGAAAATTAAATTCATGTAAATGGTAAATAGTAAATATAACCTCCAAAATTTCATTACAATTTTCTCTGATAAAAATAGGATAAAACAAACTTGAAAAATTATATAAAAATCAGCTCACCTGGTCCTTATCATGGTCCAGAAACGAATTTTCTTCAACACTCATTTTAAAAACAATTAAATTTAATAATAAACACTTGTAAAGTATAGGAAACAACCAATGCACGACCCACGTGCATGCCACGGTTCATGCCATAGAAATCTGTATTATCGACATGCAGTTGAATTGTTGTTGCAATTTTGTAAGTTGAAGCTGAATGCATTTAAGATGGTGTAGTATGTACCTTTTTAAGTTAAATCACAAGAAATGACTATACAAATTCAACATTTTTCCACTTATAGAAGATTGACTGATGTGAGCCAAAGAGTTAGGTATACATATAGAACACCCACATTTTTACATAACGTATGTACATACCATCGTAATAGGGTAGGTACACTATATAACACATCACATACACACACGAATGTTATATAATATTATGTACACTTTCTTTAAATATAAATGCATATAAAAAAAGTATTACCAAAACGGCAAATGCATAAAAGAACATTTTATGAATTATTATTATCTCATTGTCAGAGTTTGAAATTTTGGAAGTATTGTAAAACTTAAATGAATGTTTAGAAGCCATCGCAGAACTTTTTAAATAGTAAGTGAACAATTTAAAGTTCCTTCAGTAATCATCATGCTGAGGATAACAAATCTTAACTAGCATGAGTTACTGGTTGTAATTGATTCAATAATTTATTGACAATATTTATGTAATATGTGTTTAATTTATTGTCTAATTTTCATTATTGAATATTTATGTGATTGATGATTGAGGATATATTTAATTAAAAACAAATTACAATGCGATGAAATATCATAAAGTATTTATCAAAGTATCTTATTGTTAAAGATATATCTATATAAATGATCGAAAATTTTTAACTTGCATCAATCATTTTAATTTGTCAGATACGAATCGTGATAGGTACGTGTTTGATATTTATTTTAATAATTAACAATTAAAAAATTAGAATCGTTTAGGATGAAATTGAGAGTTATCGAGGTGAAATCTATATTTCAAGGCTAAATATGAGATTCGTAGATTAGTGTGTCAAACGAGCGAAAGCGAACGCGTTAATGAGAGAAACAGAGTGAAAGAGGGGAAGCGGAGGAAATTTTTAAAAAGTAGAACTCGAGAAAGCGAAAGTGTTTCAGATATGTCTCTTGCACGGACGACAAAATTATTGAAAGTGAAGTTTAAAGCTTTTGAAAACTGATCTCGCAGAATAAAAACTTTTATTCTGTACTCTTTTCTTTCGCGTCCCAATAATCGTTTTTTTTTTTAAGCAATAAACCTAGTACAATTGTGTTTCTTTAATTTTAAAAAAAGGAATAAACATTTGATTTATTTTTGTATTTTTCATCAACTTCAAAGACTTTATTTTTTAGCAAAAATGTAAATTTGGATCATTGAATGAATTATAAATCATAAAATAGTTTATTATGTAGGTAACAATGTATGAAATTTATTGATTAGTTCAGAATTCAGAGTAATAATAATGGAACGATTTGAATAAAAAATGAAAAATATAATAGGAAAACCAAGTTGTTATCAATTGTTAAGTCAAAACTTCTGATAAGCTGAAAACGATAACACTTAACATAATCAATAAAACTGGTACGATCGTCGATAGATTTCTCATTGTCAGATCGATTATAATATTCAATTCAGCCTGTCAAAATGAGTCTACAAAAATGTTCATTTTGTTTTTTAATTTTGTTTGTTACATTCTGTTATGGAAATTTAGAAGATTCCTGGATTACGTCCAAGTTGGATCAGTATAATTTGGAAAATTTTGGGTGAGATATTTATTTAAAAAAAAAAAGAAAAGCAATTGAATTTATTACTCATTTATTGTATCATTATTGTTTTAAATCATTTTCTTTTAGTCTAAGTCACAAATTTAAGTTAAAAAAGAAAAAAGAAAACCATCTCACCGAGAAAAAAAAAAATACAATAAATATTTATAGACAAATCTGTGATTTCTTTTTAAATCTAATTTTATTTTATTCAGACAAGATTCGGTGAACATAAACAAAATTATCGATCAAATCTTGCCGAAAATTCGTGAGATTTTAGTTTCTCAAGGCTTGGAACCGGTTATTCTTCCAAATGTTAATCAAGAAATTATATATCTCGTACGTAATCGTCCACAAAAATAAAATAAAAATGAAATAAATATTAGAAAATAAAAAAACGATAAATAACTATACATATAATACTATTCGTTCAACCGTTATTTTAGCCAGGTTCACTGAAAGCAAAGGTCACTCTTAGAAATGGATACTTACATTACATGACGGATATAAAACGATCAAGAAATGTAACGATGCAATATAAAAACAAGAATCTATTTTTTGATCTACCTTTAAGATGGCAATTGTTGAGTGTAAGAAAATTTTTTTGTTTTTTTTTTTCTTTCTCTCTAAATTATTATCATCCAAACACAACAAACTCAACAATTATTTTTTTTTGCAGATCAATTACGATTTTGATTTAACTCATTTATTTATTAAAGATCGAGGAGAATTTTACGGTCGTATCGACGATGCCGAATTTATAATTAAATTACAGATGAATCTTGAGAGTTACCAGATAATACTTCAAGAATTAAAAATCCACAGTATATAGTAATTATTATTTTACTAATACTTTTTGTTTTTTTTTTACTTTTCCGTTTAAGTCTTTTCATTGTTAATTATTCATATCCAGTTTTAAAGAGAACTTTGAGACAAACAATGCAAGAATCGATTAATAAAGTAGCAATCTATTTTTGATAAACACATTTAAGCGAATGATCGAAGATAAGATAAATATTATTTTTTTGTATTGTCACACACACATTTTCGTTTCTCTCTATGAACAAATTCATAATCGAACTGTTTGATCGAGTCGAAGATAAGATGAGGTTTTTGTTTGAAATTGAACGATAAGTGAAATCAAATTATTTCAAAACGATAAGTTATTATACATAAACCACTGAATTTTCTTTTTTTATATTTGACATCAAGAATCTTGCATTGCAACTGACATTTTCGAATTTCTTTTTTTTTTATTTGATAATATTTAAACGTTAATGTTTAATTGAAATTTAAGTTCATACAAGTGTGAAAATATCATTGGTTTTGTATTTTTTTACATTTTTTTAATTATTTATTCATTTTTTTTCAGCACGTTCAATGTGAAAATTCAAGGTAATCAATCAACTTCTATACTGAATATTTTGGCTAATGCGTTTACACGTTTTTTCCAAAATCGTATCGTAAATTTGATCCAAAATAGTAGCCAAGAACTTTTTTCGCCTCTTATTAATTCATTGAATCAAAAAATGAAAAAACCAAAAAATAAAATTAATAACTTAATCGATTCGCTATAAAAAAAAAAAAAAAAAAATAAAAGTAAGAAAGTAAGAAATAAAACAAGATAAAATGAACAAATGTAAATAGAGGTAAAACATAGTAATTTTGTATTATAGTCACGCGAACTTTCTGTGGTATCACTGAAAATAGAAATGAAATATAAATTTAACAGAATATGTGATCGATATCTAACTATGGTAATTAACTTAACGAACTGTTTTATATATATTTCAACATTTATAACCAACGATCAATTTTAATTACACGATCAATTTTGTTTCTTTTTTTTAATTTTAAAACAGTGCGCACGCAAAAATAAAAATTGTATTTATTATTTGCACCAAAATTCAATGATCCACATTTACCAATGATTAATAGAAATATTGATTGAATAAATAAAAGAGTTTTTCTTTTAACAATTTTCTTTTCTTTTTTTTTCATTTTAAGAAACCACTCAAACGAAAATGCAAATAGTATATTACATAATTTACAATGAAATCAAATCACGTAAGGATTTAGCGATAAAATATTCATGATATCAAGCTCGTCCTCGAAATATTGTTAGGAGAATAAACTAATATATTCATCCTAATATATCAGATAGATATGTATAAATCATATTATTATTTCTCATCACATTACGTTCACATATATAATCCCAGTTTGTGTTAACTAGTACGAGTTTAAAGTTACGCCCCCGATGTAATCCGGGAAACCTATCGTGTGTTGAATTTATAAAATTGTCATCTAAGTTCGTTATTCAAAGTCAATATGATTTTCTATCTAAACTTAGAAAATGATCTACACGATTGTCATAAATAATATCTTCAAGATATATCTCTAGATACACAATACAATATTTCATATTTAAACAAATTTTATAAAATTATGTTAGCGTATATAAATAACTTATGAAATATTATACGTGTAGATTTATTAAACCGGTTTTGATTTAATTTTTGATAATTGTGCTTTCAAACCTTGACGCGCGACTCAATATAGGCTCACGATTCACTTTTCTTTGATAAATTCTTACCTAAAGCGATCTTTTCAAATTGGTTTCTTATAGTCATCAATCGTCAACTGATAGAAAAATCTACTAATATTAATAAACTAATGTATCACCATATAATTTTATAAGATTACCTAGAAAATCGATGTAAAAATGAACGTGTAATGGTATATCTTGAAATTATCCTTAACGTTCAGTGATGCAGAATTCAGAATCTAGTACATATGTATGTATATAATAGATATGTATATAGTAAGTACATATATATCTATACACGAAAGCAGTCTGGTGCAACGATGATTGGACAATCTGCATAGAGATAGCTCCATGAAAATCCATGAACGTCCGGTGCTCGAGGGATTTTCCCGAAACGAACGGTAATCTTGTTTATAGGAAGTATGCTGATCGATAGAATCTACGGATATTCTACATAGTTAAAGTAACTCGGCCGTGAAGGTGGACCATTTTCTGTTTTTTTTTTTTTTTATATATATATATATTTTGTATTTATGTATTATTTTATATTTTTAACATCATACAAACCGGATTTGTAAAAGTTCTTAATTAAATCAAATAGCCATTTTCGAGTGCAAATATTTTCACGTTAGGCGGGGGTAGGTGGAAAATAAAATAAATGTATTGAAACTGTTGAAGCATGAAACTGAAACGGGGGTGTAGATTCGAGGTAGGACTCGGGGATTTGCGAAATGAAAAGGATTTATTTGTTTTTAAACCAGTGAATATATTCTGATACACATACTTTTTGAATTAACACGCCACAGGAATTTTTATTCGTTCGATTTTGATTGAAAAAGATACGTTTATTTATTTGTAAATAGGATTGTTAAAATGAATATTTTAAATACAGATAGGGTGGTTGATCGATTAACATAAAGCTTGGAACGATTCGTGCGTGTTCTATTAACTCGTAAGTACTTTGGTAGATATAGAAACATGTTTATATTCGTTTGACACGAAGTTCTATTAATTACATCGTAATTAAGTACTCCAGGAAACGTGAGCTAACTCTGGTTGGGTGAAAGGAAAAATCGATATACAACTGATTCCAACGAGCTGTTGTAGTTTGTGTAGGTACAATCCCGAGTGTGGTTTAGACATACATAATCAAATATATCAACATCATTATTTAGATAGAACATATTCGGATATAAATTTACTAATTTTTACTTAAAACAAATCATTAAATTAATTCGAAATAAATAACAAAAATTACACGTTAACTATACACATACATATATACACGCACACACACAGATGTATCTCAATTATTGAAATAATTCCAATATCAATAAATAAAAGTAGAAATGTAATTGGAGAAAAATAGTAGGAATGTTATAGTTTGTCTATAAATTCTCGTATTTTTTGCTTGGCATGATTACATTTCACGTAATCGATCGTGGCTAATACGCAAGCAGACAAGAGTAAACAAGCATCGCATGTACGTCTGTCTCTTCGTGCACAATAGAAACCCCATTGTTAGAGTATATTATCGATCCTGATATACCTGCATGCCTAAGGACTCTGTAACGCATAGCATGCATTTGGGAGGATATTAACTATTCACTGGATGTTCTTACGAAAGTGCAGGGACAATCATGGTTATTAAAAGGGACATTGATAAATGTTCTTTTAGACTTCTATTTTTTGTTCTTACTTTATTTATATCACACACACACACGTATACACACATTTTATTTTCTCCTGTTACGTTACTAAGTTCTTCAAAATATTAATTTGTTAAATTATTTCGTATATTATATTTAGTTATATAATTTCTTTTAATTTTTATTAACTTTAATTCATTATCACATAACAGATTTTGGAATATAGAGTTAGTATAAACTTAAATAAATATTTAAAACACGTATATCACTTATTTCCATTCGGATGAAACATAAAAGCAAATCCACACACGCATAGACATAAGCATACACACGCATGTTATCTTTATGAAAGGTGAAATAGAAAAACTACATAAACATAGTAAACGATGATACCTCGATAAAAGTTCTCTCGTCTAGTTTTTTCTTTTTTTTATTTAGATAGCAGCCTATTCGTCCCGTTGCATCGTATTTTTATTTCTTTTTTTTTTTTTTGCTTCTCTCCTTATATTTTCTTTTTCCTTCTTTTCTTTTATCTTCCGTTTCCGTTGACTGTACGGCTTTTGAATCGAGGAAAAATCTCGGAGCACAGGACGTTATTAGTTGCGAACCTTTCAAAAGAGGGAAACGTGAGGGATTTTCATCTCTCTCTTTGTATTTGCCGACTATGCACGAATTCAGATATGAGACGCGCGTCAGGAGATTACTAGAAGTTAGGTTTGATTATTATGGTAGTACATAGATAACGTATATATGGGGATAGATGCGTATACACACAAATACCCACCAGCATAAACGTTTCAAAGATACATTTAAAATTTATCTTCATTTAACTTATCCATTATAGATATTCCACTTATACACAAATTAATAATATAAATAAATATATAAATAAATTATTTATGTTTTTGTCTTTTTTACTATTTCATAGACACTTTTATATAATTAATGTCGTTTCTGCGCCCATGTCAATATTTGTTTATCATTTATCAACTCATTGTATACTTTAAAACCGTGTTTGAATTGAATGTAAAAAAACGATATTACTTTCCGGTTCACTTAATATTATCGAGTATCCTGCTTTGGTGTACATTTAGAGAAACAAGAAATCAATAGAAAAATGAACAAATATACAGGGTGAGTCGGGATAAATCATTACATCTATCTCTTATGGGACCGAGTCTTTTTTTTCTCTAGCGTTCATTCAAGTTATTCTAAAAAAAAAGTTTGTCTGGAGGGAAGAAAAATAGGTGTAAACTTTGTTGACATAGGATAGTACATTTACTTTAAAATAAAGATAAGACATTTTTCTTTTTGAAACTTATGTCTGGAGTTAGCATTTATATACATAGAGATATATATCCAGGTATATAAGTATCCATAGGTTTCTCATTCTTGTCCATCTAAAGAACAGGACAAAATAGGACAGAATAGGACAGGACAGAACAGGACAAAATAGGACAGAATAGGACAGGACAGAACAGGACAAAATAGGACAGAATAGGACAGGACAGAACAGGATAGAACAAGACAGGACAGTTCAGGACAGAATAAAACTGGACAGGATAGGTCAGAACAGGACAGAACAGGATAGGACAGGTATCGAGCGGGTTACCTAGGGTTGAGGATTAGAAGTTTGCTGTAGAGAATGGTAAAAAAGAACGTTGAAGCGTATCGAAACACCGAATCGAGCCGAGCCGTGCCGAGCGAGTACCGACGTGTGTTTCTGGGGAAAGAGAGAGAGAGAGCTACCACGTTTTACGGGACTACTTTTGTACAGCGGAGAAAACAAAATAGAAAGAAAAGAAAAGAAAAGAAAAAAGAGGAAAAAAAAGGTGGTATAGGAGGGTAGGAATTTACCATAGCTCCGTTCACGTAAGACGAATTCTCTTGAGGGAACAAAAAATTTATTATTCGACCTATCGTGAAAAGGAGATAAAATGTGTAAACAAATAACAATGATGATGAAATAGTTAAGTAGGATGATATTTGAAAGGACTTTCGATTCGGATGGATGTATATCGTTGTCGGTTAGAGGAGGAGGAGGAGGAGGAGGAAGAGGACTCGAGGAGGCAAGTCGGTTCGATGTTGGAGGAGTGACGAAGCCGAGCGAAGCCGATTTGAGCCGAAGAAGGTGCGATGTCCGTTTCGAAGCGGATTCGAGAGGCTAGCATGATTCGTTGTCGTAGAGAAACATAATATATCGGGGAGGAGGAGGAGGAGAAGGAAGAAGAGTAAGAGTAAGAGGGGGTGTTGACGAAGAAAAGAGGAGGAGTAGCATGACGTGGAGGAGGAGGAGGAGGAGGAGGAAAAGGTGGAATTGGAAGGGTCGACGGAAGGAGGAAAAGAAGGAAGGATCGTAATAATGAGGAGCCCCGAGAAAAGAGACTACGAAAAGGGTGCGGGAGAAGGTTGGTTGTTTGGTTGGTTGGTTGGTTGAAAGGAAGGAAGGAAGGAAGGAAGGAAGGAAGGAAAGAAAAGAAAAGGAGAGGGTCTTTTCTCGGGAAACGATCAGTCAGTGTAGTGGTCCAACGAGAAGGACGAGGACCCGTCCTTGGTGTTTGTTGGTCGAGGTGTATTCATTGAGAGAGGGTAGATTCTTCACTGTCCAATACTGTACAATAACAATACAACACACAACCAAACAACAACGATAGCCACATCTAAAGCGACGCAACTACGACGAAGAGGAGGATCGTTCGAAGAAAGGAAGAGAGAGAGAGAGAGAGAGAGAGAGGAAGAGGAGAATAATAAGTGGTGTGGTGTGGTGAGGCGAGGCGAAGCGGGGCGAAGAAATTAAGAGGAGAAAAGAGTTGGACAGTAGTAAGGAAAGAGTCTCGAGCGTGTGTGTAGAGAAGAGAGAGAGAGAAAGAGATAGAGAGAGACCGAATCGAGCCGGGCCGAACCGAGCCGCGCCGAGAGTAGCGTAAAGGCCAAGTCGAGCCGTGCCGAGCTGAGCCGAGCTGAGCCGAAGGTTATATACCGGTGTCAGGCTGCATGAGCAGGCGCGCGCGTCCTATCCTCTTGCGCGCGTCCAGCCGAGCGAGCAAGTAAGCAAGCAAGCAAATAAGCAAGCAAGCAAGCAAGTGAACGAACAAGAGTGTAAAGGAGCGTAATCATTGACCACAGCAAGTCTATCCAAGATCGTAAGAGGAGGACGTAATCGAGAAACAGATATATAGAAAGAAAGAAAACGAACAAGAAGGTGGGAGGAAGGCAGGCAAACAGAGATAAGAATTGGAATAAGTAGAAGAAGCAGTAGCGTGATCTCTTTCTCGTAGAAGTTGTGTGCGCGTCTGATCGCGGCTGATTCGCGCGCGCGCGCTCCTAGCCGGCCGTGTATGGACGTCGTCACGCATGGTGCACGCACCGAGGAGGACAAGGCTCAAGCCCTGGAATCCGGCTCTCGTTTACGTTCCTCTGCACGTCTTGGTTATCTCAACTCTTCTTCGGCGGCTAATTTATCTTCATCTTCTGCGACGATTACAGCAGCAGGAACAGGAACAGGAGGAACAACAGGGAACACTACTAACACTACTACAACCACCACCGCTACCACTACTGCCACTACCACCTGCCGAACATCAGGTAAACGTAAAAGAAAGAGGAAGAGGCGTCAACAACGAACCAGCAACACCAACGACAACGATAATAACGAAAACAACGACGTTGACGAAGCCGACGGTCTTCAAACCGTCCTTGAATCCTCATCTTCCTCGGTATCCCGTACTCACACCAATTTGTCTATCCCTATCGAGGATAATCTTTTATCATCGCCTAGTGGAAATAACACAAACACCGGTGGTGGTGGTGGTGGTGGTGGTCCAAGTGCAACAACCACTGCTGGATCTTCTTCGATTGGTAGAAGAAACGACGAAGGAACATCCCGCCATCGACACAACCATAACAACAACAACAACAACAACAATAGTTGTAGTAGTAACCACCACCGTCAGCAGCAACGATCCGAGAATAACGACGATAATACGGCTACTGGCGGTGGTGGTGGTGGTAGTAGTAGTGGAACCCGTGGCGAAGTTGAAGAAGAATACAACAATAACAATCACCATCACGAGGAAGAAGAAGAAGACGAGGAATTGGTGGGCGGGGAAAGATCGAACGAGAGGAATCATCGAAATACAGGAAACGGCTCATCCCCGAACACTACTACTACTGCTACTACTAATACCACTACTACGACAACGACACTGCGTAACGGTGGAAATAACAGCAACACTCGTGCATCAGCTTCTTCAACTGCTGCTACTACTGCTTCTGCTGCTGCTGATTCTGCGGCCGCATCTTCTTCTTCTTCCGTACCTTCTCTCGCCGACATCACGTTTCTCAATCGAAGAACGGCCAAACGATCGGCCAGGAGATGTAACAACGCGAGCGGTCGCAGGAACGCGATGACGATGGATCTCCAGAGGCTGATCAATGAAGTGCACGCTAGACCGGCTATCTGGGATCAGAAGAACGTTAACTATCACAATCGCGACGTCATACTGAAGATGTGGCGGGAGATCGCGAGAGCCTGCGAAGTTTCCAGTGAGTACTACGAAAGAGAATGAGAAAGAGAGAGATAGAGAGAGAGAAATATATATAACACATGCTTTCATGCAAGAATCCAAGAGTGAGAAAGATGAATGGTATATGGTATGTTCGTGTACACTCTTTGAGTATATATACGTGTGCTTCTGGCTCTGTGTGGTATGTGTATATGTGGATTCAGGTAAAGGAAAGGATAAGGGTTAAGATTTAACAACATAGAGGACGCTCGTATACGTACAACTTAAAAGAACGAATTGAACGGTTCCTCTATTCTTACTTTTCTCTAACGAGCGGGAAATTCAAATGTCTAGACTATCTTTTATCTCTCTCTCTCTCTCTCTCTCTCTCCTACTCATTCTCGATCGTTTCGATTCATCGTAGATAAAAGTATGCGGGGGTGGTATCGTTTGTATCGACACGGAGATGTTGTTCACTGTTGAATTCATGCGCTAGATACTTTGAGATTTGTGTTGGTAGATGGCACTGAGATTCATTAATGAATCGACTCGATTTTTTACGCACGATATTACCTTTTTTTTTTTAAATATTTTTGCTCAACTTTTAAAAATTATTTTCTGTGTCAAAGGTTATTCTCGCAATCTTTGGCTTGATATTCAGTAGCATATTCATTTTTTCTTTTTAAATAGGTTCAGAGAAATCGATATATACATAGGTACGAGCAAAAATATTTATTCTAT
This sequence comes from Polistes canadensis, assembly GCF_001313835.1. Lineage (NCBI taxonomy): Eukaryota > Metazoa > Arthropoda > Insecta > Hymenoptera > Vespidae > Polistes > Polistes canadensis. The sequence goes on from NW_014569551.1 coordinate 2,092,054, forward strand.
ATTTAGAATTTTTTAATTGCATTATCAAAGCATATCATTAATATTGAAGTTGACAAATGAGAACGTTCATATGTAAATTCGTTTATTTTCTGAAAATAATTTAGAAATATGTAGGTATGTATATTTTAGTTCGTTTAAGAATAGAAATGATTTAACGAGAAGTTTGCTCTCTTGTTCCTCTTACAAATAAATAATAATCGTACTCGAATTTATGATTGAACTTTACCTTAGTCGTTTAAAATAAATAAGTAAGTATATATATCAAACAGCAACGATCAGTTTCAAGTGAGACAAACTGCTCGATAAAATGACGAAACGAGCGACCTAGTAGTTGTAATCTTTTAAAAGGCCAATTCGATAAGAAACCATGCTCGTATTTTTTAATCCATTTGCATCAGAAAACAAAAACGCGCAAAAATTAATGAAACAACAACGTCTTTATCATCGATCATTTTTCAATAATTTGTACAAATATCTTACGTAAAAGTTCAGTGCATTTAAAAATCAATAATTTTTGCTTTCTCAATTGAATTCAGTATTGTCAGCATCGATTATTATAATTAGAATTATTATTTTCATCATTGATAGCACTCACCATTATTTTTCTAAAAGATGAAAATTAACAATGTACTGTTCTATTAAAAAACAACTATCAAAACGTGAGCTTAATAAATTATGTAATAATGCAAATGAATTGAACAATGCTTGCGTTCGTAATTAAAAAAAAAAAAAATAAAACAGTTTTAAACTATATAGTCAAATTTTGTTTTAGCCGACGTCGCGAAATCGAAATGGAAACATCTAAGAGACAACTTTAGGAACGAATTGAAGAAGACTTATCGTGGAAAATGTGATGGGAGTTTAGGTGGTGGTAGCGAGCACGATTCCAAGTGGGTATGGTTTAGGAGTTTATTCTTTTTGAGGGACCAAATGAATTCTCGGGTTATTGGATGTGCCCTAAATCAAAATTGTGCGGCATTACGTTCATCTCCCGATGGTACGCAGATCGAACCACAAATAGACATACTTGAGGGTCACGAGGAAACCCAATTTGACGATCTCGATGGTGACTCTTGTCAATCTTTGTTATCAAATGATGATGGTCTGCATCACGTGATGCCACCACCTAAAATGAATAAAATAGGAAGGAAAAGAATTCTTATGGAAGCTATGGACAATGATTATCCTGAAATGGATAGGAAAAGGTATGACGTATTGCAAAAAAGATTGATTCTCAATCAGGAGGAGGAAGATGACACTTATCACTTTTTAATGAGCGTTAAAAATCCATTGAAAAGTCTTCCCCTCGATAGACAAATGTTTGTCAGGTTAAAAATCCAAGAAATTGTTTACAACGAGATCAATTCGCAAAACCATCAAATACGTAGCTACGATAATTCGCAAGACGTTAAACCATTGAAATCTCAGAACGATAATGGTAACGAAAGTACCGGTAATAATGGAAATAACGGTGATGTTGTCAGCGATATGTCGAATCCAGCATCGTTACTACAAAATTGCGCTACCGAGGGTTCCAGTGACGACGCTTTCTTCGGTTAAAAATTTATTTATATGTTTATGTTATTGAACTTTGTAAGAACAATAATTTTATTAATAGAGAATAAATGAACGTATTTTTTCAACAAAAAAAAAAGCAACGTATACTATAAATATAAATAGATATTGAATAATGTGATAATGCATAATATATGAGGCCAAAGTTATTCAAACTTTACTAATTAAATAGTTGGGAATATATCGATTAAATTAAATATGCAGGTACATTGTTTTTAAACTGCTGTTTTTTTTTTTCTTTCTATTAAGTGAGCATATATTGAAAAATATATTCTACGATTTAAATATTATTATGCAGATTTTTTTTTCGCACATTCGTAAATATATAAAATTAATTATGAAAAAATATTTAATATATATTAAATATAGAGTAAATTATTTTTGGATAGTAAAATTGTCAAAAATGTAGTCAAACCATTTGGCCTCTCTGTGCAAAAGTTCAAATTTATTTTATTCTTCTTTTTTTTTTTTTTTCCAAATGAAGAAAACAGGACAAAAATGTTACAAGGAAATATTTGAACAAGACTTGTAAGTACTTACACGTGTAAGTATATGCATGTTACCTAGACGATATAATTAACGAGTTTTCTCTTCGCAAGAATCACGTACACGTTATCGTTAACCAACAACGTAACACGTCTCGCAATTACTTTTCATTCGCTAATTGGTTCGTCGTTACGTCTCAAGAGCATTTTTATCCTGCCCCTTTTCCCCACTACCTCAATATTTCCCTCTCTTCTTTCTAAGATCATAGTTTATGTTTTTTCAATTATGCAAATTAAATGGAATGTGAACTTGAATTTTTCGGTGCCAATTAAATGGTTCAAATTTTGCATGTCTTTTAATTATCATTATACTTATCCTAGTGTTTTGTTAGTAAAAAAATGACAAAATGTATTTTATTAGTTCAGCATGTTTGTTTAAGATAAATTAATTCTAACTAACTTATATATATATATTTCATTTTTCAATTTAAATGGAAACGTTTTGTTTTTGGGATGACAAATAGGTCTGGTTTTTTGTGTAGTCCTCCCCATGAGTATAGGCACCTTTTAATGAAACATCAGAATGTATGGCAGATGAAGCGTGTTATCTATTCCCTGACACACAGCAGCCAGAGCTTCAACTTGTCATTGTTTTCTCTTAGGCACCAGCTGCATTGCTTTCAGCCTTTCATACACTCCCCATCCCCCTTTCTCCTATTAAACATTGATACTTTTCCAGTCTCCTGAACACATCGAAGTGCTTCATTAAACTCAAATTACATTGAAGATATATTATACACGAGAAAACTAGATTTATTTATCTTATCTTTTTACGATCACACGCACTAATCCATGTTATGTTAGTCTTTCTACACTTTAAATCATCCATTTCTTTTAAAGTGTCTATTAAATAGATACAAGTTATCTTAATAGGTAATCTTTGAAACTAAACTGAAGTAGAAAACTAAACATAATTTATCCGTTTAGTTCAAATCGAATCGAAAGATAAGGTATATACATAATATGCTTATAGATGCACCGATGATATATTCTAAAGGTTTCTATATACCAAGTGTCCAAAAAAAAATTATAAAAAAAAAAAAGAAAAGAAAAATTAAAATTAAAACCAAACTTATATAAACCACCTGTTAATGAAAACGCTTATATATTATGTAGAATGTAGAAAATCGAAATCGTGATGTACCAGTGACACACCATAGAACGAAAAGCAAGCAGTAACGTTGAAGCAGAGACAAGTAGTGAACACCATTGTATGCCGTTACGACGTTAAACTCGTCGAGATAACGTCATTCGACAGCAGTTTGCACTAGTTCGAGGATACTATGTACACCAAACTTCAGCTTGTTATTATTATTATGCATCTACCTAGATACCTAGTACGTTTAACGAGCTAGTTATTGGACATCGAAGAGGCTTCTGTATATAGAACAGACAAGCTGTTTAAATTTCATTAAAATGAAACAATTTACCTGTTTGGTTATCGAGTTAATACTTGTTTTTTTTTTTAATATTCTTCGACAGATTTTTAAATACACATTAGATCGGTATTTGTAATGAAATATTTATAAATTTATATTATCATTATAAAATATTGTACATATCCGTGAATCAATTAATTAGACAACGTTTAAATTAGTGGCTCGAAATGTGATACGAAAAAAGAACACAAAATATGTGAATAATTATTTAATAAAATATCGATGTTAGAGCATTAATACGTAACTTGAAAGTAACGCTAATTCATAGATGCTGTGTGGGGGCTTCATTATCATTTAAAAAAATAGAAAAGTATGAATAATAATAGAGTGAGATAAAATAACGAAAATACAAAAATAGGAAGACAATGATATTAGAGAGTGAATCAATAATTCGTGCGTTTATTGCGTTACAAATTGCGTTATAAACTGCATAATGGATTGTTTTTTGTAATTTACATTGGAAATATTAATAAAAAAAAAAAAAGGAAACAAAACGTCACACGAACTTTTGATTCACCTTAATAGAAAAAGAAAATAGTGATGGGTAAAGTATAAGTCATGGAAATCAAATTCTGTGATATACTTAGAGATATCCTTTCATCGTTGATTTCATTCTCATTCATTCGGTCTATCTCTCTATTACTATCTCGGTCCTTAACAGTGAAATTCACGAAATAACGAGGTAACTTTTCGTTCGGGCAAAGCAACCGTGTCGTCTAGACGGGATGTACTATATTTGCACGGTATATTGCACCAGTTGAATACGTTATTCGAAAGTCTACCTCGGCAGTGTGCTCGACAGACCACTCGGTTTTCCATACAAAAGGGGATTAGCATCATCTTCTTTCCTTCTCTCTCTTTTTCTTTTTCTTATTTCTTATTTCTTATATCTTTTTCTTCCATCCATCTTCTTTCTCTCTTTCTTCTATCTTTAAAAAGCCATGGTGTTCTCTCGTTTTCTATTATTTTCTAACATCTTTTCCCCCGGTTGTTACTACTACTACTACTATTACTACTACTATTATTCCAAAGTGAAACCACTATGACGTCGTCGTGGTCTTATGGTTTCTTGCACGACGACAATACACGAACTTATTCTTCCACCCTTTTCTGTTATATTTGTTCGTATGTTTTTTTATGGGATGAAGAATAGACTTAAATAAAGATATAAAGTCTAATGTAAAAGATATACGCGAGAATTTTTGAGAACATTATTCAATTTGTTAATATTTTACACATCATAGATTGATGATTATTTTTAAATTAGTTTCTTTTTTTTTCTTTTTTTTTTTTTTTTTTTTTTTTTTTTTTTTTTTTTAAGAAACTTTTTGAACCGGTAGTATAATTTTATTAGTAATAGATTGAATTAGATTTAAAAAAAAAAAGAAAATATATAGGATTATAGTAGACGTGAATATGAATATAAAATTTTAAAATCACTTTACCACGGTAGAAGGTTAACGGAATAATTTGAAGTAAGTGGCAGAAGTCGAGTTAAGTGAATTTAATTATTCCTTATGCTTTTAGTTTTACTTCCTAAGATCTCACATATAAGATAAGATAAGATATAATATTTTTCCATAAAACTTTTTCAAATTAACGAAATATTGTAGTTTAAGATAATAGGTAATACAGTTTAAAAGTCAATTTAAATCTTACTTATACTTTTCGTATTACGTTAATGATATATATCGATGATATGATAAAATATATATTATTTTGTTCGTTAAACTTTTCAAATTAAGAAAAATATATATATAATATAATTTCGAATAGAAAAAATAAAAAAGATAAACGCGTTAATACGAATTGTAATTATTTCTTATTCTTTTAAAATTTATTCCTTTTTTCTTTTTTTGCTGTTTTTTTCTTAACAGATTATACAAACGATTAGATCAATTTTTATACTTCTAATGTTCGTAGATTAAACGTAAAAAAATAATCGAGTGAATTTTGTTCATAAAATATGACGAATAGGGGGAATAGAAAAATTGAAAGAAAAATATCACGAAGGTGTTCAAATATAAATTTGATTATTTATTACGTTTTTAGTTTTCGTTGTACCAAGTTAGGACATACACACGCGCACATATTACATAGGATACACAGATAAGAGTTAAAGGAAACGTAATTTCGAAGAGGAGGCCTTTTCTTTTTCTTTCAAGAGTTAGCACGTGCCTTTCTTTGAAGTCGTATAGACGTTTTGCGGAATAGAAAACGCGTTTACCTTTTGTCTGGGAACATCGAAGTTTAGATATGTATGTAAATTTTTATATAAACATATATATATATATATATATGATACACACACATATATTTATATAAAAAGGTAGAAAAGTGAAAAAAAAAAAAAGAAAATTGTTGAGACAAATCGAGTGAGAGAGAAAATGAGAGAAACAGACAAAATAAATGTGGATACGTGTATGTATACGTGTACGTCTGTGTGTGTGGGAGTGAAAACTATGTGTTTATGTGTAAGAGAGAGAGAGAGAGAGAGAAAGAACAAGTGTACATCTGTGTGCACGTGCGAGAGACTTTCTTTGATCACGAAGTAAAATGCAATCACATCCTACCTCTTTTTAGATTTCAATCTTTTTTTTTTCTTTTTCTTCTCTTTTTTCGTCATTTTTATTTTTTCCCTTCCTTCGGCTTTTCTCTTTCTATCATTTTTTTTTTTTGTTCTTTTTCCTTTTTTCTTTCCTTTTCTTTTTTTTTTTTTCTTTTTTTTTTTTCTATATCCTCGAAGCATTTGCAAAGCTCCATAAAAGGGTTCATCCTCCGTAACCCGCGGCTTTACGTTCGATAACATCTATCTACAGGGTGTCTGGTAAATATCCGAACGAGTATGTCATTTATAATAAAATTCATGATATTATCGAAAGTTTGTTTTTGTTTCTCGTAATATAAACGAATTATTTTTTCTTCATATTACGATATAATAATAATATACGATAATTATTTATTACCATTCGCTTTTGAATACTTTTTCAATACTCATTCTATTAATTGTATTAAATATATTTATACATTATGTTCACACAGTTGCATGTTTTCAAAAGAAAGAGAGTGAGAGAGAGCGAGAGAAAAAAAACTATCTACGTTAATGAGTATTAACGAGGATAATTTTTTTTGTTTTTTTTTTTTGAGATATTTTTCAACGTTCAATCATGAAAATGCAAATCAATGTTGGTAATAGTTGGTTTATTCGATGGATCGGGAGATTAGAATCAATGCTTCTGGTTTTACGGGCAAACTTGTTTCTCAAAGCTAAGGGTGACGGGGAGTTAGAAGAGTTGGGTGGAGGTGGGGGTTGGGAGGGAAGGGAGAAGGAGGAAGAGGTTGCAGTCGTGCACTCGTGTCGTTAACTCGTCAACTCACGACGGGACGTGATCGTGAAAGAAGAACAAAGTATATAAGTAAGAGTAAATATATAGATTCATTCGTTGGAAGTGAAAAAGTGTAAAAGGAATAGAATAGAAAAGAAAAGAAATGAAATAAAGAAAGAAAAACTTTAAAGGATCGTCTCACTCTCTTTATCTTTCTCTTTGTAACTGGCTGATGCTGGTTGGTTGGTTGGTTGGTTGGGTGACTTTACCGGTCCGCCAACGTTCCTTCTTGTTGACTCTTGGTGAACATTTTATATGTGAATTAATTTGTGAAATAAAAGAAAGATGATCGTATAAAGAGAGGTGGAAATAAAATGATTGAATTTATTTGACGTATTACGCGTTTTACGATCATTTGTTATATGATAATTATTATAATTAATTTTTGTTGTTGTTGTTGTTGTTGTTCTTGTTGTTATAACGAATAACAAAAAAAAAAGGAACAATTTTTGCTAGTTTACAATTTGTCGTGTATTTTCTCATAAACTGTTTCACGTTTAATGAGAGATAAATGGGGTAGGATATAGGTGTAATAAAGTTACTCGAGGATAATGTAACTAACTCTTGATACTCTAGGTAGAATGTTATTATCATTCACCACTCAACTGGCTTGTTAATAGAAAAACGATTAGATATTACGTATTATAGTTAGTTGAATATCTTTATTTTTTTTCTTTTTTAACGAAGTATATACAAAATTAAATTTCATATATATTATTTCGATCGATTGAAAATTAATTATGAAATGTTCTAACAAATCTTCGATTGAAATACAATGAAATGATTAAAATATCACGTTATACTTATGAACTATAAATTATTGATTATTAAAATAAAATATATAACGAACGATTCGAAACTCGTGTAAATAATAAAAAAAAAAAAAAGAATGTATAAAAATGAGAGACGAGAGCCTATTAATTTGATAAATTATTATACGAATATTGTTACTGGTGCATAATGTTACTAATACATAATTTGGGTCCCAACTCGCGTTGCAATCATGAACAATAATCGTAATAAGAATTTCTCAGTTGAATAATAATCGAGACTCATCATCGTCGCTAATTAGCAACCGGTAAAAGTTCTTGAAGAATTTTTTTTTAGGGAGGCGAAATTACGACGAATGGAAAGGAAGAAATTCTGGTCCTTTCTCGGTTGGTCGTAAAATAAGATTTAACTGGCGCCACCCTCATGGTATGCATTTACTCATGTACATGTATATATATACATGTATGAATGTATTCATGCTTGTGTATATACATGCATGTATATTTGTATATATATATATATATGTGTGTGTGTACGTCATGGCATACCGAAACTCTTATGTGGCCAAATAGTGAAGAATATTTTTCGTGTTACTTTTGCGATGTAAAGAGTACAAGTGAAAAAAATAATAAAAATAATAAAAAATAAAAAGATAGGAGAGATAAAATGGTAAAAAAGATGTAAATAATCGTTAACGTCGATTTATCGAGGTCCCGTTTGCGAAATTTACGAAAATAAAAAATATTTTCCTTTTTATTTATTCTTCTTGCATCCTATTTTTATATACATATTGAATAAGGGAAAAAGATTGTTCGTATTTTTTATTTTTCTTCAGATCTTTCAATAACATTTAAGGATGATTTTTGACGCTGACACGCGAAATTCGATCGAAGGATTATTATGTACGGTATTTTATATTTTTTTTATTTTAAAATGAAGTATTTGATTTTCTATTTTTTTTCTTAACTCCTGGCGTTTTGCTTTTTCTTTTTTTTTTTTATCGTGTTTTCTCTCTCGTTTTTGGGAAAGTATTTTCAAAAATTATTCGAGGACGATTTTATCTGCTGACTCGTGAATTTTGATCAAACGAGATCGCAGAGGTTCCCTTTTTCTTTTTTACACTTATCAAGTTTTATTATATTTCCTTATTATTTGATTCGTTTATGAAAATATATTTTAACAAATTAATCAGTAAAATGATCGCATTTGTATTTTTTCTCCCACAATATATTTAAACAATTTTTAATCTGTATTTTGTAAAATTAACGAGATTAACGTATGTTAATATAATATTTAGTTTATTTATTAATAATTTATTTGTCACAAATATTTGTTAAAGAAAGACAGAATCAATGTTAGAATTTTTATTTGCCAAATATTACAGCGAAATAATATTATTAATCGTTATTATAATAATACAAAAAAATGTTGACAAGGGGTTACGAAGTTTTATTTAATTACATCGCGTAAACGGCGAAAGTATATTATTACAAGAGAAAATCAATGGAGAGGATTGCGAGAAAGTATGGTAGACATTAACGTATCGAACTTTATCGAACACGCTCGTGAGTTTGATCAAGAAACTCTTGAACTTTTCCAAATATGGACACTTACCTTACGTAGTTGCATTCAAGAGTTACATATTATCGAATAAATGGCGCGAATTGGGCTAACATAAGTTATGCACAAATTTATCTTACCTTCGGTGATCTTAAATAAGAAAAATGTTGTTTCTTTTTTTAATTTAAGTATTTTCATAAAATAAAAAAAAAAAAAAAAAACAAGAAATATAATAAATGACATAAAAACGTTAACAGGATAGTTTTTTTTTTTTATTTTACACACACATATATATATATATATAATAAAATAAAAATAATATAATATATATATTATATAATATAATTGTGTTAAATAAAAATTCTCGAATATATATATATATAATATTTAGTAAGATTTTCTTTTGGAATCACTTATCTTAGATTAAAAGATGATAATATCAAGAAAATAAACAAATCCTTGGGGACTGAGAATACTGGACAGAAACATATTGCTATCATAAAACAGTTGACTGTCCCCAACTATTTTCTTCTCTCGTTTCTGGGACTACTCCGGACGAGGTGTGGTCGACCCATTCGTTTAGAACACTATGGTGTATACCACCTCATCCTTCTGAAGAAGAACAAGAAAAAAAAAAAGATAAAATAAGGTGCAACGTAAGAAAAGAACGTTGGAGATAAAAGTAAATCAAATCTTTTCTTCCATTTCTTCGAATGAACAAAAAGAACAAGAAAAATACAATATTTTTTATATATTTCTATCTCTCTTTCTTTTCCTGTGTCATTCAATATACGATAACATTATTGAACTTGTTATAATTAATGAATATTTTTAAATTAACCAATATGCAAACTTTTCATTTTCTCGAAACAACAGAAAATGGACTTACACTACTTTCAAAATAAACAGTCCAATTAATCATCAGACGCATTATTAAACAATAGTTTGAAATGTAAAAATAATGTAAATCATTTTGTACGTAATACTCAACGTGATTTAGAAAAATATGTTGTGTACTTTTAAAAGAGCCATAGAAGTGTCTAGGATGTCGCAGTGGTGACAGATGTCTTTGCCAGGAACGAGAACCGATCAGATTACATTCTTCAAAGAATAAGGATGCTCGTGTAGATTGCTATTTTTAAAAAAGCTTTTACTACTACTACATTTATATCTACTTGGAGTGATGTAAAAAGAAGCTTTAACGAGATTCGTTGACTTGTTGTTCGAAAAAATAGATTTGTCAAAAAACCAAAAAATGATATAGAAAAAAGTATATGGAATATGGCACGCGTGAGTTGTTATTATAGAATCAACACAATTTACAAAAATTTGTAATAATCTAATATCATTTATTGTTCAATATTCTCATGATCAAATTGAAAAATTCAACACACATTCATTTATTTTATTAGTTAATATATTTGATTTAGTTATGTGTTAATAATTTTTGAAGGGTTATTGTTTTGTATATCGAGTTGCTCGAGGTAAGTACATACCCCAAATATAATAATAATAATAATAATAATAATCATTTAATTATATTAATTAAATATAAAAATATATATATTGTTCAAAGTAAATATGTTAATTATGAAAAAACAAAATTGTGAAAAATGTTTTGGAATGACTTGATATTTGAAGTATGGGAATTCATTATAGTAAGTTAAAGGAAAAGGTATATGAGAATAGTTCGTCGAAGTATAACGAAGTATAAGAAGTCGAGACAAGAAGAAAATTGGCGCCAATGCCATACTCGCTAAGGCGCCGAACCATTTTACGTAGTGCGTTGAGATACATAGAATATAACATACCGTCCTCGAAAGTGCACCGGTTGATATGCATTTTCTACTACATACAAAAATTCATATAAGTATGTATGCACGCAAACACATACACATACACATACACACACACACAGAGAGAGACATACGCATACACAAACATACTTAACTGTACCTCGACCTACACGTGAGTGAAAGTAAGTATTTATATATGTGCATATCTGTAGCGTGCACTGTGCGTGAATCGTAAGCACGTGTCGTTAAAGTGCAACACCGATCTCAGTCAACCCTTCTATTAATAGAATATGCAATTACTAATAGTTATTAGATCAAACATTTACGTTCGCGTACATTTGATTGACTTTAACAAAATATATTTAGATTTACGGACATATGATAATTATGATTTAACTAATGTTACATTCGTATTGGTTTGACTAAAAGTTTATTTATATAGATTTATAAGAAAAATTTACGACAATTACGAACATAAATCGAATATATGTATATATGTGAGATCAAATATTTTAAGTTAATCGAGGGTTTTGAATTGTTCAGTGGTTAGAATCTGAAAATCGTACAACCACAATCAACGTGGTGTACATTACGTACAATTATAGTGGTAGTAATACAAACATATGTATTGTTTTAAACATTAAATACCTATTAACGTACTTTGAATTTTAAATAATTTTGATTTGATATTTTATTAGATCAAAACTTTACCCTCGAAGAAATCAATAAGCAGGAGCGGTTAAGTAATCACATAAAAATGATAAAAATGATAAAGTCAGAACGTTACAATTCTAAATTTTATTCATTAGATGAATTATTCCTTTTATACACATGCGCAACGTTCGGAAAGTCATATAAACAACTTTCAATAAAAGTATTTTCACAGACGAGAAAGTGCCAGTCTTAAGGTGCATCTCGAGGAAGACGGTTGACAGAACATATACTCGGAGCTTTTTAACAAAAAAAGATACTTCTATTGATTATTTAACAATTTTTTTAATAATCTAATATACTCTCTTTATGTTTCAGATTTTTTTAACATATATATAGGTTGAAATATTACATTACCTATTAACGTATTTTAAATAGAAAATAATTTTGATAGATTTTTCTTTTATGTTTTTAGATGACTTTTTTAAACTTGATTTCGTTACTGAACCAATATATAAATACAAAATTTTCCGATAACATACATTGTTTTATATCAGTTTTTTGTTAGATTTCGGCGTAAACATATTACTTGCGAATAGATGAAACTTTTAGGGTGGGGCCTAAGGGTTAGGTCTCTTAAAAACGTTCTCGGTTAAATAATTTTACTTTTAAACTCACCTTTACGCAGGAGCGGTTAAGTAATCACATAAAAGTGATAAAAAGGATAAAATCAGAACGTTACAATCCTAAATTTTATTCATTAGATGAATTATTCCCTTTATACACATGCGCAACGTTCGGAAAGTCATATAAACAACTTTCAATAAAAGTAATTACATAGAAGACAAAGGCTCATTTCAACGTTAGATTTCGAAGAGGACAGTGCATAGATCATATGTACCAAGCTTTTTTACAACATACTTATTAGCATACTTTAAAAATTAAATGATTTCGATGTGATAGTCTTTTCGATAAAAATTTCCCCCTCCAAAGTCAGCACTGCACAGAACCGTTAAATCAAATTTACATTTATTTAAACAATTACATGAAAATTAAAAAATTTTAAATCAGAACGTTATAATCTCAATTTCTGTTTAATACAATTAAAATTCTCGTCATACAAACATGCGCAACTTTCAAATTACCAGATAAACAACTTTCGATAGAAAAACATTTTTATGTGACAACGTCTCAGTCTAACAGCAGATTTCGAAGAGGAAGGTACATCATCAGGTACATCCTCAATTTTTCGTTACAGTATACATTTCTATCGATTAATAAACAATTATTTTAATATTCTAGTACACTCTTATTATATTTCGAATTGTTTAAACATATATGTACTAGTATAAGYRTTACATACTTATTAGCATACTTTAAAAATTAAATGATTTCGATGTGATAGTCTTTTCGATAAAAATTTCCCCCTCCAAAGTCAGCACTGCACAGAACCGTTAAATCAAATTTACATTTATTTAAACAATTACATGAAAATTAAAAAAATTTTAAATCAGAACGTAGTAATCTTTATTCCTATTTAATTCAATTATTATTTTCGTTATACACACATGCGCAACTTTCAAAAAGCCATATAAACAACTGTCGATATAAAAACTTTTTTATGTGACAAAGTCTCAGTCTAACAGAAGATTTCGAAGAGGAAGGTACATCAGCAGGTACATCCTCAATTTTACGTTACAATATATATTTCCATTGATTATTTAACAATTATTTAAATAATCTAATGCACTCTCTTTATATTTCAGATTGTTTAAACATATATGTACTAGTATAAGCATTACGTACTTATTAACATACTTTAAATATTAAATAATTTCGATGTGATATTCTTTTCGATGCAAATTTCCACCTCCAAAGTCACCACTACAAAGGAACGTTATAACAAATTTACATTTATTTAAACAATTTCGTAAAAATTCAAAAAATATAAAATCAGAACGTTATAATCTTAAATTTTATTGATTAGATGAATTGTTCCCTGTATACACATGCGCAATGTTCTTAAAGTCACATAAACAACTTTTAATAAAAGTATTTTCACAGACGAGAAAGTGCCAGTCTCAAGGAGGATTTCGAAGATGACGGTACATGGATCGTATACACCTAGCTTTTAAGCAACAATAGACACTTCTATTAATTATTTAACAGTTATTTTAATATTCTAATGCACTCACATTATATTTAAGATTGTTTAAACGCATATACATTTATTTAAACATTATATACTTTTGACGTACTTTAAATATTAATTATAATGCGATTTTATGTTTTATTAGATGAAAATTTTATTCCACCTCTTGAAAATCATCACTGCGCAGGAACATTAAAACAAATATACCTTCGGTTAAAAAATTACATAAAAATAATAAAAATGCTAAAATCAAAGCGTTTACATTTTAATTTCTCTTTATTACAAATAAAATTCTCGTTACACACATGCGCAACGTTCGGAAAGTCACATAAACAACTTTTAATAAAAGAATTTTCATAGAAGAGAAAGTGTCAGTCTCAAGGTGGATTTCGAGGAAGACGGTTGACAAAACATATACTCCGAGCTTTTTAACAATAATGACACTTCTATCGATTATTTAACTATTATTTTAATAATTTAATATACTCTCTTTATATTTCAGATTGTTTAAACATATATGTACTAGTATAAGCATTCAATATTCTCATTAACATACTTTAAATATAAAATAATTTCGATGTGATATTCTTTTCGATAAAAATTTCCCCCTCAGAAGGCACCACTACAGAGGAACGTTAAAACAAATGTGTACATTGGCTTTAAATAATTACATAAAAATGAAAAAAAATGTAAAATCTGAACGTTATAATCTTAACTTTTATTGATTAGGTGGATTATTTCTTTTACACACATGCGCAACGTTCGGAAAGTCATATAAACAACTTTCAATAAAAGTAATTTTCTAGAGGACTTTGACTCAGTTTAACAGAAGACTTCAAAGAAGACGGTTCTCCTAACATATATTCCGTGCTTTTTAACAACAATGGACACTTCTATTGATTAATTAACAATTATTTTAATAATCTAATATACTCTCTTTACATTTCAGATTGTTTTAACACATATATATTGGTTAAAATATTACATTACCTATTAACGTATTTTAAATAGAAAATAATGTTAATACATTTTTCTTTTATGTTTTTAGATGACTTTTTTAAACTTGATTTCGTTACTGAGCCAATATATAAACATAAAATTTACCGATAACTTATATTGTTTTGAATCAGTTCTTTGTTAGACTTCGACACGTCAACGTATTACTTGTAAATAGGTGAAACTCTTAGGGTGGGGGCTAAGAGTTAGATTTCTTAAAAAACGTTCTCAGTTAAAGAATTTTCTTTCGTTGAATTTTTTTTCGGATGTGGACATCTTCAGGATGCACATCCCTCTTGGGTCTTCGGAAGCGGTTACCTCCTCGTGGTTAGACCCGGGCAATGGTGTTTTACTTTCAGTATAATGTTTAACATATTTTATATGTTATACATTCCATTGCAAGTGAAATCCAGCTAAAGACCGCTTACCATAAACATTATAATGATAATTAGTTTCTTTCATTTTCCTAATCAATATCATATTACAATTCATTTCATTGTTTTCACTTTAATACTACATTCATATTATATCCCACATTAAAATACTCGATTTATTTTCTAGGAACACTAATCTTGTACATTCTTTCAGTCTTTTCTGACGTGCAGTGCGGTCGGTAAAGCACGTTTCGGTCGCGTTCGCGATAAAAAACTTTATTATAGTTTTTTATTTTCGTTATCGTCTACTGGTCATCGTCATCCTAAGGGTAGGAGACCCATCGGGCATTCATCACTGAAGACTACATGTAAGTAGAATTTTCTATCAAACATTTTCTATGATAAATTTGCAATGGTCTTTTTATTTCGACGATTATACTAATCGTTCTTTTTTATTTTCTGTTTCAGAACATCATTGCAATCGAGCGCGTAGGCAATGAGGTACTCGAGTGTTTGCATCGTTAAAGAAAMATCGGAAATTAGAGTCAGTGTTGCTCGCCGTATGGAAAAGTTTCGTTTTTTCGGGTAAAGAAACTCCGAAAGTTTCTTTTTTTCGGTTTATACATGTGCCATCGTCATCCTAAGGGTAGGAGACCCATCGGGCATTCATCACGGAAGATAAAAGGTAAATTAATTTTTACAATAAACATCTCTTTAATAATTATTTGTCATTTTTAAACGATAACAATGATTCTAACCGTATTTTTCTTTTCTCTTTTTTCAGAAGGCTAAGTGTTTGTGATAGTGTTTGATATTTGAACTGCGTGCAATGCAGTTGTAAAAAGTAGAGTCAGTGTTTGTACGAATAATTAAAATACAATTTTTATCGCGGAGTAGAGTCAGTGTTTGTACGAATAATTAAAGTGAAATTTAATCGCGAAGTAGAGTCAGTGCATTCGGTCATCGTCAACCTAAGGGTAGGAGACCCATCGGGCATTGATCAATGAAGATCTAAAGTAAGTATATTTTTCCAACAAACATTTCTGTAATAATTTTTCAATGGTTTTTTATTACGACTATGATATTAATTGTTCTTTTTCTTTTTTCAGAACATTATTGCAATTCGTGCGCGAAGCAATGTACCGGGAGTGTTCGATCGTTTATAAATATAATTTCAAATCACGGATTAGAAGCACGTTCGCTCGTTAATAATAAATTCAGTCGCGTTTCGCGTTCGCGTTATTTTTGAAATTTAAATGTAAAATTAACTGYGAGCAATGCAGTTAATTGCACTTAGAGTTTGTTCGTATAAGGTTATAGTTTTTTAATTTTAAAACAGTCGCACAGACTGTTCGCGAAGGTAGAGTCAGTGAAGTGCATCAGTGAATTGTTAAAAGTGACCGCGTATCGGGAGTGAAATTTGTCTTTGCATTGACTGCGTGCAATGCAGTCTTTGAAATAGATTGTAGAGTCAGTGTTTGTACGAGTAATTAAAGTAACATTTTTTATCGCGAAGTAGAGTCAGTGAACGGGCGTAAATTAAATTCAAATCACACGCGTATGTAGAGTCAGTGTTGTACGTCGTATAAGAAAAATTTCGGTTTCGCGATAAGAAACTCTTTTATAGTTTCTTATATTCGTTTACCGCGTTATTAGAGTCACGGGAGTGCGAGGAAAAGTGCATCAAGGAATTCTCCGATGGGTCTGGTGGACGAGGGATGCAGTTGGACCATTTGCTACGAAGTAGGAGTGTT
>NW_014569551.1:2110666-2114323 GCF_001313835.1 Polistes canadensis
GCAAAACCTTTGATGAATTGATACTTAGTTTTAAGTATTATAACTAGCACTTCGCATTATCGCGATTTAGTTATTGAAATATGTGATATATATAATTCAGTATAAAGAATAAATTGAATAAAAATATTGCAAAGAAATGCATTGCATTTATATTATTATTTTTATTTCAATTCGATTTTATTACTCGATAGTAAAAGTGCGAAGTGTTAATAGGTCATCGATTAGCATAATTAACTGCTCGGACATTCGATTAAATGTGCTCGTGTAATATGTGCACAATCGATGAACTTTTAAGTTCGTTGATTGTCCACGAGCTAGGATAGCTAACGGGAAACGCGAATTAATTTTTTAATAAATATAGTCACTTAACGCGAACATCGGAATTATTTGTAAAATATGTATGAAAGAAAATAAATGGAATTATTTCATGTATATATTGTAATGTGAAATGTATTTCATTTATGTTAGTGTTATAAGCAGTTGAGAGTAATTGGGTGAAAATGTCTTTAAGTCGTTTCTAAATTGTAGGAAYATAATTTGGCATATTATAACGGTTTGGTATTAGAATAGAATCGATACTTTACATAGTTAATAATATTCCTTTCGGCGATGAGATATCTCTCGACCAAAAGGTAATAATTATTTTCTATGTAAAAAGCTCAGGATGTTTTAATAATCACATTTTTTTCAGGGTTGTGTTAGGGTCGGTTAGGTACTTTTCCATTTATAATCAGGAACGATTCTAATTCTTTATCATTAATCGTTGTAATATGCCAAATTATGCGAATACTTTTTGGAACGATTGACGTTTTTGGTCAAAGATTCTTTTCATGCTCGCACGTAGGGAATGTCCGACAGTAGGCTTGAAGAAAGAAGAGGCTAAAAGCCGAAGAGGCCCCCACTTAACTGTGGCTCAAGAGGGCAACTACAGACTTAATGAGTTATTTTCAAATTCAACAGCATGGTTGAATCTTTTGAGAATAGCTCGTTGGTCATTTTTTATTGCTTGATTTTTCTTTGCTCGTCAATAATTTATAGTTGTTTTTTAAGAATGCAAGTAACTAACATAGTTTGCTTATTGTTTCAGGTTACCATCGTGGGATTTGCCATACCACCCACCAAACATCAGTCATTATTTTTCCTAAAAATAAATCGAGTATCAGAAAAATTTGATTTTAAATGATATTTAATTAAAAAGACTGGAAATACTTTAGAATCATGATAGAGTATAATCCCATATCAAATTCCCACTCCAATATCATATATTTTCATTTCCCATTACCTACAGTTTCATTCTTCATTTTTTATTCATAGAAACTAATTATGTTATAATGTTTTTTAATATCTCTTATATTTTGTTAGGTACCAATGGTAAGATTTAATCAATAATTGTTGAAAATAAATTTTCATTTTATTTTTTGTTTCAGGATATGATTGATTCTAATGCATCTGTAAGTATTGGCTTTTGATCTAAAAAACGAACATGCTTTCGATGCATTCATTGCATCTTTGCAAATCTAAGTTAATATTTTCTTTTTCTTTTTTCAGGTTCGTTTCCAGTTTTTTTTTTTTTTTCAATAGGTAGCGGGTAGATTCTTTCTTTGCTATTTTTGCGAAGGAAAGTCTATTTCAGGGATGCGACCCTGCCCACGCGAGCCATGATTTTCTCCTATTTTCAATGATTGAGAAAAATCATGTCCTTACCTAGAATTTCCCTCACCAATCATCACATTTTCCCTACTTCTTTCTCTTTTTTTTCCTTTTATACTTCTTCTGGTTTCTACATCGTCAAAAATTCCACATTTAAAGTCTAACTTTTCCCTTTCTTTTCTATTCTTTTTAATGTTTTGTTGACAGGATGAACTATGATGTAAAATTCTGTACAAGAGAAGAGAAAAATGGACTAAAAGAGGATTGAGTTATGGTAAACGGTAGTATTTTAATTTGTTTATTACTTTCGTATTGCATCGCACACGTAAAAAACTCATTGTTAATGCATTTTCTTATTTTTTCAGGTACCATGAATCAGTCCAAAATCATGAAAAGTTCCACTTTAAAAATCTTATCTTTCCCCTTTTTTCTATTTTATTTAATGTTTTATTAACAGGATGAACTATAAAGACGATGCAATATATAAAAGTAGAAAGCAGATCGGAATAGGACTATGATAAGTTATGGTAAAGGGTTGCATAAAATTACTATTTCTACAAATAAATGAAACATTTTAATATTCGTTTATTGTTTTCCCCGTAGCATAGTTACATGTGGTGATAGTTATTTTTAATGTACTTTCTTTTATCTTTTTTAACAAGTACGCACCATGGATCAACCCTAAATTATATAATACTATTATTTATATTATTTCAGGGGTAAAATTAAAAAATTATTAAATATAATTTTGTTTAATTCGAAATCTTTGTATATGTGTATCTTGAAATACTATATATACTTGGGTGCATTAATTTTGAATGCATTTATCGTTGTTACTTAAATTTTACTTTGATGCATTTCTCATTTTTATTTCTTGTCATTTTATATTCATATTTTTCTCTTGTCTATTCGATAATCATTTTAATGTTCTATTGGGTTAAACTCTTAGAATGGGGCCTAAGAGTTCATTTTCTTTCCATTTCTTTCCATTTCTTTCCATTTCTTTCCAACTTTGTTCGGATGTGGCAATCTTTAGGATGCACATCCCTCGTGGGTCTTCAGAAGCGGCTACCTCCACGTGGTTAGACCCGGGCAATGGTATTTTACTTTCCATATAATGTTTACCATATTTTTGTATGCTATACATTCCATGGCAAGTAAAATACCAGCCAAAGACCGCTTACCATAAATATTATAAAGATAATTAGTTTCTTTCATTTTTCCCTAATTAATATCATATTTTTATTCCTTTCCTTGGTTCCTCCTATCCATTTAATCTATAGAAACTAATTACTTTATAATGTTTTTTAATAACTTTTACATTTTTACAGATACCACACCAATTTTAAATAAAAAAAATAAAAAAAAAAAATAACAAGAAATATAAACTTTATTTTTATTCAGAAAATTTGTGTATCCGCTTATTTAATGTTTTATTAAAATAATGTATATATATCGTATTTAGATTCGTCCCAATTAGTTGTTTTTTCTTTACACATAAAATTCTTGTTTTCTATTTATTTACAATTTATATAATTACTGTGTGTCATTAATATTAATTATTATTCTTTTAGTAAATGAAGAAAATTGTATCCTGTATTCGATCCAACCGACAGATGAGAGATTAAAAAATAAAATTCACCCTACTAACTTTAACCCTTTGCACTCGAACCCTTTTTTGTTTGAGCAAAACAGTTATCTTGAAATAATTTCACACACAATTTATCGTTTAAAACTTGAATATATTTTAACATTTTATATATCTTTATACTTTAAGAAAAAGAACATTTGTTAAACATTAAGCTTTTAATTGTTATTTTGTGTGATATTTTTTAAGTATAATTCTATTACACTTTTTCACATGCTAGACTCAGGATTTTTCATATCTCCTATACATTGGAAAACTGCTACATATATATATATATAATACTTTTATGTACTTCTGACTCTTCGATGAAACATTATCTATATATATATATATATATATATATATATATATATGTTTTA
>NW_014569551.1:2114380-2117677 GCF_001313835.1 Polistes canadensis
ATATATACATATATATATATATGTTTTATTATAAATTAATTAAGAAACTTTCTGTATATATCGTATCGAACGAAAATTTACAAAATAATAGAAATTTTATTGAACACCAAGTATTCGTATTCATGCATGCATGTATGCATGCATGTATGCATTGTGTTGTCATGATCGTATAATTCGGGAAAGTAACAGACACACGTTCAACAGTTTGACATGACGTTTCGACAATGAAGAATACCTAATGGAATTTTATCTTGACGATTTCAATTACGCAATTGCGAAACGGGACACGTTCGACATATAGGATGCGTGATCCCGGGTCCGGTTTCGTTCAGGGGGGATTCTTCTCTCGATTCATATTGAAAGAGAGAGAGAAAGAGAGAGAGAAAGAGAGAGAAATAGAGAGAAAGTGAGATGAGATTGAAAAAAGAGAATGTGTAGGTGTGTGTATGTGTAAGAGAGATAGAGAAAGAAAAAGAAAAAGAATTTGATCTTTTTATTCTTGTACCGTGTTCGCTCGAACGTAAATCCTGAAATCGTGAGCGTTCTCTCACTCCGAACGCTTAACTTTGTATCAAAATAACTATACCATATATGGTATTCTACCCATGGATCCATTTATTCGAGACTCTCGCACTCAATTATCGCGATAACATCAACGTGATGTTGACTTACGAAATGTAACGAGAGTAGTTTTCATTTATATCAACGTAAATTTGTTCAAAGTTCACAGAACAAAATTTAAGTTTTAAATAATTATTTATTTATTTATGTTTTACGCGAATAAATAATTTTTAATCTTATCGACTTTTTTGTTTTTGTAAATATATTCTCAAGAAAATTTAATTTGTTTTACGTAAGTACTACTGCGTGTGCACACACGATTTATGAATATTATTTATTTATTTGTTTGTGTTTGTTTATACGGTGCATATTATTCGTGAATATTTTTTGTATTCATTTGTTATTTTTCGAAATGTACTCATGCATCCATCGATTTGCACAAATACCATTCTTAATATTTATTTCTTTCCGAATGTTTTTTTCGTTATGTGATCGATTCCGTACGCAAATAATTACATCCCCTCTCCCCCCTCTCCCCAACATATAAATGCGTTTTTCGATGTATTTTCGTATATTTGAATATTTTTTTTTTGCAAAGCTTTGGAATACGAATTATTGGAAACTCCCTCAGGAAAGTTTATAATTTTTTGTAGAGATAATTTCATGCTCGGCAAAATTCAATGACGCAATCTTATTCGTGCTCGTTAGAAAATACGAATAAAATAAAATTATATTAAACATTTGTAAAAAATTCCATATATATATATATATATATATATATAGTTAGGTGCTTTTCTTGCATTTTCCATACTTGCGAGCCATTCATTCCCTGTTCGACTGTCTGCCCTTTTCAAAGCCCAAGTCAATTTCAGTCAATCTAGCTCGACCCGAAGCTACTATTACAACTACTACCTACCTACCTACCTACCTATCAACCTTTCTTTAATCTTCTACGAAAAGACCTAAAGAGCTAGTAGAAAAAATATATAAAGATATAAAGAGAATAGATGATAGGAAAAGGAAAGGTATAGTAAAAGAAAAAGAGAAAGTACATAAAAGGGTTGCTGTCGAATCGTTATCTCACGAGCCACACACGTGCTGCACTAATGAACGTAGTCCAAGAAAAAAAGAAAGAAATCTTCGAATTTTTAAATTTTATTTTTAATTAACAATCAAAACGAGTATTTTGTATATTTCTTTTTTTCTTCTTTTGTTTAAACGTAAAGGGAAATCAAAAGATTGATCAATCATTTAAGTTGTTCATAGGATAAAGAAAAAAGAATTATAGTTAACGAGAATGTGAGAGAAATATTGAGTCGAAATGGGTTGAGGATTGGGTGAGGATTAGAGTGGGAGAGCTGAAAGTTGAAGAAGTAAGAGAGATATGGTCGGGGGATGAAGATAATTAGGGTAGGTAGCACGTTGAGGGTGTAGTATTCTTCGTGGCTGAGTTGGCACGGTTTCAACTCTGGATAGTGGCCAGGATAAATATCAATTTTATGACTTCTACGGAATCTTTCTTCTATTTGCTTTGGCAATATCATCATGCTTTAGACCGTAAAGGGGGTAAACGGGAGTGTGGGTGGGTAGTTGCATGCTGCGGTCAGGTGAAATTGAACCGGTGAAACCAACCCACACTTTCCTGATTTTCCCACTACTCCTTGCTTCCTGATTATTATTCTCTCATTCTAGTGGTTAAGATTCCTTAGACACTTTGACTACTTCGATGAAGACAAAGATCAGTTTGCTTTATGTAAGACTTGTTCAAGTACCGTGGTGGTTATTCCTTGGATATTTCGATTAATCCAGGTAACAATAGAGGGAAACACAATTGTACTGTTACGCACCGAGTGTTTCTATTCAACTTGTCGTCGTTTAAGGCACTCTGTTGTTACCTTCCACTTTACCCCTCTTATCTTTCAAACCCCTCGCTCGGTTCCTTACAGTATTAGTGCTATTATTAATCGTAAGATTACTTGCATAATTGCTATTATTATTATTATCTCTCAATATTATAATATTATTATCATTATTATATTATTTCTTTTCGGTGACTTAATTTACTCCATTCATACTGATTTGAATTTAAACCAACTATGAATGAGTTTTACAATTAATTTATATTTTTATGCATAATAAATTATTTATAATGATCAAGGATTTGTTGATTGAATTTCTTAGTTTCTCGTTTGGTTTTAATTAACGTTTGTCATACGATTTAGTATAATGTTTAAGCGAAATGATTAGTCATTCGTTATTTTTCTTCTTTTTCTTTTTCTTATCTTTTAAGATAACGCTTGAAGAAGCAGTTGGATATAAAAAAGTGTTCCATCAAGTCGCCTCCGTGGCGCAATCGGCTAGCGCGTTCGGCTGTTAACCGAAAGGTTGGTGGTTCGAGCCCACCCGGGGGCGAATTTCATTTTTTTTGCACCCTGTTAAATTAATTTTTAATCTTTTAAATCTTCACCTGTAACAATCTATAAATCAATTATTTCTTCAATTTAATTTAATAAACTTTACTTTTGTACTTTTATGAAGATATATAAACAATTTATATTAAAAAAACAAAAAATATAGATTAACAAAAATAAAACTTTTCCATTAAATTAAAAATATTAATGTTTATTAATAAAAAATGATGAAATTTCCGCTGACTATTTAAACATTTGAAATGTCGAACATATTTGAACGAAAAATATATAACGAAATATAGATACAAGATAATACTTATATTAT
>NW_014569551.1:2117692-2133919 GCF_001313835.1 Polistes canadensis
AAAACGTGAGATAATTGAAAAAAAAAAAAAAAAAAAAAAAAAAAAAAGAAAGAAAGAAAATTTACGATAATTGTTATTTTTTTATACGTTTAGAAAATCATCGACATAACAATCGTTAGTTATTCGGGTAGCCTATTTTTAAAATTATGCCTCTCTTACCCGGTATATTTTTTTAGTTATAGTTGAAACGAGTTTTGCTCGAGGCAATGTGTGTTTCTTTCCATTGTCATAAAAATGGAACACGAGCTTTCAAATATTCTAGTCAGTACTTCGTGCAAAATGAATTTTGAATTTTGACAAACGACAATACGAGGGGGAAACAAAAAATGGGAAAGGGAATTAAAGACAGAGAGAAGGAAAGAAAATATGTCGAGAATAGTAAACGTGCGAATAGTTATAATTGAAAAACAAGAATATTCATTGTAAATGAAAAACAAAAAAAAATTCAAATTGATAGTAGAAAATAAGAATTATTGCATAAGATTAAATAATCTATTTATATGCTACTTTGTTTCCTTTGATGTTTACGAGTCCAAGGTCCAGTTTCCGTTTGATTTTCTTATCGCGTTTGCTATACCGCAAGATGTTATAATAGTGATAAAGAAATATTATAACACGTATATGTGTTATAGTATTTTCTAATTTTATAAATTCGAGGAACGAACGCGAGATGATTTATTATTTTTATTCAATTCAAATGATTTTAGCGTTTTTTAATTTTAATTATTATAAATTAAATGAAGTAATATTATATATTATGTGTAAGAATAATTAATGAAAATGTTATCACTTTTATTGGAGGTATATTATTAGGTATACGTTTTTGAGAATACCTTTTAATTATTTTATTTTTCAATTATCCTAATTTTAATTATGTTAATTAAATTAAGTAATTATTTTAAGCGTAAGAATATTTAATGAAAGTATTATCACTTTTATTGTAGGTATGTTATTAGCCATTGTTAATTATTTTCTTTTTTGAATGATCACTTTTTGATAAATACATTAGTGTTTATGTTAATAAATATATGCATAATATTTGGTAAAAGTTTGAATAGGAAGGGAAAGAACGGTGGACAGTGTCTAGGAGACAAAATAGCCAAATGTGAACGCAGCCAAATGCGAACTGGCAGGGTTCCAATAAACGCGACTTTTCAGGAAAGTACAAAGGACGTGCACGCCGTCGTGCACTCGCATTTTTCTTATCGCGAAAAATCTCCAACATTTTTTCTCTCCTTCTCTACCTGTGTGTGTGCGTGTGTCTGTGTATCGTATGCATGCGTGTGTGCTTTTTTCTTTTTTCTATTTTCCTACGTTTTTATCGGCTCACAATGTTCTCGATAAATCGACAAAATTTGCATTTGTATAAGGGAAAAAAATAACGAAGTCAATTGGTATATATTTTTGTGAATATAAAAAAATCACCAAAAAATTTTCTTTCGACATGAGAAAAGAAAAAAAAACAAAAACGCGAATAAAATCAACTTTTTAATTTTTTATTTTTAACTAATTGTGTAAGACAAACGAATTTGTCCCTCGAATAATTCCTAAAGAATAAAACTGAAGAAAAAAAAAAACAATATTTTTATTACCTTAAAAACAATTTTCTCAAACAATTCGTGTTTGTTCATTTTCTTACTTTTTTTTTTTTTTTTTCTTTTCTATACTTAACTGCAAGCTTTAAGGCATGAAAGTTAGATTGCAATTCTTTTGCGTTTTTTTTTTTTTTCTTCTCTTCATAATCTTCCTCTTGTTTCTTTCTAATTCGAATTCATTAATACCTAAGCAATATTTACGAGGAGTGAAAAGTTTCGTAATAAGTTTTCCTGGCACGTGTACAGTCCTCTGAGCAGAGTCTTGGTAATCCTTCCTTAAACGAATTATTACACGAACACGAATTAAGATTGGGGTGGATGCCGAAATACTTCAAAATCACCAACAACAACACCAACGGTAAAAAAAACTCTCTCCTCTCTCTCTCCTAACGTTATTAAATTATTAAAAGAAAATTTAATAACTGCATATCTTCCTGCATTTTTCTCGTCGTTTAAAACCACATGAAATTTTCCGTCCAAAGAAATTCTCAAAAAAAAAAGAAAAAAAAAAAAAAAATGGTCAAGAAATGTTCAAACATTATGTCGGGGAAATAGTTTCTTCGTATTTTCTCATAGTTTCATTTAAAATCGCATAACTCGATTAATGTTAATCAAATCGAATTATTCAATTATTTCAAACATTTGGATATCATTTGGAAAAAAGGGTTGGATAGATAATATAACAAAAAAAATTTGTTTCAGTATTTTCTTTGTTTTTTTTTTTTTTTAATTAAAATACGAAGAAATACTTTTATCCTCAATCCAATATTTTTGTTAATTCCTAAGGAAAAGTTATCGAATGAGTAAAAGAAATAAAGAAAGATATAAAATTCTGCTGAAATATCAGAAATCTCATGGTTGTTCGTCGATACGTGAAACACGCTGGAGATAACAGCAACAGAAGAAGAAAAAAAAAAAACCCCCTGGAAAAAAAAAGAAACAACAAAAAAGGAAAGAAAAGAAGAGAAAGAAATTGTCGAGCTGTAAATACAACGAGCTAGAAGAAGAAGAAGAAACTAGTGAAAGGGGTATAAAAATGATGATGGTGCTGAGAGAACGAACAATACGTTGAAAAATTTCACGTTGTCGTCAGCGTGTTCACTGTTAGTTTCCGTTAACAAAACGTGAGATAATTGAAAAAAAAAAAAAAAAAAGAAAAAGAAAAAGTAATGGTGTTTTCATTCGCCAAACAAGGGGTGATGCATGGCCTTCTTCCGTAAATTAAATTCCCCGGTTGATATTATGTGACAAACCGTTTCTTTTTCTTTTTTCTTTTTTCTTTTTTCATAACTGTTAATTAAAAATATATCACTTTTTATATTTTTTGTTATATGCATATAAGATAATAGGATTTTTGTTTATTGTATTTTGGGGGATAATGTTTTAATCGGTTTTAGTTTTCAAAACGAAGCAGTACAAACATTTCGTAATTGTTAATACAAACATCTTGGTAAAGAAGTTTTGTAAAATTACTAACAGATCTTCAAGATTTTATTAAAAATTATTTTTACATTTTTACATTTGTTTTAGTAAAATCATGTTTTACAAATATACTCTACTGTCCTTACACATATACACACATATACGCATATGCGTGCAGTTTAAATCATATTACGTATTCTAATTTGATGATATCAATCGAACGCAAGTAAGGAATTAATTGATCCAATTTGAATTTTGTATTACATGATGTTTCCAGAATAATTTATCCACGTATATATAATTAAAACAGGAAATTATGGATATCGATAATATCGTAATTATTATTAAATCACTGGAATTTATAGTTTAGATGGTATTATAATTAAAATTAAAATTAAAATTTAAAATTAAAAAACAAAAACAAAATCTAGCAATTATAAATTATAAATAACTAAATAATTAATTTGTTTAATACTTAATACGCGTGAAAAGATAATACATATAACATATGTGTATCGTTATATTTTCTCAAAGAAATAATGAAAATAAATTTAAGAAATTACAAAACTTGTCGTTATCTTTAAAAAAATAATAAATATCGTTGTATCGTATTATTAATGATTAATCGTAAGAAAAGAAATAAAAAGTATGATACAAAATGTACTCGATATTCTAACGTGAGTCGTCAACAAGACGAGGTGGCCGAGTGGTTAAGGCGTTGGACTGCTAATCCAATGTGCTCTGCACGCGTGGGTTCGAATCCCATCCTCGTCGTAAATTTTTTTTTTCTTTCCTTTCCGTTTATATTTAAACATTAATCTCAATCCCGTACATAGATTACGAAGTTTAATTAAATTCACGTTACGTTATTCGATTAGATAACAGCAATTTAATTAATTTGATTCGTATTATCTTTCACGAAGCATTTCATCCCTCTCCAATTATTACGTTCGTGGTCGGCTTAAAATATACAGTTTCAGATTTCCATTGATTAAATGTAACAATTTGGAATCTCATTTAATCACGTACTATATCAATTATTTGTTATATTGTTGTGTTATTATTATTATAATTAATTCGTTTAATCGTAATGAATTGTGCAATAGATGTGGTTTTAATGGGAATTCTATATATTTGTATGATTTAATATTTTTTTAATATTTACGATCAATATGTAGTAATATATTCACAATATAAAGAATAATTAATTAATAATTCAAATGTGTTTAATATATTTATAATTGAAGTAGAATTTTATTAGGATTTAATATCGATATAGATCGTGTATTGATATTTTATTATAAATACTGATTTAAAAAAAGAAAAAAAAAGAATATTCGTAATAACAATTTAAATATCATAATATAACAAATAATAAATAATAAATTGTTTTAAAGGATCACAAAACACGCTCTGCTTCATTTTCCCCAGGTAAAATAGGACAAGGGAAAATACATGGGTTTTAGTTATATATACAGGAAATGGATCATGATTTATCTCATGTAATGTTTACTCCTATAAGACTGTGTCCATTTTCACGGTATAATATCTTTAGGTGGGTGCGGAATAGAAAGCCTTCGTGAGATACGCAAATGGCCTTAAAAGTCCAACGTACTTACTCGTTTCTTCTGTTAGTAAGTACGTGCCATAGAAATCTAAGGCGATGCATTAAGGAAATCCCTGGATCGAGAGTCGTTCAGTTGGAACGTTTTATGAACGCGATACTTATCGTTTATACGCGTTAGAACCCGACGACGTTCTTTTTTTTTTTTTTTTTTTACTATACACGTTCAATTGAAAGAGTAAATTCATGGATACTGATAGAAAACACCTAAACTTGTCCGAGTGATTTAAACGAAGCATTTATTATTATATGCGTATGCGTAAATTCTAACAGCACGCTTGCATGAATCATTTTATATGTTTCTTTTTTTCTATTGAAATTTTTTTATGGACACCCCTAAATAATTATACCTTACATGTACTTATAAATGTATATGTGTTTGTGCGAGTGTTGAAATACTAACCTGGAGTAGTAGATTTAGTTACGTGTAGTCAAATAACAGCCCGGCTAGCTCAGTCGGTAGAGCATGAGACTCTTAATCTCAGGGTCGTGGGTTCGAGCCCCACGTTGGGCGAAATATTTTTTTTTTTCTCTTTCGTTTATACAATTCACGGAGCTGTTGAAGTTAAAGTGAAATTTTAATAAGTTCGTATATTTTTAATTATAAATAATATTCATTTTTTTAATTAAATAATATAAGTATTATCTTGTATCTATATTTCGTTATATATTTTTCGTTCAAATATGTTCGACATTTCAAATGTTTAAATAGTCAGCGGAAATTTCATCATTTTTTATTAATAAACATTAATATTTTTAATTTAATGGAAAAGTTTTATTTTTGTTAATCTATATTTTTTGTTTTTTTAATATAAATTGTTTATATATCTTCATAAAAGTACAAAAGTAAAGTTTATTAAATTAAATTGAAGAAATAATTGATTTATAGATTGTTACAGGTGAAGATTTAAAAGATTAAAAATTAATTTAACAGGGTGCAAAAAAAATGAAATTCGCCCCCGGGTGGGCTCGAACCACCAACCTTTCGGTTAACAGCCGAACGCGCTAGCCGATTGCGCCACGGAGGCGACTTGATGGAACACTTTTTTATATCCAACTGCTTCTTCAAGCGTTATCTTAAAAGATAAGAAAAAGAAAAAGAAGAAAAATAACGAATGACTAATCATTTCGCTTAAACATTATACTAAATCGTATGACAAACGTTAATTAAAACCAAACGAGAAACTAAGAAATTCAATCAACAAATCCTTGATCATTATAAATAATTTATTATGCATAAAAATATAAATTAATTGTAAAACTCATTCATAGTTGGTTTAAATTCAAATCAGTATGAATGGAGTAAATTAAGTCACCGAAAAGAAATAATATAATAATGATAATAATATTATAATATTGAGAGATAATAATAATAATAGCAATTATGCAAGTAATCTTACGATTAATAATAGCACTAATACTGTAAGGAACCGAGCGAGGGGTTTGAAAGATAAGAGGGGTAAAGTGGAAGGTAACAACAGAGTGCCTTAAACGACGACAAGTTGAATAGAAACACTCGGTGCGTAACAGTACAATTGTGTTTCCCTCTATTGTTACCTGGATTAATCGAAATATCCAAGGAATAACCACCACGGTACTTGAACAAGTCTTACATAAAGCAAACTGATCTTTGTCTTCATCGAAGTAGTCAAAGTGTCTAAGGAATCTTAACCACTAGAATGAGAGAATAATAATCAGGAAGCAAGGAGTAGTGGGAAAATCAGGAAAGTGTGGGTTGGTTTCACCGGTTCAATTTCACCTGACCGCAGCATGCAACTACCCACCCACACTCCCGTTTACCCCCTTTACGGTCTAAAGCATGATGATATTGCCAAAGCAAATAGAAGAAAGATTCCGTAGAAGTCATAAAATTGATATTTATCCTGGCCACTATCCAGAGTTGAAACCGTGCCAACTCAGCCACGAAGAATACTACACCCTCAACGTGCTACCTACCCTAATTATCTTCATCCCCCGACCATATCTCTCTTACTTCTTCAACTTTCAGCTCTCCCACTCTAATCCTCACCCAATCCTCAACCCATTTCGACTCAATATTTCTCTCACATTCTCGTTAACTATAATTCTTTTTTCTTTATCCTATGAACAACTTAAATGATTGATCAATCTTTTGATTTCCCTTTACGTTTAAACAAAAGAAGAAAAAAAGAAATATACAAAATACTCGTTTTGATTGTTAATTAAAAATAAAATTTAAAAATTCGAAGATTTCTTTCTTTTTTTCTTGGACTACGTTCATTAGTGCAGCACGTGTGTGGCTCGTGAGATAACGATTCGACAGCAACCCTTTTATGTACTTTCTCTTTTTCTTTTACTATACCTTTCCTTTTCCTATCATCTATTCTCTTTATATCTTTATATATTTTTTCTACTAGCTCTTTAGGTCTTTTCGTAGAAGATTAAAGAAAGGTTGATAGGTAGGTAGGTAGGTAGGTAGTAGTTGTAATAGTAGCTTCGGGTCGAGCTAGATTGACTGAAATTGACTTGGGCTTTGAAAAGGGCAGACAGTCGAACAGGGAATGAATGGCTCGCAAGTATGGAAAATGCAAGAAAAGCACCTAACTATATATATATATATATATATATATACATATACATATATATTTATATACTTTTTACTATGTTCTGAATATACTTTTATACTTCACGTATAAATTTATATGTGTATGCTTGTGCACCTACACACATATAGACAGATACACACATGCATATATGTTTCTGTGGTGTATATGGTTTTATTGAATACATAGGAAGATGAATTACTATATACTTATGTAACCTCTATTATTTTTTTTCTTTCTTGAAACCATTCGACGGAAGGGTGGGGTGAGGGGGAGGTATTCTTTTCAAATTCCTACCCAAAGGCTATCCTTTTGATCCTATCGATTTTTCTTTATTTCGTTCGTTTGATAGCTTAAATAAACCCCCCCCCTTTTTTCCCTACCACCCCATATCTTATTTTCTAAGTAGGACAACGATTATTTCTTCTTCCCGATAAAATTTATGATCGGAGATTAAATCCGCTAAATGGTCTTCTGAGGATTTGTGTCGAGAGATTTTCTTTTCTAATTTATAAGGTACTAATAAGTGTTACAAGAAATGATATGAGATACTATCTTGATATTAAAAAATATTTATATATTTCTTTTTTTTTGTTATTTAGATTTTTTGTTATTTTCAGTATACAGGTATAAGGGATGCTTGTACAAACGAAAAAGTAAATAAAAATTGGAGAAAAATAAGTTTAATGCAACTTGTGTCGATTGTTAGAAAAATAACGTATTACGTTTTATGTACTTTATTATTTTTCTTTTGTTCTTTTTAACAAATCCAATAAACTAATATAACAAAAATCTAATAAAATAAGTCTCAATAAATGAATCAAATATTGTGTGTTTAATATAGTTTAATAAATATGTAAAATCAATATAACTAATCTATTATATTGGTAACTATTATTATTATTTCATGATATGAGGTTTTATATATGTCGTAATTAACTTAACGTAGGAATTTCGATAATTTTCCCGTACTTTCGCGTACTTGCTTTATTCACAGTATTATACTTTGATGAGAGAGAGAGAGAGAGAAGGAGAATTAACTAGAGTGGAATATAGAAAGCAACACATTCGACGTAATTAACTGGACGATTAATCGTTTGGTAATATGGGGGTAGATATTTCGTTAGATTCTCATTGGAAAATTGTTCGAATTAAACAGGCTTGTCTCACTAACCTGGCAAAATCCCACACGGGATTCGGTTCTAGAATTGGAACACCAGCTGGTTGGTTGACTGTTAGTGGAAAGAATTTAATAAACTTCACCAATGTGAAATAATCACCAGACAGTTCGTAATTTATTTATTATATTCATTACGATGCGCATAAATAATTTCACTACTGCACTAAGTTTTTTCTTCGATCGTGCGAGGAATAAATATGATGCCGATAGCTTTCCAAGACGTTTCCCCCTCGTCTCCCCCTCACCCCGGACTGTTGTATAAAAAGGAAATTATTTCTTTTAAAAGATTCCCGTGTACATTTGTTTCGTATACATTTATTTCCTATCATTGTCCTAGGATCTATGTGGATGAGCAAAATGTTGCATCGTTGTTGAATATCAAAATCTGATATGAACAGGGCCGGATCTATACTATGAATTAGAAGGCGCTAAAATAGAGGTTTAATAATATTAGTATTGATTTGTTCTTTTTTTTTTTTTTATTACTATTATAAGATTATTTAAATCGAAAATAAAACAACATTTCTCGTGTTCAGAATAATTTCGTTCTAAAAATTGATTAAAGAAATAATTGAATCGATTTTGA
The DNA here is from genome assembly GCF_001313835.1 of Polistes canadensis. Classification (NCBI taxonomy): domain Eukaryota; kingdom Metazoa; phylum Arthropoda; class Insecta; order Hymenoptera; family Vespidae; genus Polistes; species Polistes canadensis. The sequence goes on from NW_014569551.1 coordinate 2,126,682, forward strand.
TACGATTTATTGTTAGTTAAATTATGTTATATTATTTAATCGTTCGAATTGACTGGGTTGGTCATTAAAAAATAAGAACTTATATTTTTATCGTTAAATGTAAATAACAATCAATTTGACTTATATAACCGGCTTGATTAATAATAAATAAAATAATTTTAATAATTATAATGTGGTCGTAAAGTTAAGTGAAGAAAAGTAATAGCGTTGAATCAAGTATTTAAATTTCAAATTTAAAACCGGTCATATATCGGTTCATTGGTCGTGATGCGTTAAATATTAAAGAGGATCAGAAAGTTGAAGTATTAATATTTTTCTGATGTGCACAATGTCGTTCCCCGAGAACCGTATCGCAAACAATCTTTTTATATTTTTTAATATAACCTAATTAATTGCTCATAATATCATTCTCCACAATATTCGAATATAAAAATATAAAATTAAAACAAATAATAGAAACACACCAATTTTTCATCATACAAAAATAAAAATATGTGACATGAATAATACAACACAAAGACATATATATATATATATATGTTATAAATTTCTATAAAAAAAGTTACAATTTTTTCATTGATATCAAAATAAATACCATTCCAACATGAAAGATCCTAATAGGTTCTATTTGTGGGATTGAACCTTTTTAAGGGGTTGAAGATCGTCTAACGTTTCTCCCTTTCTATTGGTTCTAATCAGCCCTTTCAGTATATTTCCCTTTTGCTTCACTAGATCTCTTTTAGTCTCTGAGTAGGGTGAGTTAGGGTACTTGATGTTTAAACTTCCTTTATATTATATACATATACATATACATATATATATATTATATAGGTTCATATGTAAAGAATCGATATGTGAACCCTTCTCATCCTTTTTCGTCAATGATTAACATACGCGCGAATAAACGCGTTACTCCGTAACGATGAACATCGAGAACCGCGAAAAGGGATCGACTGCAATTGCACATTCACAAAGCCCCACCTCCCATTCTGAATCGTCTGGACTACCTTTAACGTTTCTACCATTCGAATGTGTTAATTGGTTAGCTCATTAAGCAGTCTCCGCGATCGTTCAATTTTCTCTTCGAACGAGCAAACCACTTCCAATATCTACACCTGTACACACACACATATATATATATATATATAGGTACAGGGATTGATTTGAGATATAGGTGCAGGTGTACGCAGGTGTTTTGTATTGATAACCGTAAATTAATATTTGAACGAACATTTGGATTACGTTGCATTGATATAAATAATACAAATCTCACATAAGTATATAGGTATAGTTAATATGCATACTTAAAGTATATTCAGTGGTTTGTTAAGATAATAATAAATAGATTTTTAAGGGTGTAATTTTAATTTTTAAAGATTCATATTAATATAATACTAAATTTATTAAATGTATAGATACAAATGGATGCAGATATTGTTATAATTATATTCATATGTATATATGTTTTGTTTTAAAAAATTATAAATACATATTATCGGATAAAATTGAATATGGGAGTATTGTTTTTAAAAAATGCAAATTTCCTGATGACGATAATCATTTTGAATAGGTCGTTCTTTCCTGATTGGCATATATGGGAACATTGAATACGGAAACGATGATGGATTGATGTGACGCTGAATAATCACTTGCATACAATGCAATTACGTGATTTCGATTTATTAACATACGGTTCAATGTCCACCTAACGGAATGTTACTTCGTTAAATCATGTGTTATATATTCATTTCTATTAGATAATCATACATATATTACAAATTGGAATCGATTGAACGATTATAAATAGTTTCTATTCAACCAGTCGACGTTCCAATTATTTTCCTAGTTATATTATATTGATTCGAAATAAAAAACAAAAAAAAAAAATTAAAAAGAATAAAAAGAAATTGAATCTTTAGCAATAAATCGATTTACCCTCTTTCTATATATTTTGCGTAATCGTAAAGTTAATCGAGGCTTTTTATTTATTTTTTTTTTTTTTTTTTAAATGGTACGAGTGCACTCAGCAATTTTAGCACGAAATAAATAAAAGAAACAAAAAAAAAAAAACGTTTTTCAAGTTTCAGTACTTTATCGTGATTATTAAAAAGGTGTGCTCAAGAGGACCCATACTTTTTTTTCTGTTATATTTAAATAATACGAGAGTATCGAATAATTTTCGATTATTATTGAAAATAAATAACAAAGTGAAATATGAAATAACAAATTTTGCCCACTTGGACAGACTTTAATAATAAAATTTATTTAACTCGTCATATGTAAAAATAAAGAAAAAAAAAAAAAGAAAATCGATAATTTAATTACGAACAAACTTTGCCGCCCTCCTCCCCTCCCCCCTTTTAATAGCATATTTAATATCAAGAAAACATATTGAAATTCGAACACGATTTATTTACATTAATTCCAAATTAAATTGGTATTGACAATACCGCTCATCAATTTCTCTCTCTCTCTCTCTCTCTCTCTCTTTCTCAAACAAATAAAAAAAAAATTAACAACCACCCTAATGCAGATATATAAAACATACATATATGTATGTACGAGAGAATTCCTATGTTCACCGTAGTGATTCCGATTTCCGTAACAAAACGCGGGACGAAAAATCCGGTAATTCGACGTGGGTTATCCCCTTGTGATGCTCGACTCGAAACGATCGTGTCGATATCCTCCCGGGATACGTCATATATATATATATATATCTACACATACGCATACACATATATATGTATATATAGAAAGGAAGAGCGAGTGAGAAAGAGAAAGGTAGAATATCGACAAGGAAGAAGAGAATATGCGATGAGTGGGAGGGGAGGGGCACTACCCTTTCCCTGGCACGGCCCTGCGCCTCATCTCACCGTTACCCCCACCTCTACCCACAGGACTCGTTGCGTGTACTCAGAGAGCCGGCAGAGTTCGGTTAGTCTCGTTTGAAACGTCGTCGTGAGTGTATCGTATAATTTTTCGGTCCTTTTTTCTATCTATCTTATCTATCTCTTTCTCTCTCTTTCACTCTCTTTCTCTTTTACTCTCTCGATCACGCACGCACGCACGCACACACATTTCCTTTTTCTATTTATCTCTCTCTCTCTGTCTCTCTCTCTCTCTCTCTCTTTCTCATTTACTCTTGCACACATTCTATTTTTCTCGAGCGTTATTTACCATATACGATTCGCGAATATTCGTATCGTGTAATATTAATCACGTGACCACATTTGAATATTAAACAAACAGGAAAAGGAAAAAAAGAAAAATAATAATTGGCGTTGCTACTTTTTAATGATCATCCTCGTGTGAATTTGTTTATTATTTTCTTTCTTTTTTTTCTTATTCTTTTTCTTTTTCTTTTTCTCTAACGTATATTAATTACACTTTACGTATCTATACGTTTTAATACTTTTGTGTTTTCGAGTGTGTTATTCGTATGGAAGAGAAGATAAATATTAGGAAAATGTTTTAAGATTTAGTTAAAATGTCAATTGGAAGGAATATTATGTTGAGAATATTATATTAGTTTGAGAAGAGACCTAAACCGATGGAGAATGATGTTAGATGGGAAAGAAGGTAATACGTAATATTATTATCTTTTTTTTTTTTTTTTTTAACTTTAAGTAATTCGATATGTTTATTGTATACCAGGTTGATTGATTATAAGCTGACCGAGAATATGTTTATATATATATTTGGTTTTTTTTTTTACTGTTTACCGATGACGTTGTTGTATGCATCTAGGTGCATCTAATGGATGTGGGTGTGTGTATGTATATATGTATGTATGCGTTATTTGTGTAAAAAGGACAAAGACAGGTCAAAAGCTTTGGTGTCGTCGATTATATAGCTGCAGGAGATATTTTTACATACGTTTTGCAGTTTCTATATACGAAACGTCATATGATCTCTGATCTTCTATCTTCTTTGTTACTTTTATTATCTTTTTTTTTTTTTGATTTTTTATTTCTTTATTTATATTCGTGACACTTCATTTTTAAAACCTGTAATACGAGAAAAAAATCACATATATAATAATTATTTAATAATATTTTATCGTAGGAATTATTTTTTTTTTAATGTAAGAATATAATTCTTTAATAATATATTCAGCTAATATATATATTTACAGTTTGTATTATTATTATTTTATATTAATCGTACGATTTTCATTATTTTCTGTTTCATTGAAATAATTAATTAAAAATTTGAATGAAGATTTTATTTTTACGTCAAATAGATTTGAATATAAAACTTGGGAGAGACACGAGTTCAAAGAAATATATTATATTATCGTATTCGATAAGCATAACTCGGAAGAAATTTCGTAAGAATTTTTTTCAAAGCAATTTCTACATAGAAATTGATTATATCGTCTTCTCTTTGTGATTTCACGTGGAATAAGTTTCGCTTTGAAATGCATTAGATCGACTCGAATAAACTCGACTCTAAAGAGACAAAATTTATAAAACATTTTCTATTCGACATTTTTCTTATAGTTCGACGACAATTTTTACATTTTATTTCCTACATTCATGAGAATACATCGTATTTCTAAATAAATAAATCAATCAATCAATCAAAAAAAAAAAAAAAAAAAAAAAAAAAAAATACACACTAGAAAGCTGAGGATAGGGTTACTGTTCTGACGGCAACGGATGATTGTTGGTAAAATTTTCAATGAATCAGATTCGATTATTTTTAACGTTCAATAATTGATTTTATTTAATGACGTTTGAAAAATCGTTTGTGCACACCTANACATTTTTCTTATAGTTCGACGACAATTTTTACATTTTATTTCCTACATTCATGAGAATACATCGTATTTCTAAATAAATAAATCAATCAATCAAAAAAAAAAAAAAAAAAAAAAAAAAAAAAAAAAAAAAAAAAAAAAAGAAAAAGAATTTATAAGTAAAATTAATCGAACGTTTTAACATTGGTAAAATTTTCAATGAATCAGATTCGATTATTTTTAACGTTCAATAATTGATTTTATTTAATGACGTTTGAAAAATCGTTTGTGCACACCTAAGTAAAAAAAAAAAAAAAAAAAACACTGATCGTGATCGTGTAAAGGTTAGAAAAGTAATTTTCAGAGTCGATGATCCGTTCTAACGAGGAATAATATCTAAGCTTTGTCTTTTACCCTCTTGCAGTATACTGCTCAAACGAACTTTTTCCCAAAGGGGCAGTACTGCAGAAGTAGTGAACTAGCGGTAGGAGAGAAAGAGGCGAGAAACTGCACCACGATATCGTTTGTCGGAGGTCGAGGGTTGAAACCCTCCTTCACGATTCTTTAAACATGCTGAACTTCGACTGCTAAATGCGTTTCTTTAAGCTACGCGTGTTTTATATTTTTACTTGTTCTAAAATATATATAATATTCCAAGAATATAATATATAATATATCATTGATATTTAATTAATAATTTAATATTAATTTTTTTTATTTTAAATATTAAGTTCAATATTATAAAATATGTATTCAAAAAAATTGTTATTTAATTACCTTAGATTAAATCATAATTTATTTTGTTATTTAAAAACTGCATAATATACATTATGCATCAATTTTTTATCTCAAATAGTAAAACGTTCTTTAAAACAGGTTGAACTTCGACTTTTAAATGCATTTCTTTAAGCTACGCGTATTTAATATTTTTACTTGTACAAAAATATATAATATATTCCAAGAATACAATATATATATATCATTGGTATTTAATTAATAATTTAATATTAATTTTTTATTTTCAATATTAGGTTCAATATTATAGAATATATATTTAAAAAGTTTTTAATTTATATATTACCTTATAGATTAAATCATAATTTATTTTGTTATTTGAAAATTACATAATATATACGTTATGCATCAATAGTAAAACGTTTGTAACTAGTGTAAATGTATTTGTTACAAAATAATCTCAATCTAGTTTTTAGTCAAAATATGATACGTTTATTTCTCGAAGAGAGAGAGAGAAAGAGAGAAAGAGAAAAATATTACGAAAAAGAAAATGAAGAAGAAGAAGAAACATATAACATTTTATGGAAATAAGGTGCATGTAGAGTGAACGAAGTTTTAAAACAGGTGTCATATTCAAAAGAAATGGCCATTTATCATCCACCGTGATACTTTCCTTTCTCTCTCTCTCTCTCTCTCTCTCTCTCTCTCTCTCTCTATACATATACATATATATACATTTCTTTTTCTCTTTCCACCTTTTTCTTGAAGTGAAGGGTGCGTGAAGTTTACACGTAAAATTCTCTTCCGCGTACAACTAAATATTCCATCTTACTGAAAAAGGAACGACAACGACAACGACAACGATTTATCATGGAAGAAAATTTGTGGTGCGTTACCGGCTTTAAAACAAAACAAAAAAAGAAAAAGAAAAAGAAAAAAAAACGGGGAAGAAGAAATATAACCAACCGGTACAAATTTACAATCTACAACTGGAGAAGTGAAAAATCATCATTCATCTTTTTTAAACCCAAGATACCTAAAGTTGATATATTTTTCTTTCCCCCAATCCTGCAAGCCCCTTTCTCTTTAAAAAAAAAAAAAAAATCAAGTAAGAAGTTGAATTTTCGTCAGTTTGAACGTAAATGAAATAAACAGAGTCCTTCTCAATCTTTCTCGAGTATATAAAAGAGTACTCGAATCTCCTGCCCCTTCTCGATCCTTCGAAGGAAGAACCATCTAATTGCACAGGACTTTGGAATACGCCCTTTTCTATCTTCTCTCTTTTCTCCCTTCTTCTCCCCCTTATCCCCCTTTTCGTATTCTCGAGTACGGAAAAAAACCGCGACGTTTACCTCACGAGAAATTAGATTGGTTGAGTAGTTCTCTTTTATAATCAGTTATGTCCTTTCACCACACTCAATTTATTATAAGTTCTAACGTCGCGTCGTGCCACTTCAAATTCCTACTAACTAATATAAGAGTTAAGTATATTGTACATAATTACTTATGAAAGAGTATTAAGGATTGTATAAATTATAAGTTTTTGTCCTTTTTATCTTTTTTTTTATCATCGAATTAATAAGAACGTTTGCTCGAACTTATCAATCTCATTCAAGATCAGATTTATTTGCTCGATGCTCGATCGATTTTGTTATTTTTCCATTTTTTCTTTTTTTTTTTTTGCATAAATTATATATATTATAATTATATTATCATAGAAAATATAAATTGTATTATATTATAAAATACATTATATATA
>NW_014569551.1:2134072-2135871 GCF_001313835.1 Polistes canadensis
GTTATCTAATAAATAATCGTTCTTCAAAGAAGTTTCTTTTATAATATATATGAGATTTATTTGTTAAATACTCGATTTTATCATTTTTCTCACATAAATTATATTTTATAAATTAGTTATCTAATAAGTAATCGTTCTTCAAAGAAGTTTCTTTTATAATATATATGAGATTTATTTGTTAAATACTCGATTTTATTATTTTTCTCATATAAATTATATCATATCGTAAAATATATATTTTATAAATTTAATGATTCAACTAATCATTCTTCAAATCGTTTCTTTTTATAATATACTTTAATTACAATTAGTTATATTTTCTACGAAGAATAGAACTGTATGTAACTGGTATTCCTTTAGAAACATCATTATCTTGGAGTTATTATCGTACATCATCTTAACGGATGACGATGACATCCTTGTCGCGTTCATCTTAATGCCGTTTAATTCTCCGTTATATAGCAAAGATCTATAGCATTGTGTTCGTCAACTCGTTCACTGCCGCACCCTTTCTTCTTTCACTTCTCCTTCCTCCTCCCCTTTCCTCCCTCCTCCTCTTCTTCTTCTCTCACTTCCCCTCTCGTTCTCTTATTCTCTCATTCTCATTCTCATTCTCGTTCTCATTCTCGTTCTCGTTACTCTGTCTCTTTCTCTTCAATTACACTTTCCACCCTGAAATTACCTGTCATCCGAATGACAAATCATTCCTACGGGAACACGTTCGTAGTAAAACGTTTTCTCTCTTTCTCTCTCTCTCTCTCTCTTATGTTCGTTTATATTTATATTTCTTTATATTTGTATTTTTATTGTTTTTTATGAGTTATATAATATCTAGGAAATAGATAATGAATCATCAAGTTATATAACAAAAAGTTAAAAATTATATGCGATATTGATAATGAAATTAATTGAAAATTACGAGAGATTGTAACGAATGCGAATGAAAATAAAACGTGTGAATTTATTTAATAAATAAGTATCGTAAGAAAATTGGACATTAAAATGAAACTAAAACTTTGTTTAGTTTTGAAGAATTAAGTTTTAGTTCTTTTTAAATGTCCAATTTCTCTACGATACTTATTTATTAATAATTTTATTTTTGGACGAGAGAAATAATTAATTGGTTAATTGATTTATTTCTATTAACATTTATTTTTGATTATTATTATTATTATTATTATTATTATTGTAATTTAATTTTATTCATATAATTTTTTTTTTATCGAAAAATATAAGAAATATACAATATTATAATATTTTACGAAAGAAATCTTTTGTAGGATTTTCAAATTAGACTAATAAGATATTCTGTGTGCACAACTTATAGACAACAACTATACTTTATTATATTTAAATAAGAAACATGTATACATAACGAATACAGTTAAGTCTTTAGAAGAAAGTAAAAAAGAGGAAAGAAGAGAGAAAGTTGAGTAGCATTATAGTAACAGTAGCAGCTGCTGCTTGAACTCGATTTCCCGTTAAGGAAAATAAGAATCTAAGAGGGTGGAAAAGATAGACGATAGTTGTGGATCAAGCCTGTCACAAGGGGGTTGTCGAGTTATTCTCATGGCGCACTTTTTCTAAAGACTTCTGTCTTGGGAACAAAATAGATAGATAGATAGATAGATAAATAGATAGATAGATATATAACGATTTAGAAAAAAAAAAGCACAGCAGAAATGAATAAGTGAATAGAATTAAGATTAACATAAGAATCGAAGATGAAAATTATAACAGATACATTTTCCTAATTCTCTTATTGATATATTGAAATATTATTATAATTAAAATATCGT
>NW_014569551.1:2138851-2140089 GCF_001313835.1 Polistes canadensis
TTTGTGTTTTTCACATATAGAATGAATTTGTAGTATTCATTAGAACAATCAATTGGAATATTATTATAATGAATATTTAAATATCGTTAAAAAAAAAGAAAAAAAAAAAAAAAAAAGAGAGATATAAAAAATTCTATCCAATATAAATGAGAAGATAAATAATATAGAAAAATGCATAATAAATATGTAAAACAGGAAAACCTTGTTTGTTTAAAAGCTTATGAAAAAGGGTCAAAAGTAGGGAAAGTAGAAGGTATATGAAAATTTAAGTTAATCGAAAGAACAATCTCTGGGGTTATAGAATGTTTTATTTATACGTACTGATGATATTTTATATATATATTTCAATATTGAACGTATTTTATTCTATTCAAAATATCATAGTCTCGAACTTGTAATAGCATTGACCTTCGCGTTCGTTGAATAAAGTGCATTTGCAGCGTGTACTGCATTATCATCATTGTCGTATTTCGAATACATGAAGAATGTAAAGAGGACATTTAAAAAAAAAAAAAAAAGGAAACAAAGTATCTATAATTTATTTCGCGTATACTATTTCTCTCTCTCTCTCTCTCTCTCTCTCTCTATCTCTCTCTCTCTCTCTCTCTCTCTCTCTCTCTCTCTCTCTCTTTCTTTCTTTCTTTCTCTATACTTATCTTTTTCTACTTATCTCTCCCTAATTCTTTCTATCTAACATTTTCTCTTTCTGTTGGCATGGGAATGGCAAAGAAACAAGAGAGAGAAAGAGAAATAAATATAGTAGAAAGTTAGAGGAGTGGGGGAGTGTACTAGACCTACCCTTTTGCCCTCCATTCTCTTCCGTGTTTTCCCTTTTCTCTTCCACCCTCCCCCTCTTACTTTCTTTCTTTCTTTCATTCCGTCATTGTCGTCTTTCTGTTTTTCCTCTATCCTTCTATCTTTCATTCACTCACTCACTCACTCATGCATTCTGTGTTTCCACTCCCTACGCATTCTACTTTATAGTGCTGAGCTGTCGCGATTTAGTGATCCCCCTTCGTTGCTACCGAACGCAAAACCACCCTCTATCTATCTCTCTCTCTCTTTCTCTCTCTCTCTCACTCACTCTCGTGCATACTTTGCTCCCTTTGAGTGGAGTGCGTTTACCACGAACGTTCGGAACGCATGGAATCTCTCCCTGCATGCAACTCTCTCTCTCTCTCTATCTCTCTCTCTCTCTCTCTCTCTCTCTCTCTCTCTCTCTCTCTCTCTCTCTCTCT
>NW_014569551.1:2140708-2144722 GCF_001313835.1 Polistes canadensis
TATTTTTTTTTTTTACCCTAACAGTCTTCTTCTCTTGTTATTCATCTCGATTTGTTAGTCGTTACACGTAACGCCTATTACACGTCGTAACGGGTTATCAAGTGTACGTGTCTTCTTATACAAGCGTTAACGAAGAAAACTTGTAATTCTTCATACGACGAGTATGAATGTCAGTGATACGAGTATGAATGTCAGTGATACGAGTATGAATGTGTGAGAAAGAAAGATAGAGAGAAGGGTGATGAGGGCGGGGTGGGGGGGGGGTACAGGAGGGAAAGGAGGTGGAAGAACTCGTGCATGGAATTTCACTACACGGCGATCTCTCTTTCCTCTACGAGCAATTACGACTCGATTATTATGAACACACACTCGCGTGATCCAGCATAAACGAACGAACGAATGAACGAACGAACGAACGATCGATCGATATTATTAACTCGAGAGAATCGATCTTACGATGTACACGATTACTTACGACGAAATTTAACGGTACGTTCTCGATATAATATCTCGAATATCACTTTTTGCTTCCAGAATTATCCGCTGTTTGTTTTTTTTATTTGGCCAACGGTTGTTGGGATTATTTGGCCAATAATTTGAAAAGTTGTTTGTTGTTTGAAAGATTAAAAAGGAAAAAAATGTTTAAAAAACGATATTTATTTATCGGCGCGTATTAAACGAGTGGAAAAAAGTTCTTTTTTTTTTTAATTAACTCGACGAAGTACGCTAACTATTTTTGTTTTTGTACGTTTTTTTTTTTTTTTTAAGTATTCAATCTAAAATATATTTTTTAATTCGATTTATTTGGAATATGAAATATAAGGAGATGAGATTATTTTCATCGTAAGAAAAATATTAATATATTATTCGTACACACACACACACACACACAGTCAAATGTAAAATATATTCTGAATTACTTATCGATCAAAAAAATAAATGAATTTAATCAAAAAATTCCTATTTCTTCATTCGAACGCATTCGCATATGAAGAAATCCCTATAGAGAAAATGACTTTGCATAGTAATTTCGTTTATTAATTAGATTTTCATAGAAATATCAACGTAGTTTTTCTCGTCGCATTTATTTTCCACCTACAAAGTAATAAATGGAATTTCTACCTATCTCAAATACTGTATATACGCGTATGTATTATATATATATACATGCACAAACTTATAGAAAACATGTTAATGTATTTTTCGTTGAGAATTTAACGATGGAAAGTTGTTTCAGGGAGTTATTCGTAAATTTGCTTCTTCTTTTATGTTCTTGACGTTTTAATTAGATTCTCGTAGGAGTCATACGCTTTCGAACATTATTATTATTATTATTATTATTATTATTATCACAAACTTCAACATTGGAATAAATATTTTTCAATGAATAATTTACCTTTTTTTTTTTTTTTTTTTTTTTTTTCTTGTCGAAGAAAGAGTTCGTGCGGAAGAAATGCAATTCGATAATTAAAAAGGGCCGTGTCACGTAATTGCGAAAATGCGCGAAACAAATAAAACGTACGAATAAAACAAACCCAGTCATTGTTTTTTAAATGTCATATAACAACCTACACAACAAAGCTGCTATTGAATTTCGTTCATCGGTTATTGCGTAATCGAATTTTGTACTCGTCAATTATTGGTTCACTTTATTTCGATGTTCGCGAAAATTAATTTTCTTTTTCTTTTTTTTTTTCTTTTCTTTAATTTTTATAATTACATTTTTATGTATATTATTTATAATATTAAGGATCATAATGATCGTTTGAAATGTTTGTGAAGGGCGGTTTGTGAATATTGTTTAATTATTTGTTATAATAATATAAAAGAAAATATTTCAATGCAATTCGATGTAATAAAAATGTGATCGCTAGATATATACCATAATATACCATAAATACCCATAGGTTTCTTCTTCCTATTATATGGAACCCTCGATGTATCGTGATTAATGTTTCATTTACATTTAGCAGACAGTGACAGTAAAAGTTTCGTCCCGTGAAATTACACAATACCAAAGTAGCAGCAACCCTCCACTAAATTCTATCCCTTTATCCCTCTAACTCCCATACCCTTACCTTCTATTTTTCTCTCTCTCTCGCTCCCATAATCACCTATCGACCTAACATGTCAACCAGTCTATCCTTAATTCTTATTAATAGCCGTTAACATGATTTCGTTTCGTGAACCATGCTCACGTTAATCGATTTTACGAAGTAACAAACTATCCTGACTAATTGCATTTTATATACATTCGTATTTTTAATCACTCTTCATGATTTTTATTTTTAACCTTTTATTAATTCTTTTTCTTCTTCTTCATCTTCTTATATGATATTTCGTTAAAATTTAACATCTTTATATATTTCCTTGCATTATTTTTGTTTCTTTACGAACAATTAAACGAAACCGATAAGAATCACAATTACAGGTTGTTTTTTTTTCTTTTTTCTTTTTAATTTTTTGTTATAGTGTTTGATTTTATTTATATATTTTATATATATATTATATTATTTTTGTGCACAAATTTCGTTTACGATATTTAAAAGAGATAGTAGATTTTGATAAATATTCCTTTAAATTAAGTTTTCATATATAAAATTTAATTATAAAAAATAAAAAAAAAGTGGCAAATATATAAAATACCGAGAAACGTAACGTATCAGTCTATCCTATCATGGTCTCTTTTACCTTTTCCCAACTACGTATGTAAATGTACGAAAAAATTAGACAGGAATGCAAAAAAATATCCGCGTTGATCCAAAAAGCATTACCGCAAAGGTTTAACGTCGTTGGTTTCGTGTTTTTTCTGCACTAAGTTGAATTTTTTCCTGGTTCGAATTGTTCAAAGTTCCATTCAAAAACAAACTGTGAGTTTCTAACTCTTCCTATTTCCATCTCTGTTACACCATCCCTTTCCCCTCTTTCCCCTCTCTCTTTTTCCAAATTTATATCAAATTTTATGAGTAAAATACGCAGTCTTTTTCTCTTGGTGTTTATTATTATTTTAGCCGTATTTTATTTTATTTTCATTTTAAACTTTAGAAATACTATATATGTTCGAATATTTTTTATTTAATTCTCTACAGACCATTACGTAATGTTCTCAAATAACATACAAATTTTATGAAATAATTTAACGTTTTGTTTCCCTCCCCCTTACACACAGAAAATAACGTATACGTATTGTTATAGAAAAAGAAAAAAAAACATTGTATTTGACAATCTGTGTATTCCTAGACGACAAATATTTGTCATCGTTATCGATAAAGGAAAATGTTTCAGATATTTCAAAACAGTTCTACCGTTAAACGATTAGATATAGAGAGATGTGCAATTTATTTGATTAAATATTCAATAAATTTATTAGATACATACACACAAGTCATATTTCTTTTGTAAATATTAATAAAATGTAAGATAAAAGGTAGTACAGTTTATTAGCTTTTAAAAGTGTTTCATAATATATATATATATAGGTAAGATCAAGATAGCTCACGTTGTTCTAAGTGCTTTTAAAAGCATTAACTATAGGTGGCAACTAAGCGTCGTAATTATAGTCAATAAAGTGCAGGCATAGATAGATGAATAGATACATAAATAGATAGGTAAGTAGGTAGATAGAAAAAGAAACGAAACATATTTCATCACAGGTTTCATTACAAATGATAGATATAATTAAGCTAAGTTATGTCGAAAGTTAACAATCTTCAATGATCACGAATTGAGCTAATTTTGTTCCATAATTTTCATTAGTCTTTTTTTATTTTCTTACAATTGAAATATAATGACATTATTCACTTACAAGATTTTCTTATTGATTTATTTTAATTTTTTTGTTTTTTCTTTTCTTTTTTTTTTTTTGTCAATTTATAATTTTATCACAATTTTTGTAACGTTAGAATTGTTTAATATGTCATGTGGATTATTTTTAACAAAACAAACACAATTACTAGTATAATTCATTTTCTTTATCTTAGAATTGTATTACACAATTATTTAAATTAATAATAA
>NW_014569551.1:2144752-2145962 GCF_001313835.1 Polistes canadensis
TATATATATATATATATATATATATATAAATTTCTTAGAAAATAAATTTATTTTCACCGTCATCATACATTTATATATTATACAAAATCCATGATAATCAAAAATAGAAAAGAAAAGTGCAGTAATATTCGGAGTGTATGGATCGAAGAATGCACAATGCATTTTCTCATCCTCGTCGGTTGCTGCTGAGAAAAATGTACTATATCATTTTCTTTACCTCCGTACTTTTTTTTCCTCTTTTTTTTTTGTTTCCAACCCCTTTTTTCCAATTCAAGAGTAAGAGACCGACCACCTAGCAAAGTCTGTTTAAAAAAAAAAAAAAAAAGTTCTTCCCTTTCTTTTGTGAACAGGTGCGCTGGAATTGTATCGTGTTAGGAGAAAAAAAGAAGGGAAAAATATCGAATCCGGTTTCCTAGTTTCTTAAACCATACTCGAACATCTTACGTGGGTCAAGCAAGTTTACGAGTACATATTTACTAGCCCTTTTCTCTATTTTCTATCCCTTTGCGACCGCCATAAATCTACTAACAACCTCCCGGTCCCACCACCATCATCATTCTTAACCTGTTCTTAACAGTTTCACTTCAAATACGAAAAAATATAAATGCAATTGTTGTTATGTATATATATATATGTGTATGTGTGGGTGGGTGTGTGTGTTTTGTGTTTTAGAATCAAAAGAATCGACTTTTATTCGATTCCTCGAATAAAACTACGAGTAAAAACGTCGTCGAAACTACGACGATTCGTCGGAAACGACGAAACTTGGCAAAACGCCCGAAGAATTTCTCCGTTACGAAAAGAGAAAGAAGAAAAAGGGGTGGTGGGGGAGGGGGTGGAGAAGGGAGAAGGGGGAGAAAGAAGGTTATCCTTTAGAATTAATGGCTTTAATCCAACGTTACTTTAAAACCAACTATAAACGCTCGTGCAAGCACGAATAAGAAATCGAGAAAAAATAAAACAAAGAGTGATATGAAAACGAATTTGAATTTTTAATTGAATTTATTGGGTTGACAATTCTTAATGAGTGCGGATTTGTTGGTTGGCAATTAAGTACACTTGTGTACCGCTTTTCAGTAGATTTTTGTTAAAATAAATATCCTCGCTTAATTGAAAAACCGAAAAATCGGCACACCGAAATATATTGGTACATTTTACAAATTTATTTTAATATTATTTCTTTATTATATATAAAATTATAAAAATGATA
>NW_014569551.1:2146195-2229071 GCF_001313835.1 Polistes canadensis
TATATATATATTTACATAAATAGTTATTTATACAAAGAGATAGATAGATATATAGATATATAGATAAAGAAAGAGAGAGAGAGAGAGAGAGAAAGGTTTTTATTAAAGTAATCGCACTCACTTAGTTGCCAATCCAATATTTTATTTTTTATTATTTTTGTGTCTCTTCTCCGATCAATCGAATATTATCGATTGGAATATATTATTTGATATCGATAATTTAAAATAGTATAATGTTCGGGGTTTGTTTCGGTTCGTAGAATCGTTTAGCGATTATTCGCGCGTGAAGAGGTGGACAGGTACAATGAGGTGGTGGTGGTGGTGGGGGTGGTAGAGGGTAATGAAACGCGAAATACGTTCGTAGATGTCTGGTTTACGTTCCTATTGCATCGCATAATAATTTATACACACTCGGTGTCGGCAGCGTGACCGTGCATATCGTTTGATATACATCAGGTTGGTAACAGTGGTCGTGCACACACACACACATACATTAGAACTTCTTCATTGGTATTATATGGAATGCTCTGTCAGACACGCTCGTTAAGATAGTTTCTTCACGCAAACGTATAAACTATTACTAAATTAAGTTTCGTGACAATTTATTCTACGGAAAAATAATATTCGTTATTTCATAATAAGAGCTTTATTATTAAAAGGAATAAATAATAAGAATTTAATTATTGTTATTCATATTTTTGGCGCATACAATTAAAAATGTGAAAGTAAATTTTATGAGAATTTAATATTATTTATCATCGAAATAAAAATAAAACAAGGTCAAAACTATTTTTACATATTATTATCATAGAAAGATACCAATTTAATAAATCATGTTATATATTTTAATCTATAGAATATAAAACTAGGTAAAATAAGTCGTAACTTTGGTTAAGTTCACTTCAAAAGAGTCAAAACTTTTATTCTTCCATCCTTCCCTTTCATCTTCTTCTTTTTCTTCTTCTTTTTCTTTTTTTATCCCTAAAAAAAAAAACTGAAAACTCTTTATCTGTATCTAGTAGATGTTTTAAAAAGAAAAAAAATGGAGGCTAGTTCGTTCGAGGTCAAGCTTAACATCGTAGATTGAACTAAACGTTAAGAAAAAAACTACCACAATCACCACCACCACCACCACTATTACCATTTTACAACGACGAAAGCTAAAAAAGAAAACCGTAAAGACGTAAGACGTTGAAAAGAAACGTTTCATCTGACTTATTTGGATTAAATACCATGAATAAAACGATAGTTGTACTACTCTACTGAGAATAAAGTCAACATTTTTTACGAATAAGGAAAAATCCCTCAAAGGATAGTTCATTATAAACTCCAAATGGTGATGCTTGTGATAATAGTGGTTGTGTTGGTGGTGGTAGTAGTGGTGGTGGTACGTTTAAATATGTCAAGGTCGTTTCTCCGTGTCGTTTAATTGCTCGCTCATTCGTTTGCTACTCGAGCCCGAGCTCGTGCTCGTTTCGGAAACCTTCTCAAAACTCGAACATGACGAATAAAGTAAAGTGGAACTGAAAATTATTCTCTCTTTTTTTTTTCTTTCTGTCTATGTGTATGATACGTACGTTTGTATACAAGAAAGAAAGTGTGTGTGTTTGTGTGTGTATTATTATTTAAGCGTACCGAGCAGGTTCTTTTTTTATTTGTAAGAACACACACGTAAGAATAGAAAAATCACGTTTC
Source organism: Polistes canadensis (assembly GCF_001313835.1). Classification (NCBI taxonomy): domain Eukaryota; kingdom Metazoa; phylum Arthropoda; class Insecta; order Hymenoptera; family Vespidae; genus Polistes; species Polistes canadensis. The sequence continues at coordinate 2,147,891 of NW_014569551.1, forward strand.
AAAGAGAATGTGTTTATTAAAGAATGAGAAAGAAAAATAAAATATAAACATTGAAGTATTGTGGTGGGGAGAGGGAAGAAGGGGCAGATATCTTCGTACGAATCAAAACGGGATTACATTTGCGAGAGTTAACACTCGTTAATTATGATAATTGCTTTAAACCTTCCCTTTTCATAGAATTTACATTAGTTTAAACCGAAAACTCGTTGAAGGTCTACTCTACCTGGGTCACGATAAAAAAAAATATATATATATACCTGCTCATTAACAGGTTCGTTAAGTAAACCTCCCTTTGACGTACGGAATCTAATCATTACTATTTTCTTTTCTTTTTTTTTTCTTTTTTGAAGGAAAGATTTAACAAAACGAATGGAAAATAATAGAAAAAGTTTGAGATCGAACGAATAATCGAATGAATAAATGAATGAATGAATGAATGAATGCATATCGAATGATTTGTCAAGAATAATAAATCGTTGGGTAAGGGGAAAAAGAAAACTTGGATGATAGAAGTAAGAACGAGTCTCGTTGATGATTTTAACGAGAAAAGTGACACTGCAGCGTGCCGTTTACCGTATGAACAGAGTTTAAAAAACCTCTTGGAGCGTGAAATTTACGGTGCATAATGCAACGGTCCGGAGGCTGGATTCTAAATATAGATACTCGAACTATTTACCTTGCACCGGCTTGATCGGCTCGGTGGTCCCGCTTATTATTTATTGCATCCTTCTCTCTCTCTCTCTCTCTTTCTCTTTTTCTTTCTCTTTCTCTTTCTCTTTCTCTTGCTTTCTTTTGCTTTCTTGTCGCGTGTACGATACTCTTCCCCCTTTTCTACAAAGACGAACAGTGGGAGGAATATATTCGTATTCAAATTGATTCCAAGAGAGCGAGTTTCTCCTCTTCCTCCTCCTTATCCTCCTCCCCCACCCACTCCCCCACCCCCTTCTTCCGTTCACGATCGATCCAACGATGAAACATTCTCCACACACTACGATTCTTTCTTTCTTTCTTTATTTATTTCTTTACTTCTCTCCCACATGGTTTCTTTTTTTCCTGGTTGCATCTTAGATAGGTAGACACACCTGCGTAAAAAATATGTGTATACTGGGTGTTCTTTAATTGGTTATACTAACTTTTAAATTGTATTATTTAATGACTATTCGTTTTCTACGAAAGTTTATTGCATGATTACATCAATAGAATTCTTAATATGATGCGCATGATGTTTTGTTTCTTTTTTTTTTTTTTTATAAGTGATTTATTAAATTATAAATGATTTTATAATATATATATGTATTTGCTTATTTTATTAGAAATGATATTATAAATTAAAAGATTCGAAAGTCAATTTGGCTTTTTTCTTTTATTAATTTTTAAGTAAAATTTTGTTTTACTCGAGTAAAATAGTCAATAATTGTCGTATAATATTAACTCTAACGGGATTTTAGTTTATTCGATATGAAAGAAAAAGTAGGAAATATAAAAATTGATGATAATTCCTATATCCTTATATAAAAAATATTTCAAAGTAGGGCATGCAAAAATTGATGTATACTGATTTTATCTTCCCTTGATTTATTTTCTTTCCCCTTTCAATTCATCTATCTCATTCCTTCTTACATCTAATGTGAGATACATACTCGAAAATCTTCGGAGTTGATGCATCGTTTATTTATTCGACCTTTACCAATCTCGTTTCTTTAACGTAAAAGAAAAAAGAAGAAGATAAAGAAGAAGAAGAAGAAGAAGAAAATGTATAGCCTTGGTCGTGTTAGTTTTGGGGAAAAACGTCGTCCTCGATAACGAATCGGGATCTCAAGTGTGATAGAAGTCAACTATACACCTAAGGGAAAAACAGGAATTGGAATTTAGAGATGGTGGGAGATGTCGGAGGTGATTTTTTTTTAGAAAAAGGGTGAGAAAAGAAGAGAACGGATGAGAAAAATTCTTTTCGCGTTCCTCCTCCTTCTTTTTTTTTTTTTTCATTCTTTTTTTTCAGGTGACGGATTTTCCTCTTTTCAGAAAAATATTTTCAACCAACGTGATATAAATTGGGAAACACCGTCAAACAGAAATCAGATCTCAGTGTACACATAGCTTTTAGATAAGATTTCGAAGGTATATACTGTGACTGACTGGCTGTATGGGGAAAATGTATTGACGGCTCATTGATATCAACCCCTTAACGGGAAATTGGAATATTTTTCGTGATTACTTTGCACTCTATCTATCTCTTCACTTCGTTTTTTTTCTTTTTTTTTTTTGGTTTGTTTTGCTTTTTAGTATATCTATCTACTTTTTTACTCGCGTCATTTTTTTTTCCTTCCTTTTTTCCTTTTTCTGTTGCAAGAAGAGGGTTCGCGTGAACTCATAACTTTTTCAATCGACACGAACGAGCTTCCGATATAAATCGTTTATGTGTATCTCCCCCCACTTCCTCTTTTATGGGCTAAACTGGTCCAGTATTTTTATCATTCCTATCACGATTTTACGATAGGATATTTTTCATCTTCCTCTCGATTCGTTTCGGATTATAACAATGGATATAGGTGACAATGCAAATTTTATTTCTAATATATATTAACAACAACGTTGAAATTATTTAAAAGTTGATTGAATTTGTTTTTCTTTTCTGTTGTTTTTGTTTTTTTTTTTTTTTTTTTTTTTTTATTAAAACAACACGCGTTTTATTCTATTATGTGAATAATATTATATAAATTTGATATAAGATTACGAACTTGCAAATTTCTTTTTGTTTTCTCTCTTTTTATAAACTAAAACAAAATGGTACAAATTAAGCAAGTAGAAAAATTRAAAAATGTGAGTAATATTATATAAATTTAATATAACATTACGAACATGTGCAAATTCCTTTCTTTTCTGTTTTTTTTTTTTTTTTGGTCGTAAACGAAATAAAAAATGGTACGACAAGTTAGGCAAGTAGGAAAATTGAATGAACGAGGAAGCAACGAGATAAATCGATTACCTGATGGCTCGAATCGAAACGTGGGCGGTATGCTATCCTTCGTCCTTCGTCCTGCAGCTAACCAAACGAACGATAACGGCATGTCCTGTACCTGTCCTCTCTCTTTTTCTCTCTTTCTTTCTTCGTCTTTTGGAATACCGGATAAAGGACGAACGAGCGTCCCTTTATTTATGCGAAGGATGTCGTAGCACGAAAACATTCCCATCGAATCTGCACGATACGCGTTTTCTCAGTTTGTACTGAAGGCCAATAATGACCGATTAGGTGTTTTTTTTTTCCCATTCAACTCGTGTTTCAACGATCATGAAACTTTTTCAATCTTAACCCCTTTTTTATTTTTTCTTTTTTATTTTTTATTTTCTTTTTATTTCATTTTTAATCTCGAACTTTCAAGTAAAAAAAAAAAATAATACATGGAATATATCTAATTAATATAAATAATATTATATTATATTGAAATAAATATATTAATATTTATTTTATAATTACATATTTAATCTGTGAGTTTTACTTTAAAATTATTATTTATAACAAATGAATTAAGCATATACGAGAATAATATATAATAAATAATATAACAGTATATTATATAACACACAGGAAACGTCAGTCATTAAAAATCGTACACATTTATGTAACAAATATTTTTTAACGTTTATCCTCGCCAAAGAATTTTCATTTCAAAAATATATATAAAAAAAAAAATCAATCAAGTTCCTTTGCGTATTTCAATGTATTTCTTTTTTTTTTTTTTTTTAATTATTTATGTACATACACATTAGATTTATAATTTAAATTTACACGTATACGATATCGAAGTTTCTTTTTATCGGAATAAAAAACGTGTAAATGAAATCAGTTTTAAAACACGTTTAATTCATTCCAGTATATTTGAATTGATTTCTTCTTCCCTATTCACTCAAAGGGAAAGATCGTCCTAAACGTAGAACAATTCGGTTGCATTCCATCGTATTGTGTGATATAATATGGAAAAAAAAAAAAATAAAAAGAAATTAAAAAGAATGAGTCGTTGATGGTCGCTTAATAAACAAAAAAAAAACAGAAAAAGGAAAAAAAATAATAAACTCGGTGTAAACCTAGAATCTGTTGTAAAATTAAAGAGAAGTAACAAGAAAAGAATAAAGAGTACAGAACAGTACAATAAAGAACAGAATAAAATAAAACGGAAAAGAAAAATTCTTCTCGTTGGTCCAGAAGAGTGGTGAATACTTATTCCTTCCTCCACCCTTTCCTAACAAAAAAATAACTAAAGAAGAATATACAACAAGGTTGTTGCATAAAAACAAAGTATTTCGTTCTAAATGTTTCTTTTCTTTTTCCTTTCTTCACTTTTTCACCCCAACCCCGTGTTGATAATAACGCGAGAGTTAAATAAAGATAAAAAGGATGGAAGTGGGGGGGGGGGTGCGGGGAGGGAGGGGGCTGGAGAAAAAAAATTGCTCGAACAATGACACACGACTTTATTGTACCATCCCTTAACGAGCCTGAACGAATACCGATCGAGAATGGAATTATTATTCTTAAGGCGTTTACAATGACAATTTTTTTTTCTATTATTTCTATTTTTTTTTCTCCCCATGTCTTGTTCTCTTTTTACATTTTATTCTTTCTTCTGCTACTCCTCCTCCTGTTCTTACTCTTTTTCTCTTGAGATTTCTACCCCTCCCCCCCTCTTTGGACCGTTGATGACAAAGGACTACGATAATAAGGGTCGACGAGGGAAAGAAGAAGAAGAAGAAGAAGGATGAAAAGGACAAAAAAAGGATAGGGAGAAAAGGGATTTTCTTTCTCGACCTATCCGAAGAAAGAAAAAGTCGTCTGATTCTTTTTTTTCTTTTTCTTTTTTTTTTTTTTTTTTCTACAATGGTTACAATACCATTCGACATATCGATATACGTATTATGAGGGATGATTAGTATTATTTGTTACAACGTGATTCATATTCATAAGTAACATGTTACACGTTCGAATGGATTTGATTTTCTAATAGAATGATTCTTTTTTTTTTCTTTTCTTTTACACGTGTAAAATATAATATAATATATGAACGAATGTTCTTGAAAAAGTTATAAATAATAAAAATGGTCTTTTGTGTTTTCGAGTAAGAAGAATGAAATTATCACCATGGAAAATTCGACGAGGCAGAAAATCGGATTAACCGAGGGGTGGTTCCTTCTTCTCCTTTTTCTTCTTCTTCTTCTTCTTCTACTCGTCTACGAATTTCCTTCGAATTTCTCGAAAGGGTGGAAAGGGATAGAAATTGTTTTGAAAAACAAGTTAGTGAGAGAAAGAGAGAGAGAGAGAGAGAGAGAGGGGTGAAAGGTGGAAAGGGCAAACTTTAGTAACTAATTAAAATTCCTGAAGTAGAGAGATTCTCAAATTGGGTATCTACTTTTGTAACTTATTTTTGTAAAAATTTCTTTCCTCATAGGAAGGAAGTGACTCTTATCTAATTTATCGTGGTTAACTTATCTTTTTTTTTCTTTTTACTTTATCAAACCCAATTGTCTCTCGTTGTAACTTAAAAGAATTATAAAAGAAAAGAAAAAAAGAAAAGAAAATCGGACGATTAGAAAATTGTGTAAAAATTTTTATATTTATTTATTATAAATAATATATCGATTGAAAAGAATTTGTATAAAACACTTTTTTGCGGAACACGCTAATTTTCATTTCTTTTTTATTTGTTCTTTTTTATTTTTTTTACATATCAAATCCATAGGAACGTCTGGATGGAACTACTGCGTCGATTAGATTATAGTAATCAAGGACGACGAAGCCCTACGTAAATCTAACTAACTCGTCTATTTAGAGGATCGTTTTGATAGGATTAAATTCGAGCTCACCTACCGCCGATCCTTTAATACGGAAACTCGTGCTCGTATCTTCTTACACATTCTACACGTAACACGTACACACACACATACACACGTGCACACATATATATTTATATACACATATTCATACATATACATAAATCCTTTAGCTACAAAACCATCATCACGCAAGTTGCCTATCACCGTGTCGACATAAACGTTCCTTCCTCGTTATTCTCCGTTAGATCATGCTCTGACACATGCTACTACTAATCTAACCTTTTTCTTTAATCTACGAAGTGGTAGAAGAGATCTGACATTAGCGTGATTTAACTATATAAAATTACGTTATATTATAATATATTATATGTATGTATATATATTTGTTTTATTTGTAAATGTATATTTTATTTATATATGTATCTATGTATTTTTTTATTTTTTATTCTAATTAAAATGTTCTTTTTTCTAATCCTTAGAAACAGATAGAAGGATGTGACATTAACGTGATTTAATATTGTATAAAATTAGGTCATTATATAATTTTATTTATTTGTAAATGTGTATAGATTATATATATGTATCTATGTTATTATATTTCTTCTTTATTTATTTTTTATTCTAATTAAATTTTCTTTTTCCTAATCTTGAAAAAACAGATAGAAGGATTTGCCATTAGCGTGATTAAATATTGTATATAATTAGATCATTATCAATTTTTGTTATTTATAAATGCATATATTATGTATCTATGCTTTTTTTTCATTCTTTCTTCTAATTAAATTTTCTTTTTCGTAATCTATAGAAACAGTTATATGAATTTAACATTAGCGTCGTTTAAACGTTCAACGTTTTTTTATATTTTCATTTATTTCTCGTTAATCTATTATATTATGTCTTTTTTCTTTCTTTTTATTCTTTCTTACTTATTCTTTTAATATCCTGTATTCCAGAGTTAAGAAAGATATCCTCTTATACTATTTCAAAGTCCTTCTACGTTCAATAAATCCGGTCCTTGCGCAATGCGGTATCTTTGTAGAGTCAAGCGTAATACGCTAGGTACTTCTATTATATACATATACATACGTATAATACATATGCCCGTATGTTAGTAAGAGTTTCATGGTTCCATGTTCAAAGGATCTCACTAATGAATCCTTACGTTCCAAAATGTTAAATATAATAGATTATAAAGAAGAGAATAAGAGAGTTCAATTCTTAAAATAATAAAATAGAAAGGAGATTACTTATATACATAGTTTTTTTTATTATACTTCGACAAAATATCATTTATATTTATTCCTATAATATCCAAGTAATATTCATTAATTATTTCGAATTATAAATTAAACGAGTATGATGAAAAGAAAAAAAAATAACAAAAGGTCCAATCATTACAATTAAAAACAAACAAACAAACAAATATGGTTCCGATAGAGTAATTGCATTGACAAAAAAAAAAAGAAAAAATATTTCCACACTCGAGAAGCTGTTTTTTTTTAAGAAATCAGGTGTTCCATATTAGACGCACTTACCTTAAACTACTTTGACAAAAATATCGCGTTCTTCGAGCTCCAATAAATCTCATATACGTTCTCTCTCTCTTTCTCTCTCTCTCTTTTTATTAAAGAAAGAAAATAAAAAATTATTTCAGCTCATACTGTACCTTCATTAAAGCTTAAGTATCTTATTCTTAAGAGTAGTACGATGATGACGACGATGACAACGACCGTAGTAGAGTCTACCAGTTACCAAATTAGAGCACCCTTCGACTATCATAAGAGAGAATGAGAAAGAGCGAGAGAAAAAATAGAGAAAACAAGAGGATCATCCCCTATTCCTTCCTCCGATTACTATGTAGATGATCATAGTCAGTCTAGTACCCGGTTTGCCTCTTGAATACAAAATTCGCATCGTGTTTGACAATGTCGTGACGTTAAAAAAGGTAACGCATAAGTGAAAAAGAAAAACAGGAAAGAAATAAAAATAGAAAGAAAACATAGTGGCAACAAGGGAGGAGGGGGGGGGAGAGAGAGGAGAGGAGGAAAGAATGGAAAAGGTAAGGGATGATTAGAGAGAATAAGGGTGAAGAGGGGGACAGAGGGGTCGGTAAAGTAGGGGGTGGTTAAGATACGTGGGTGTAAGTTTCTCTCCACTTTTGGTTGGATCCGCGTGCTAGGGGTTGCGTTACGTCACTCGGGATAGAATATATTCTTCAACCCCTTCCCCATCACCACCACCACCACCACTACCACCACTACCATCACTACTACTACGACAACTTCTTTTCCTCTTTTATTTCCCTTGACACAAATCGTATTTCCGTGGGATTCCATTCAGTAAGCGCGTTGACCCCTAAATGAAGAAGGAGTTTATGTACAACCTATGATTTTATTTCTACTCAGCTGATACGAATTTTTCTCCTTTTTCTTTTTTTTTTTTTACTTCTTCTTTCGCCATTTTCTTTTTGTTTTTTTTTTCTTTTGCTTTTTTAGGTTATTCACTAATTAAGAAGGTCGATTCGTCGTGATATTTGTTCTGTTTTTTTTTTTTTTCTTAATTGGGCATCGTTTTAGTCGTTACGTCTCGCAAATTACGTGTAGTTGGTATAGTTGTTGGTTTTATTTGCAGAATTATTTTTATCCGAGCGTATACGCGCTGGATTTGTTTTTCTTATTTGATGGTAACGAGAGAATCAGTGGTCGGGGGGGTGGTGAGGGGGAGGGGTGCGGAGAGTGGAGGTTTGTTCACTACTCGTTCTTCTTCTTCATCTTACGTTGGCCTTATTTTTCTCGATTGAATTTACGAGTGTATATTTTATTTAACCTACGAGTAAAAATAATATGTTCTATCGGTCCAAACGCGACGTATATTGTACTTTACTTTTTCGGATAACGTTTACTTTAATCTGACGCGTTTTATAAGAAATTTTTGACATCGACAGATCTTAAAGGCGTTCGAAATAAGTTCGATATTTTTCTTCCCTTTTTTTCCTTTTTCTATTAGGATGAAACAAAAGTTTGTGCGTTTTGTGTTTTTTCTTTTTTTATTATTATTATCAATATTTCCAAAGTAAATTTTATAAAAAAAAAAAAAAAAGAAGAAAAGAAAAACAATCCATTGTGCAGTTTACAACAAATTTTCTAATACAATAAACGCACGCAACTTTTTGATTCATCCTTAATAGAAAAATAGGTGGAAAGGATTTTTCGCGTAGAGGGGTTGATTTCTTCTTCTTCTTTTTGTTCTTTTTTTATACTTAAAAAATACTTCATTTTAGAAAATAAATTCCCCATTTTATTTCCATTGAGAATATTCGGTATAAATGATAATTGCATCGTATAACAATCCATTATGTGAAACACAATATAATTAATTGTTCTTTAAAAAAGATATTTATTATTATATTTTCAATCCCATCGATCGTGGCACCCCGTAGATCTGGGAGTTGGCTAGGGGCGAGAGCTCGGAGTGTCGTCATGGCAACCACCATTGCCCTGCCACAGACAGTGGTGCTCAATCGAACCCTTTTCTCTTATGCCACTTTAACCTTATATACGTTTATCCTCTCTCTCTCTCTTTCTCTTATTTTGTGATTGGGTGAACCACGCAACTCGACACCGTTGGATGGAAACTCACCCGAAAATCAAGCTCCGACTATCACCTCGCGCCAAAGTCCTCCACCACCCCCATACACCCACCCCCTATGTATAACTCCGTTTTACCGAGTGGTAGGAAGATTGACGAAGGGTGGATCGAGGAAGGGTGAGATGGTTAGAAGAAGTGGTTCTCGATTTTCTCGTAAATAGACGAGAATATATAAGCCCGTAAGGGCACGCACGCACGCACCAACCACCTACGAAGGGATTTTGTCAAAGTTTGCTTGAACGCAAATTCAAATGGTTTGACTGCGAGAAATAAAACAGGAGAAGAGGGTTTGGGGAGGGGGGAGGGAGAGGAGGGTAAGGAAGAGTATAGAATAAGGGCTGATAGGAAGGAGGGGTTGTGGGTTGTGTTGGAGACATTGGGGTAGGTGGGGACTCGAAAAAGCCGATCGCGTTTGACGAAGGACGACACAGAGGGGAGGGTTCTCGAACCAAAAACGAATTATTTGCAAGTGCGATTGGTTAAAACGCTTATTGCTGGGAATCCTTCCAATATTGTTTTTCATTCCTTTCCTTTTTTATTTTTATTGTTTTTTTTTTTTTTTTAATTTCATTCTCGTCTACAATATTTTTATCCCCCTATGCCTCGATTATTCCTCTTTTTGCTTTTTTCATTTTGTCAATTGACAATTTTAAATGAACATTTCTCAATAGTTATTCGTAATACCCACCGACAACGAGTTGTTTCAGTTTTTTTTTTGTTCTTTTCTTTAAATTCATACATTCACATAAATGCATATACAAATGTGCAAAAAAAATCATATTATTCGTTCTTTCATGATGATGAATCAATGAGAAAAAACTGTTTGAGTCTATGAAAAAAATATTTTTCCTTTTGTTTATAATTTTGTTTTCTTTTGTTTTTTTTGATTCCTTTCATCCCCTTTCATTGTTATTATTAAAAAACTTATCGAGCAAACATTTTTTCATTATTTTATAATAACTTAAAGTAGTTTTCCGTAACGGTACGTAAGTGTGTGTCGATTTTTTTCCCTGTATCATCGTCAACCTCCCCACCCTCAGCACCCTCCCTAACAATCCCAGCTTTTCCTAACTCCCACCCCACCCCACTATTCGTTACGTGCTCCTTGTGTCTCTCTCGCACACGGTATTTTTTTTTCTCTTTCTCTGTATGTGTCTGTGAATGTATGTGTCCCTTCGTTTTCCCCAACCAACCAACCAACCAACCCCCCACCCCTCGACTTCTTCTTATTCCATCCAACAGTCCCTCAATTTCTCTGTGGTTTGAATTGTTTCGCGTCTGGCTTTCTGTCTTCCTAACGCGCGAAAGAAAACTTCTGAAAGCGATGAAAGAAACGAGGAATATATTTCCTTCCTATGTTTCTATTTTCTTTTATCTTTATCGGTGTATTATCTCTCTCTCTCTCTCTCTCTCTCTCTCTCTCTCTCTCTCTCTCTCTCTCACTCTCACTCTCTATTTCTCTCTCATTCTCTTTTCCACGTTCATATTTTCGTTCGTTCTTTCGTTCGTTCGTTTGTCCCTTTTCGTCCTTTTTTCCGAGACTAAATTGCAGGCAAAACGATTGGCCCTCTAAAACGACGAAGCTCGGAAAATTGATTTCCTCTTAAAAGGGAGTAGTAGAAAAAAGAAAAAAAAAAAAAAAGAAAAAAGAGAGAGAGTGAAATAGAGGGAGATAGATATAGTCGGAGGAGGCTTAAAACACAAAACGTAACAGGAAAAAAAAAAGTACCGAGAGAGAGAGATAGAGAGAGAGAGATAGAGAGAGAGAGATAGAGAGAGAGAGAGAGAGAGAGAGAGAGAGAGAGAGAGAGAGGTAGGAATAGTAAAGGTTTTTTTTTAATGCATAAAACGAAACACAAAAGAAAAAAATATTGGAAGACAAAAATAGAAGGTTTAAAGTGCAACAAAAATTAAGGGAGAAAAAGAATGATGATTTAAAATGTAAAAACGGAAAACACAACAAATATTAATAACTATTATATAAGATATATAAATATGAAATAAAATAAAAATAGAAGTGAACAAGGGATATAAGAATAATATTAAATTAAATTCTAAAAAAGGAAAAGTAAAAAAAAGTAAAAGGTTAAAAGACTGGTGGTGATAAAGAAAGATAAAGGTACGAATAAAGAAGAAAAAAAAAAGAAAAAATACAACGAGAAAGAAGACGAGGGTCAGAGCGAGCGTAATCGACGGGGGTGGGATTAAGAGGGATGAAGGAAGAAAAAAAAAAAAGTGGAAAAGGACGACGATACATGGTTCTCGCCATTACGGTCAGTTTAAAATGTAAAGTAATTTGCAAATTGCCGTGTAGCTCGTTACAAAAGTTCTCCTCTTTCTCTTTATTTTCACCATGCCACCACCATGATGATGCACGCCATCACGAACCATCCCACCCTTCTCACTTATTTCACCTCTATCATCGATGCATCGGTTTTCCTCTTTTTTTCTTTTCTTTTTTTTTTTTCTTTCTNNNNTGCCACCACCATGATGATGCACGCCATCACGAACCATCCCACCCTTCTCACTTATTTCACCTCTATCATCGATGCATCGGTTTTCCTCTTTTTTTTTTTTTTTTTTTTTTTTTTTTTTTTTTTGCTTTCTCTCTCTCTCTCTCTCTCTCTATTTTATTTTTTTTTGTTGTTGTTATTGGCGCATATTCGTCGGCACGCACAACATGAACACCCCCATCGATACAACGTTTTTTCATCTTCCCCCGGGGGCGGAAAGGAATTAATCAACAACAACAACAAAAAATCTATAAGGTGAAAACGCAACGAGTATTTTGTACTTTTTTTAAAACGATAATCCAGTTTATATTCTCTTTCGGTGATAACAATTTGGAGAAGAAGGAAAAAAGATGTGAGAGAGGAATGATAAAATACGCGCGAAAATATTTTAATCCTTACGTATTTTTGTTTTGTTTTTGGTTTTAGGAAACGATTAAATATTGAGTTATACTACTTGTACTGTAATAAATCCCCCTCTCTATACAATTAGTATAATATTTAATAAAAATAATTAAAAAAAGGTGTCTCTCATGTCGATTTGGTACTCCTTTTGTTAGAAAAAAGAAACAAAATTGAATCCAAGAGAAGAGAAAAGAAGGGAAGGGAAGGGGAAGGAAGTGATCTATCTTTCTTACGTTATTTTCTCAATGAGAGAGAGAGAAAAAAGGAAGAAGAAGACCCTTTCACATTTCGAAAGAAAAAAAAAATGAGAAAAAAAGAGAGACACCCTAACTGACTGAGAGTTGAAAGTACTTCGTCTAAGGATCATGCGGGTGTTATCGCTTCTCTCAGTTCAGAGTAAAACATATATATACATATATATATATATAAAGAGAGAGAGAGAGAGTGGACGTTTGCGAAAGTATTCGAGCTTTGAACGTCCGTTTACAGTGACGTGACTAACCTTCCTAAATCCAAGGACAGAAGATATCGTCTCAATTTTTGAGCATCCTATATAGTTAGGCTACCTAAAGCTACCTCTTTGTCATGGCTATTCTTCTCCCTTAGTTCTATGGTCTCTTACGAAACAATTACCCCTTTTCCTTTTCCTCGAGGGTTTGCTTGCATCTCTCTCTCTCTCTCTCTTTTTCTCTGTCTCTTTTATTTCATTGTTAGCAGTGATACGAACCAGGCATTTAGTTGACATCGTATAAAAGGGCTCATTATAAATAAAAGATATCATTTCTTTTTTTTTACTCCTCCTTTTTCTTTTTCTTTTAATTTATTTTTTCTATTCTAAGAGAAGGATGGACAATTTTTTAATTAGATAATTTATTAGATATTTAATTATTGTTTTGTATTTATTTTGTTTTTTTAATATGTTAGAAACGAAGTTAAGAAAGGGGCAGAAGTTTGTTAAAGTTATTTGATTCGATATATTTTTCTTTTATTTTATTAATAACAGTGAAACAGATCTATCATTTAACCGACTTCCATCCCCTCTACATTGAAAATTTATTAAATATTATATAATATATGAGATTTGTGTGTGTTTCTATACGTTAATTTTCTTATTTTTCTAGAATAATGTAAATTTGTTGTTATAAATGTTTCTTTATTTCTAATATCGTTTTTTCTTTAATTAATACTTCTTTTATTTCATTGTTAAAGTAATTTTATAGTTTGGACATTTAACTGACGTCGTATGAAAAATGTGTATTACAGCGCAAAAGATATTTTTAAAAATTTTTATTTCTATATTACTACGATAATGCCAATTTTTATATTTAACTATTACTTTATTTATAATATCGTATTTTTTTTTCTTGATTTAATGGATAACATTTAAAATTAAAGTTAGTTGGTACTTTTAATAGGCAGTTACTCATGTCGTAAATAAGAAAGTTATAAAATAGGATAATAAAATAGTCGTGAAAGTTGGACAAAAAAGTAGAAAGATCCCATCCTCGTCGTTGTCGTCTTCGTCGTCGTCATTGTCGTCTTGGATGTCTCGCCTTCCTTGTCGTAAAATTTCGATTCAACTGAAAGGAAAGAAATGAGAAGAAGAAAAGAAAGGGTAAAAGGAGGAGAAGGAGGAGGAGGAGGAGGAGGAGGTTGAGATGGAGTCCTTTCCGATCCTTTTGGTATTCTCGAAAAGCTTCTAAATCCTATTGAAAAGTTGGAAACTTTTTTTTTTTTTTTCTACTTGTCGAATGCATAATACATAACTATAGTTATCTACAGGTTGTTTCTAAATGATTATTCCTATTTTTCAAAATAATATAACTCTCATCTAAATAAAACAAAAATTTTTCCTATATATTATATAATTTCTTTGTCTATTACAAATAATTTAAAATATATTTGTTTTCAAATAATCAAATAATTTTGAATACATAGATATTTCGCGTGATATATAATAAATAATTTTATTATAAGATAAATCATAAAATCAATGAATTTCTTCTTAACTTAGACTATTCTCATATAAAATAATTATTAATACTTTTTAAATATGATAAATTGTATCTAAAGTTATACATTACACACATTAAAATTTTTTTTTTTATTAAAAGTTAGTAATAAAAATAATTCTCTCTACAAATGTCCGTATTATCCTAAAATATATTTTTAATATATTTAAAGATATATTTTAACAAGTATTTATTTTAATAAGAATATTTAAAATATTTCTTTTTGAAACGTCGCGTAGAGATATATATATATATATATAAAAAAAAAAAATACATACATATATTTAAATATATATTTGAAAAGTTTCGAATACGATTTCTCTCAACACTTCTTCGATTCCTTTCCCATTTGATGTTTGCATCCCGAAGAAGATACACAAAAAAAAAAAAAGAGAAAATGTCACATGTGTGCGTTGTGCACGCTTGTACAGTTTCTTGTTCGGTCCACGTGCCAGAGGGGTAAAAATCTTCTTCTTCTTCCTCTTCTTCTTCTCGTCTCAAGATTCGCGAAGAATACTTTTTACCGGAGAAGGACGCGTGAGGAAAGGAAACGAAAGAATAAAAAAAAAGATTTAAAAAGAAAAAGTAAAAGGAAAAAAAAGAAGGGGGGGGAAATAAAAGGAGTAGTTCGCTGGGAGAGAAAAACGAAAGGGGTTGCCTCGAAGGAGATGGAAGAAAAGCAAGAAGAACAGGAGGGGGGAGGAGGAGAAAGGGATGGAGGAGAGGTGAAGGGTAGAGATGCGTTCTTCTTTTGCATCTTCCTCCTTTTCGTTCGTGTCCGCGCTTCGGGCGACTTCTTTTTATCTCTGATGGCTTTAAAGGAGAAACGGGTTGAGGTGGGGTGAAGGAGGGCTGGGGGAAAGAGGAATAAAAGGGCTAGGAAAAAAAAAAACACTAAAATAAAGAAAGAAAGATATAGTCTGGACGTTTTAACTTAAGCCTATACATGTATATATATATTATGGTGAACCAAAAGTGTTCGTGGGTTCGTTTTTTTTTTTTTTTTTTTATTAACATTTCCAAAGTAAATTTTACACAAAAACAATTCATTATACAGTCAATTAACACAATTTATAAAACAATAAACGCACGAACTTTTAATTCATTTTAATACATGTATATATTGTATGCATGCATGTATGCATGTACTGGGTATTCTGTAAGTGATGGTTAAAAAAAGAAAAAAAAAAAAACTATTGGTTCATGGTTTTATTACTAATTGTAAATACTTGTTAGAAAAAAACAATTTCTCATTTTTCAATTCGGTCAACCGACCGACAAATACAATTATAGTGGTTATACTCGTATGTATATGCTTTATACTTTTTTTTAATCTTTTTTACATCTCGAGTTATATTTGATGCATACATACATTTATATATTCATACATGGGAGACATATGTAAACACATGTACATATTGCGGTGTATACGATTTATCGTAGCATTGCAACTCGATTACAAACGTATCTATATATATATAAATGCAAATGTATAAATATATGTATGTTACTATCATATGACGCGAGAACAATAAGAAATATTATTTCATAACACTAAAATAAAAAAGAAATAAATTTTTTGTTGTTTCGTTTGTGTGAAAATGTGGTGCCGATGAACCGTTATACTTTATTCACATATGTTGCAGATATTTTCGCGTTTATATGGTCTTATATTATTATATATACCGAAGCATTAACTACTATACTTACTTATTTACTTTCAAATGGAATTGAACATTTCTAAAAATGTATATTACTAAATGCACGCTAAAATCTCGTCGTCACGATACGCAAATAGAAACGTGTAAATGTTTTACCACTTCCAACGTTTTCTATTTCCAAAGTGGCTAACGCAAACATCGAAATACTTCGATGTTGGCACAACATTTCTCCAAAGTAAATATAAATTCGCTAGTGGATATAATTTAAAGGAAAATAAATTGGTAAAATAATTGCGAGTAACGATAAAATATGATTGAAAAAGTTATTACAAATTTTCTTTTTCTATCCTTTACATTTATGAACAAATTTTGTTAATTACATTAAGACCTTATTCAATGCAATAGAAACATAAAGGAGGAAAGAAATGATCAAGTATATAATTTCTTAGGATACATATACATATATATTGTAGTAAATATTTATCAGAAATGAATAGATGGTCTAACGAGAAATGAACATCTCGGAAAGATCTCGTATAAAAGTTGTTATCCAAGTTTTCTTTCGAGAACCTTCCAGTTTTATTTACTGCCCTCGGAAAAAAAAAAGATTTCAAACGAAATAATTGGAGAGGTAGAAAATAGAAAATAAAAGAACAAAAAAAAAAAATAAGTAAAGAAGAAAGAATGAAAATGTAAGAGTTCGGAATTAAATCAAATCAACGAGTCTGATGAAATTCGAATCGTTGCTCTCTTTCATATAAGAAAATTCTTTTACTCGTACACCAACAAACAAATATATATATATATACATAAAAACATTGAGAAAGATTGCATAGACACATACAGAGATACACATACAGAGAAATGATCGTTAAGGTCTTCTTAGTAAAGTCAGGCAAAGTTATCCACAGGGATTTCCTGTGTGCACCGGCTGGCCAGCCAACAAATTATAAGTTCTCGCTTGTCTGGCAATGCCATTAGTTGCTCACGCTTTAGCAGAGGGTTGATAATTGAATATGTACGCCCTTTTTCTCTCCCATTTTCCTCCCCCCAACTACCCCCGCTCTCTCACTCACTTTCTGTATACATGTATCGTCTCATCCAGTTACGCACGATCGACCACGTGTGGTCTGGTGTCTGTACCGCACGTGTTACTAACTTTTTTTTCCCTCCCCATGTTTAAAGGGATACGATTTTACTGGAATTCCGACAATATATCTTTCTTTTTCTTTCTTTATACTCATTCCCCGATTAAATATAGAAAATAACTATATTAATAAAATTGTGTTAATTATATAATACAAATGTTGAAATATTAAAAAGGATCATCAATTCATTTTGTGTTTAAGAATTAATATCGACAAGCTAAATTGTCGAAAATGTTTCCTTTTCCTAATATATTTTATTCCTTAATTAAAATGAAAACGTTTTTAGAAAAAAGAAAATGACAATAACGAGATTACGAAATAAAATAAAATCCGTTTCGATAGAAAAACTAAATAAAAAAAGGGGTTGCTTTCTTCGGCTGTTACAATTTTTGTTTATGTATGTATGTTTATTTCTAAACGTGTTCGATTTGACGTTTTAAAAACGCATCCTTACGTATTATCGCAACGTGTTAAAAAGACAAGAGATGTGATAGGAACACATTCATAACTGGGAGCGAAAAGATGCCATGCAGAGGGGTTGATACGGGTTGGTAGATATATTTGTGGCACCCCTTCGAAAAGAACCTAAGCACTTCGAGCGTGTAACAGTGACAGTGGCTTTAACTGTGTTTCTCTTTCTCTTTCTCTCTGTATTTCTCTTCCTCCTCCTCCTCCTCCCCCCTGTATATGCTTCAACGAAACCGGCTTGGCACCTTTATTTCCGGCGACATGGGCTCCCGTGGGACTTTGCCCGGGAAAAGGGAATCACCGGGCTCGAACCGCCATAATTTCCGTTCGTTTTTTAATCCAGTGCACGTGCTACGCAAAAGGGAGAAAAGAGAGAGAGAGAGAGAAACAAAACTATATATCCAAAATCTTTCGCGACTAAAATTATTTTCATTTTCTTACCCTAAATGAAATGTCGTTACTAAAATTATTGGCTTTCGTCTAAAAAAAGGAAAAAAAAGGGAAAAAAAATGACTGGAAAATTTTGATACAGTTATAAATAAATTAATTTTTAATATGTATATATATATAAATATATACAGAAACTTTTCAAAGAGTTTTTACTTCTAGTATACTAAATATTGCGTATGGCTGTGGGTGCTTGTGCCCGAGAATTTATTCTTTTCAACGTTGTTTAAATAGTAATTTGATATTCCATAAAATATCAAAGTATTATGTTCAATGCTTAGGAAAAACTGTAAGAATTCTTCTGTTTCCGACTTCTTTGGAAGGTGCTTTACGTTGATAACAATGCCGAGGAATTACTAACAATGACTGATTTCCCGCTTTGACGGTAACATATATATACTTGTATAGATGAGTTAGTTCGTTCCGCGTGGAAAGTTAGCGGACTCGATTCACTAAAGATAAACTTGACAGAATCGAGAGAGAAGTTTCCTCCTTCTATTATATATATATATATATATATGTGTGTATGTGTGTGCATAAATGTGTGTCCTTATTGTGTGTATATGTTTTAGTACGTCAACGTTAGAGACTCCTCTTGGCTTTCAGGACGGTCGAGTGGACGTGGTTTTAACGTCATGTTAACTTTGAAACGTCGATAAATCTTACAGGCGTTAGAAACTTTTCTTCACTTCCATTTTGAAAATAAATAAAAAGAACAAGAGAGAGAGAGAGAGAGAGAGAGAGAGAGAGAGAGAGAGAGAGAGAAAGAGACAAAGAGATAACTATTATCTTATTTATTTATATAATTGATTATTTTTAGTTTTAATATTCATATTTATTCGAACTAATTTTGATTTGAAAATGAAAGTTTCATTTTTAATTTTATTGATTCACTTTCGAGTGCAAAGAAAGGTTAATAAATACAAATATTAATAATATAATCAAGAAAATTTATTTAACATTTCAATAAATAGAAATAAATAATCGAAAATTTATTCGAACGAATTTTCAACACTATATATTGTATATATTGTAAATTTATTTTCTATTTTATTTGTGTGTGCGTTTGATTAAAGATTCATAACACTTTTTATTATGCATAATTTCTTACGGAAAAAAAAATGAAATTTCCGGTTAGTTAGTCATTTCTTTTTATGATACAACGCGTTCGGTCAAGTTAAGGATAATTTTTAAAGACAAGTTTGTAAAAAACAGAAGAAGAAATAAAACCTTGAAACTTCCCTCCCGACTAATACGTTCGTCATTTCGTTCTCGTCACCCTACGACTCGTTTAAGTTCAGAACAGAAACCCTCCCCCCCACACATACACACACACAAAGGACAGATAAAGTAGAGGAAGGACTTTACCCTAGGTAATGCGAGCCACCCTTCAGAATTTGGGTGCACCCTGTCAAAGCGCTTTTGCCAAACTTCCCTGGTTGCTTTCTGAGACGTTAACTAATTAAAGTGGAAACGGAAATAACAGGAATCTCCGATTTCTGTTTTGTTTTTTTTTTTTTCAATGCGTTACCTTTAATATCAAATCAGAAATTTCTTCATTTTGTCGACATTCCATCGATTGATTTGAGCTGAATTAAAATTCTAAAAAAACATCCCCAAACTCTCCGAAAACAAAATGATAAATTTTAAAAAGAAATTATTCAAAAGAAGAAATAAAAAAACAAATCATCTTTGATCTCGAATTTGCCAAATAGAACGAAAAGGAAACTAACGAAAGGATTTAATCGGTAACGAGAGTAGCCGTTTGAACTAATGCCGATTGCTTGACGATTAGTTAGAAACAAGAGCTCGTTAGTGGTCCGTTTCTACGCTTGCCAAACCAAACGGGGACTAGTCGTATACGATTGAAAGGGTTAGCCGAAGCTACTGCAACTACCCTCTGCAATTTATCGCGAGTGTACCATGCCATAATAACAATGATACCAAAGGGAAAACTTAAACCTTGATTAAAACGTTCCTCTACTATTTCTATCTCGTAACTATTTAAATTGACTTTTATCAAAATATTCGATAAAATGAACAATTTTATTTGATTTCATCATAATATTACGATCGTTTATTGGACAATAACGTACAGAACGATTTTGTTGTTATCTGTTAACTGTTATTATGAAAATTATATATGCAATTAACGAAACATTACGTTACGGGGGGCTGATTTATCATCCACCCATAAACGAATTTAATCATAGTAATGCTTTTCACGAGTGATATATACTAAGCTAGAGATATATTAAAAATAGAAAATAATTGTAGGGTGTAAAATCGAAGAGAGTAATTCTAGGGAATTTAATAGGACACAACCCTACCATTGTAAAGTCGAAGTTTAGTCGAAACATTATGCAGATGGTGGATTAACACTAGAAGTATAAAAGAGAGAAAGAGATTAAGTGTTAGCGTTGAAAAAGAAAGACAAAAGGAAATTAGAGGATACGCCACGAATTTAACATAGTTACAACTTTCAGGTACAATTAGCATAGTTAATCGAATTCCGGCGGATTTAGGTTATCCTAATGGAAGACTTGTTCGTAGAAATTGGAAAAGGCTTAAAATAAAGGCTTGATAATACGATTCTTTCATCAATTTCATATTTCTTATTAAAATTTAAAAAAAAAAGAAATAAAACATATTTTAGCTGTTAATTATTAATATTGTTATTTGTAAATACTCGGAGCATTGTTTGGAAAATTTGTTATCTCATAAAATTAATTAAATAAACTATTAACAAAAAGATAATAAAATATGATTATTATGATGCTATAATATTTCGTTGCATATCATTTTTATTTATTGAGAATGATGAAAATTATTGTAAAAGGAACGAAGATTAAAATGGAAGGAAAGTAAAATGCGAAAGAGAAGAGATGAAAATAAAAAGTAGGAACATATTCTCGGAATCGGGTACAAGTCTCACGAGATAACACCGGACAGAAAAGATATGGCGTTGATGAGAATGATTGAATCAGGAAAACCCTTTTTTTTTTTCTTCTTTTTTTTCTTTTTCTCCCCTTTTTTCGCATGGCAATACGTGATCGGAAGTGAAAAACACGAAAAGCACGTTGGTGTCTGGTCCATGGGATCGGGACGACGTGTACAGCATCCGATTGATCCTTCGGGATAAATTTTTACCTTACTTGATGCCATCCCAAGAGATTGTTCTTCGTCTTTTCGTAAATAAATTATTCCCTGGATAACGTCTGCATACGTTGCATTTTAATATTACATACTGCGTACAATTTTGTTTTTTTCTTTTTTCGTACTTTTTATTCAATTTTTTGTGTATGCGTTACTTTCGATTTAACGTTTTTGTATTTCCTATTTAAACACGTTTGCATTACAAATTCAAACCTTTTGCATTGTACGTTCAAACTTTTGGATTCTAAATTCAACATTTTGTTCTTCTAATTAAACCATTTGAATTGCAAATTCAAACGTTTGTACTTCTAATTCGAGTGTTTGTATTTCAAATTCAACCTTTTGCATTTCAAATTTAGACCTTTGGATCTCAAACTCGACCTTTTAATCCTAAGAAAATGTGGTAAAATTGTTGACTGCATAAAATTTTGCTTTCATCATGTTAACCAATGATCACAAAATTGATAATTAAAGTTTCTAACGATTTTTCTAATAAAATGTCATTTGCAAAAAATTGAATTTCATTTACAAATGATTGAATTAAAGGTATACAATATATATTATATATATTGTATTTAATAAATGTGTGAGTGTGTGTGTGATATCAACAATATAGTAGAATAAACTATAGTAAAAGAATAAAATTTCTATTATATTTAATAATTTCATTTGTTATTTTTATTCTCTAATAAATTCAAATGAATTTTTGTTACAGATTTATCTCCCGAGATCAAAAAATGGCGACTGGGAGAGAAACGTGCTGGCTATCCACGCTAATAGAATAAAAAGATAGAAAAAAAGGCTTTTTTTAAACAATGACGACAACTTAAGTAAGTTAACTGAACGATAAACAATTTATTTTTTAACGCGTTGAATTTCATGGGCAACTAACAATAAATTTTATCACAGTTAGATAAATGTACTTTAACTTATCCGTTCTAAATAATATTTCAACGTAATAACAAATTCGTGATAAGTCATGTAAAATTAACGTGATATTCAACACGTATTATAAAAAAAGAAAAAAAAACGATAAATGTTTTATGTCAATTTCGCATTTAAATACTGATAATTCAAGAAGATAATGATCATCACAAAAAGACACATGTATCGTCTTTCGAAATACGTATTACGTATAACTATACCTATACCATGATTATATATAAGTATACTTATACGACATAGTAACTCGAGACAAAATATGCGAGAACGAAACTTGCTGCTGATAGTCTACAGGGAATCGATGATCGTAATCGGTTACTCGATACTCTATGGATTACTACACGTGCACTTATGCGAGAACGACATTTACAAAATACATTGGTTGAAAAACCATACTGAGATAATATCCTTGAAAGAAATCGTAGAAATATAGTATATAATAATATAAAAGTGTGTCAAGGATTTATAGATAGATGAAAAAAAAAGAAAACAAAATAAATAAATAAATTTCCTTTATTCGTGTTACATTCAAATAATTCTAATCGATAAATCGTCGAAAAAAAAAAATCATTGATATTTCAATTAATTTTTGATTTCAATTATAAGCTGGAATAAAAATGTTATTAAATAAAAATCAATAATAACTTATTACATTCAGATTATACGTATAAAAATTCTAAAGCTTTGTAGTCTGTGGGGGCGAGGGAAGGGAGGGGTGGGGGTTGTTAGAGAAAAAGAAAAAATAAATTAATATAGTAAAAAATCGAGTAAAAAATAGTAAAAAAGTAAAAATAATAATATAGTAAAAAAAGAGTAACGAAATACTTAAAAAAATGCAATAATTATTTGATTGTTCACAGAGTAGACCGTTTCAAATTGGAACGGAGACATGTATTCGATGAACGAGTGCATAGATAAATATAAAAATAAAATTTAAATCAATTTAAAAGTGTGTGTCGACCTCTGTCCACTTGTGCATTTTCGAGGTGACGCCGATCCGTTGAACGGAATCCATTACAACATGTTCGGGACGAAATTGCGCACGTGGATGGAGGCACACATTGTGCGATCTAAGAAAAAGAAGGATCGTAAAAAGGGGGATAAAGGATTCGATTCTAACTGCAACTCGCCTAGAAGTCACAGTGCCAATAGATCACCTGCTTTGCATCAAGTAAGTGCAACAACCTTGCAACTTATTTCCCATCCGATTAACAGATATTCAAAATAATGATCAACAAATTGTAATAATAATTTCTCAGTTATATATATATCAAATTACTCTCAATATTGTTTATATCATAATTCCCAATATTCCAATTCCGATTTAACTTACCGATAAACTTCAGAACCTGAAGTGCAAACAATCGAAAAAGTTTAGTAACATAAAATGTCTAAGTAGCCACTCTGGTAAAAAAAAAAAAAATAAAAAGAAAAACCCCCCTTATCGATCTTAGAGATTGCAACGTGCTAACCACTTTGCTTCTCCATCCCCTTTTTTCAACGATCTTAACCTCCTAGTTTATTCTTAGAGGCGTCCACTCCGCGGATATACGACTTTCTTCTTCTTCTTCTTCTTCTTCTTCTTCTTCCTCCCTAACAAACCCTTTTCTTATAAGTCTTCGTTGCTAACGAGAAAAAGAAAAAAAGAAAAGAAAAGAACAAAAAAAAAAAGAAAGAAAGATTGAAGGAGAAAAACGAAGGTAAAAAGACCTAGTTTAGTATTCTCGCCCAAGGTCTATCTAACATAAGAAACAAAAAAACAGCCAGCCGCCCCGCGTTGTTTCGCAACCCTAGAAAAGCAAAGTTGTCTTTTATCTCACTCTCTTTTTTTCTACTTTACAAACTATGTTCCTATCTTTTTCATTCCATTTTCTTTCATTTTCTTTCATTTTCTTTCATTTTCTTTCATTATTCTCTCTGTCTCACATTCTATTCTTCCCTTTTGCTTCTCTAATTTCTCCTCATTTTACCTTAGCTATCCAATTATAACCTCACCGCTGGTTCTTCTCTAACCTTTTACAAGGCTACTTACCTAGTCGCTTTACCCGAATGTAATTCTCGATCTTTAAACGTTGTAACAACTAATGGCGAGAGCTTTTAACGTCGACAAAAGCCATTGAAATTTATTATACTGTCTTTAGTGATTTTTCTCGATAAATTTTCGTTCCTAGACCCCACCCCTCCAACCCCTCCCTCTCTCTATAATAAATCAATAAAATTTATAATAATAATTATAATAATAATGGTTCCTCACACTCACACACACACACATACACACACACTGTCTTCTTTGTCTGGCTAATTGTTACACTCAATCATTTTTATTCTTAATTTGTAGGTCGTTGTGTATGTAGTATATTTTTTTTTTTTATTATTATTAATAATCTCGAGGTTTTATCACGTCCTTGATGTTTTTTTTCTTTTCTTTTTTTTCTCTTTTTTTTTTTTTTTTGCTTCATCGAACGACGAAGGTGAAAGGATAATATTATAATAATCTGTCGTATCGTTTTACATAGAATTTTATTTGTTATCCTAACACAATTCGAATTTAATATTACATAAAACTCTTGTGTCTCTATATAATAGTAATTGGAAGTTGATCTTCAACAACACTTCTTTTTTTTGTTGAATTAAATTGATGATCATTATTTTTTTTATTGCGATACAAAACCAATGTTATATATTTGGATATATAAATATCAAGAGAATTATTTTAAAAAATAATTCTAATAATAATATACCAAAGAACAAACAATGCATACATTTTTGTTCTTTTACTTTTCCGATCGTTTACCGTATAAATAAAAATTCACGATATATATTCCTATTTTTAATTACTAATTAATAATTTTCTTGTAAAATAAAATATCCAGGATTGATAATTTCAACCTCCTCCCCTTCCCTCTCCTTATACTACCCTAGATCGAACTAAATTCTGAATTTATGAAATTTTAGGTACATCCTGTGGATTCTCCAACAAAGAACGGCGTAGACGGGATTCGATTGCACGGTGGATCCAGTGGTGGTGTTGGTGGTGGTGTTGGTGGTGGTGGTGGTGGTGGTGGTGGTTACGCTGGAACGGTGACCACCACTTCCGGTACGTCCGGTGGTACCGGAAGCGTGAATCTTTCGTCTCCGGAAAGTGCCTACAGTACCGGATATTCGACGGACGGTACGTCGCCCGGTACGAGCTTTCCGCCCGAGTATTACATCAATATCAGGACGGGAACGCATTATTTTCAAAGTAACAATAAAGGTAGGGCGCAAGGAAATGCGGGGAGGATCGAAGACAGATCTAACTCAGAGTCAACCAAGTCTACGAACATGACCGGTGACAGTAAGCAGCTCAAGGACGTTAGAACCAGCACCCCGGCCAAGCTAAACACGCTTGTAAGTCAACATTTTTTTTCCCCCTAATTAACTTAATTAAAGAAAAGAAAACAAAACTCCGAGATCGTTTACACTTAACCCTTTATAATCCGATTATGTATTAAGAGGATTTTTAGAATGTAGAATATGTTGCAATTATAAAATAAAATGTCTATTTTTGTTGGAGAATACACAAAAAAAAGGAGAATAATTCTTATTTCAATAATATATCTTATTGCAAATCTTAAATTGATTTATATCAGACATTTAAACCGATCATTTAGACAATTTTGATAATTCTAATAATTTAATATAGAATTTCTATGTTACACGGGGCATTATAGAGATTTCAAATAGAAAATTCAATTATTAACGTATTACGAATCGTTCACAAGCCAAATCAATGAAAACGAATATTTATAATTGTTACGGTTAACTGAATAATCGTTGAATTAATCGATTGGTCAAGGTGAGAGAACGACTCGTAAAATATAAAAAATAAACTAATATATATATTATCTTCCTTAAAAATTGTGCAGGATATCATCAGAGGTGTCTCATCTATGGCTTCTCAATTAATATAACGACACGGAAGTAGGAAGTTTCTTTAGAATTTCCTTTTTAGTGGTGATAGACAGAAAACGAAGGTTCGCGTTCGTCGTAGGGAGATTAGCATCGTTTCACAGAACCACCTACTAGCTACCCCTTTAGTTGGTTGGTTGGTTGGTTCGTTGGTGGTTCTCTTTTTTTCTTAGAGATCTTATGATGCTTTGACGTCTCGGGTTCAACGACATCTTTCTCTCTCTCTCTCTCTCTCTCTCTCTCTCTCTCTCTATCTTTCTTTTTTTTTCTTTTTCTTTTTCTTTTTCTTTCTCTGACTCATATACCTGTCTTACTCCCACCCTTCTTTTTCACCTAGCACAAACGAAACTTATACATTTTAGAACGAGACTTCTCACGGTTCAATACAAACAAGAACTGCCATTCTTCTCCTATATTTTCCCACGAAAGCCACACCGATTTTAGGCCGATAACGAGCGATTCGCGAGAGAACGGATCATTAACGTTAACACAAGTGAGAATATAGGTGTATGTGTCTATATACGAGAATAATTTCTAAAGGTCTTTCATTCAAATCGATTTTCGAATAGTCCGACGAACAATAGTTTTTCCATTCCCCATTTCTTTTTTTTTTCTTCCTTTTTTCTTTCTCTTTTTTCTTTTTTCTTTTTATTTTATTTTTCCAACGAAAATTTATTTTTTTTATGAGTTAATAAGAATCCTTAAATTATTCGTTAATTCGTTATTTTGATTTAAAAAAAAAAAAAAAAAAAAAGAAAAGCATGGAAATTAAAAAAAATCGACTGTAAGAAAACTCGAGATCATTTAGATATCTAACAAAAAAAAAACAATAAAATGTTCCACGCTCATCGATACGATTTTTTCAATCAAAGTATTTTACCCCCTTTAGCAACAAAAAAATATTATTATTTCGAATAAATAATTCGTTAAATATATCGAAAAAAAAATATCTATATTTTCTTGTTTATTTTTAAAACGAGTATAAAAAAAAAAGAAAAAAAGAATCCCTTCTCGAAGAAAAGTGCCGTTCGTACGAACGGATGAAAAGAAGACGATAGAGGGAAAATAGTGAATGAAAGACGATTAAAAAAACTATTCTCGTATTCTGGTAACTAGCTACCGATCGAAGGAAAGAATGAAAAATGGCAGGAACGGATACAGTGCGAAATTTTTGTTCAAAACCGTGAACCGATTTCTCTTCTCATCCTCATCCTCCTGTTCATCCTCTTTGGTGCTACTACTGCTTCTACTTTTGCTGCTGCTAATGGTGATGGTGGTTGGTGATGGTGATGGTCGGACCATTCCACGTCGTCTGGTACAATCGAACGGACGTTTTCACGGAAGCGCTTAAACGAGCGGTCTACGGAAAAAAAGCATTATTGAGTTTCCTACCCCCATCCCCTCCTCCGTCAACCCCATCCCCTTCTCCTATTTCCAAGCTTCATTCCCATTCTCTTTCTCTTTTTTCCTTTTTTTCAGTTCTTTTTCATTTTCTTCCACACTTTTTTTTCCTTTCAAATCGCACCCCCTTATTCTCGAGAAACGCGGGTTCGTCCTCGTACCGTATACTAGAAAGGAATAAAAAATGAACGCACCCTTCTTGTTTTCTTCTTCTGCTTCTTCTTCTTCTTCTTTTTCTTCCTCTTTTTCTTTTTTCTTCCTCCTACGAGGAACAGATCGATTTGAGAAGACAAACTTTGTTACGTTCTCGTAACAGGACGTTCAAATTAATCCTCGTTAATAAATTAACGAGAAAGTCCTCTCTTCCTTTTAGATATTATACCTTTTCGTGTGTTTTTTTCTTTTCTTATCTTTTCTTTTATTTTCTTTCGTCTTTTTATACATATCAAGCGTAAATTGTTCTGTTTTTTTTTTCTTTTTTCAATCTAATTAAGTAAGTGCTCGTTAAGAAAATAAGCCCACCCAACGGAGGAAAAGGGAAATATTGAAAATTTAATTATGATTTAAATAGTGCTATCTATGTACGTCGAAAAAAATGTTTGCAGAGCTCCGAAGCCCCACCGATCAATCATGGATCGAAACAACAACCACAACAACAACAACAACAACAACAACAACAACAGCAACAACAACCGCAACAACAACAACAACAACAACAACCGCAGACTCCGCAAAGACAGCAAGAAAATTCCCATAGAAGAACAGAATCCTTCTCAGCTGATTCCTCAAGGAACAATCTTCCTGTACCATCCTCGATACCTCCCCCACTCGTTTCACCAACCGTACAATCACCACGCGAACGATCACGAATAAGAACGAATCCGTGGTTGTCGGCAAACTCTTCTGGTTCCAGCACGACTGGATTCAAATCTAGGCTAACCCTCGATGAGACGAGCAGCAGTTCAGGTCTCAAATTGACCGAATCTTCTGGTAGCGCAAGTGACGTCAATGTTAACAGCACGAGAGAAAGTTTAACCAAGAAGGAACACCGTCAGGAGAGTCTCAGCGCTGGACGTAGTCCGTTAGTAACTTACACAGATTTTTGTTTTTCTTTTATCTAAACAAATATCTTTGAAAGAACAATCTACACAATTCGATCTATGATAATCAATTTATTGGAAAATGTTCCTTTTCTTTTTTGAGAAAGAAAGAGTATACGTTGACTGTGAACAGTACGAACAACGATGCCAATGGATCCAATCTTAGATAATAACTATCAGTTGAATTTAATTGTGAATATCGTTTTGAAATTGATATAAAAGATATAGAATGAAAGGTAGACGATCGATAATATGAATTCTCTTCCCCATGAAAGGTATGGATAGCCACAACGCAAATAGCAAATACGTTCTCGTTCGAGCTTACGGGAACGATGTTGACATCAAAGGAAACGACGATGAACAATGTGGATAGAACATTAAACGTGTTTTCAGAAGTTCCAGTATGTCAGCGTGTAAATGTAGATGGTCCGATATACTTGGCTGTTTTATGGAGAAATATTCAAACGAAGTCAACTTAAAGCTGAACAATCGTATCGAACAATTTAATTATCGTAGATAATTATTATAAGAGACTTTTTTTGTTTTGTTTTGTTTTTGAATAAAAAATAATTTAAAACGTCTCTAGGGATAAAAATAAAAAATTCTAAATAAAACCTAACTGGGATAATTCAGATTAAAATCGATTAAAGTTAAATAAGCTAATGTAGCCTTTTGACGTGTTCGATGACGTAGGTAAATACAAAGGATGACGATCTCGCTTGATATATTCCCCTCCCCCCTTTACCACCATCTCCCTCCTCAACCCAACCCATCAAAAGATTCTCAACATATTACGCGCGTCACAACGTCCATCCCTACCATATCTGTCATATCCCATCTCGACCTTCCCCTTTGAGTAAGCACTCGAACCTTCCAACAAATATTAGCCTTTCATCGTGAACGAAGGATACTATCGGATAAGATCGAAGGACAAGGATAGCCCTATATATAAAATAAGAAAACTAACTGCACAATATTTTCTTTCTAACGTTCTCAGTTTAATTTTAATTCGTCAATCATATTAATAAAATATTTTTATTCTATAGGATTAATCAAAATTGGAGGATCCTACCGGGTATGGATATCAGACCGAAAATACCATTGGCTATGCAACGTCGTACAAGCAGCAGCAGTTCATCTGGATCATCGGTAACACGAAGTGGTCGTTCATCCGAAGATGACATTACGTTGAACGAAATGATGGGAAAATTCGATGAAAGTTACGTCTACGAAAAGGAAACTGATATCTTGTCCGATAGCGACCCAACCGATTGCGAGGATTACATTGACTCTTTGTCAGACGTTGATACCGGTCAAGATGGTGGCGATGAGAACGATCCCTTCGAAAACGATTTTGATTACATCGACAATGGTTCCTTCCTCGATTTAGATAATCTCGACTGTACAGGAAATTGTCCCAATACCGGTCATTGTACTTACTTCACGTTTACGAGCGAACTTAGCAGGCGTGGTACTAGGTTGAGGGAATCATTCTTGAAACGTAGAAACAAGGACGAAATTCTTCCACAGAGGTAACGATTTTAAAATTAATTATAAAAAGTAATGTTATTATATGTAAAATATTTTAATTCAAATTTGAAAATACTTTAATAACTTAGTGTGTTGTGTGAAATAAGGGACGATTGTCAATTTACTGTCTGAAATTTTACTTTCTGACACAATTATAACTATTAATAATGTTTTATTATTATCTACAAACTTTTTAAAAATATACATTTGATTAAAAAACGATCGTTGAACTGGAATACAAATAATCAATAAATTTAGAATTAAAAGCTAAATATAACTAGTGAATGTGTATTATTACATAATTATTGCTTTAAAGTTAATATAGTGATTTTATTTTTAGAACGATCAGCATAAGGAACGCTGCAAAGAGGCAAAGTATTCGTTACAAAAAGACAGATGAGAAACAAAGCGAGAAACGTAAGAAGAGAATCTCTCAACGGAGGAAACCAAACATGGAAAAGTTGGACGACGAGACAGCTAATTTAAATCGAGTCTTGGTAGAGAGAATGTTGCTAAAGAATTCTGGATTTAATCAGGGTAGTAGAAGCGTAGGTGGAACGCCTATATGCCTTCGTCGTAAGAAACACGATGTTAATAAAAATCTATCCCCTATGAGGTTGAACGATAATAATCAATCGATGGTTCAACCTACGATCGTCGAAAACGAGGTCGTCAAAAGACGTTCTAATTCGGTAATCATCGATTATTAATAATACATTAATTATTGTCGCGAATTCGGCAAGCTAACGAACTTCTACGAACCACTTTTTTCCTCAAATTAATAATTTATCCTTAGATTATCTAACAATAAGCTCAATCCATTTGCATCCAATAATGCGCTTAGTCCAATAAACCGCAAACAGTGATTGTCACTTACGAACTGTGCACTCTAAATAAAAACTTTTTCAAATCAAATATTTCTAGAAAATTTCAATAATAAAGATTTGTAGTTTTCTTATTATTAGCATTTTAACAAATAGACGTAAAATCCAATACCCGAAGTTTCAACTTATGGGACACCGAAAATTCGCTAAATAATTGATAATAATTGATTATTAAAAATAAATAAAAAAAATAAGAAGAAAGATAATAATGCACTTAACGTCGATGTCACTTAATTTATTAAACTTTATTTTAACAGGTGAGTTACGTTAATGGAAACATAGTGAGAAGACAGGTCACTGGAAACACATACATGACAACATTCGCGTCAGAAATAGCACTGATCGAAGCGGATAAGGAAGCCGACAGGAAGTATCGCGAGTTGATTATGGAAGCTGAAAATATCTTGGTAAATATGCAAAAGAATCAAAGCCCACTACCGATCGTACCCTCACCGTCACGAAAGTTTCACAATGGCCTGGCGAACAAACGCGTCGAATTGATCAAGAACACCGAATTGAACATCGAACTTGCTTTATCCAAAAGTAGAAATTCTCAACCAGAATTACAGAGCGGGAATATCAGGGATATAGAACATACCAGTCCGAAAAGACAATTTACACAGCCCTGTTCTCCGGTACATCGATTTATGGAAAGAAATTCGTGCGGAAACATATCGAGGGACGTTCCATTTAAACAGGAACTTTCCAATTGTCCTGATTCACCTTACGTAGCTAGAAGAACACCCCAAAGTTCACCTAGCAGAAGTCTCGTTCATTCTCGTGTACGTGTTTGTCCTACGACCGGTGGAAAAGATAATGGACGAGCTCGTGTACTGTTAAATTACAATGGAGTACCTCACACTGGTATTGAAACAACGGGGTGTCAACCATTCCAAGGTTCCTTCTCCAATAAGACTACTCAACTTCTTCCGCAACAACAACAGCATAGAGATTCTTCACGGCTAACGATAGATAATAGGAAGGATTCGAGAGTTTCAAGATCGATGAAGGAAGAAAGTGTGACTTCTAGTTCGTCGGATTCTGAAGAAAAGTGTGACATCAGGCGGAAACCTCCTCTGATGACGTTCAGGTGGAATATTCTAAGAATCGAAATAGATCCACAAATTTTGATGATTTATTCGTCATTCTATATGTTTGATATATTGTTTCATTATCTTTCATTTCACAGATCGATCGACATGGACCCGATCAAGGAAGGTTCTTCTTACTGCCCTCAAAGTGAACCAGTTAAAAGAAAGGTTTACGCCGGTAGTGCGACTTTTGGTAGGATACAAAAGACATTAGGTCATCATCATCATAATCAAGTGTTACTAAGAAATTCAGATGGTGATACGGCCACTGATGACACCGGTGAGCCCTCAAATATTTTCACAAACTTCGTTGTCCCTTATCCGAGAAGATCGTTTATAAACTCTATCGTATCACTGGATTATTCAGATGATTCTCGAAGATCCTTGAAGGAGAAAGTAGCACGACTACGTCAAGAACGTTTAGCTGCGGAATCCAATGCTAATATTCAAGACTCTCAACTATTTCAACAACAGCTTACTCAATTACGAAGGCAAATGTTGATGCAAACTATAGAAGGTTTAAAACGTAGTCTGGAAGATCAATCAGCTACGTTAAAGCAAACTTGTTTGGAGCCGGTATTGTCTGACGAATTGCCTTGAACTTAACACTATGATGCTTATCAATACTACTACTATTACTACTATGTATAGAAAATACCAAATCATCCTTTCACGAATGAGAAAAGCTGGATTTCTTCTCTTCAGCGATACACGATCACGAATCCCGTTGTGTGGTGGTTTTGACTATAAACACACATACAGCATTCAAATTAAAAAAAAAAACCCTTGTTTGCACAGTCACACATTATAGTGCAACCTGATTACGACTGACGAATTTACAAAATTACTACTGCTCGGGTGCGTGCAAGATGATACGAAAGATAAAATATAATAAAAGAAACAAAATAATGAGAGTAGTATACCCGTGAAAAATACTCAAATTTATATAGATAGGTAGATCGTCGATTGATAATTTAAAAAAAAAAAAAAAAAAAAAAAAAAAAAAAAAAGAACAAAATTACACTGTCGAACGACGGAGAAAGAAAGAATCTGCTGTAAGTATTTTTCAGGAACGTTCTCTGTATTCTCTCCGAATTTCGTTAGCGTACTTTTAATCATCGAATTGTAACAATATCATTTCGCTGAAGATTAAAGGGGATCTAAGATGGCAGAAATCACGATGGAAGAAAAATAATACACTATAGCTGAATTACTACCGAATGCTATATGACAACTCTAATGAATTACGCTAAACGAATCGATGTATTTTTCTGCCCTGTCTCTATAAGTGGTAAGAAAACCCATTCGTAATTGAAAAATGTTGCATAATATTTTGTAGGCATCATTCTTGTTGTCTCTCTACACACAATTTAAACGACGCTTCAAGTATTTCGATTATTTGTTCTTTTTTTTTCTTCTTATATATTATATATATATATTTTCGTTTTAATTTCGTTCACATTTTGACGACTTAGAAACTTCATGATAATATTTCTAGCAAGTGCTCGCACATTAATAGGATACAAATTATTATCAAACATTTTAATTGAGATTTTTTCACAATTAGGTTTTCTTGAACTATATTAAAGTAGTGTGTTCAAAGAGAGAGAAGTTAAATTCTAATAAATTTGTAGAAATTTTTTTGGACTGTTAGTCTGACGGGCCTATTCGGAGGTGTCGCTTTAATCTTTTTAAAAAACAAGCTTGAGATAAGAAAAATTCCTCTAAAAAAAAAAAGAAACTATCGTCAAAAAATATTAAATACGAGCGAATACTAAACGAAATATTTAACGAGATAAGCAAAACAAAAAAAAATAAATAAATAAATGCATGTAGTCTATTCATATAGGAAATATCTAGGAATTCACATCTAGCAGAAGCATAAACAGGTAGGTAATAATGAAAAACTATAATAATCAATTATAGATATTAGGGAATTCCTTAAATTGTGTACCCAATGAATATGGCCCAAATTTATCCCACAAAAAAACTTGTTCTATCGCAGAATTAACGCAGTACGCACAATAATTTTGAAATGTTTTTGCTCGTTAAAATTTTATTAGATTTTTTATCAATATTGTTTGATTATCACGCGCAAAGAGATTATTCGTACGTCCTGCAAAGGAGAATAAGTTTTAATTACATTTTATTTTTTCAGTATACTGTACAAATGTATAGTATATATATATAAGAAATTTCCTACCCGAAATATTTTGTTTCTTTTTCTCACAGCAACTGCATATATATTATTTAAAAAAAAAAAAAGTAGAACTAAACGAAATGGCGTATTGTAATTCATCAACATTACTCATAATGTTCCTATATCTACGATATACATACCTTTAAAGAGTAATATCAATTATCAGACTGGCAAGATAAACATTGCTGTCGATAGAATAAGCATACTTCCCATTACCATACCAAAGATGATAATCTAGAATAGTACTATAGAATTATTTAGTTTATTAAACAAACAAAATACTAATTGCGCATATACACTAATAACATTGAATCATTTAAAATGATTATTAAAATGTTTATTTCTAATTACGTAGGAAAGAAATTATTTGTATTGCGTTAGAAAAAATTTGTAAATCTTCACCAGATCTACCAGAGTCCATTCTTTGGTGCGGAATATTGCTCGTTAGATAAGAACATAATCGCCGATTAAATGGCCTATCTTAATTTAATCAATGCTAAGTCGATGCGTGTTATTAAAAAGTATTGTTATTTAATATCAATGTTCGAATATTATCTTTATAATGTATATTAACTAGATATTATTAAATAATGTTTGTTGTAATAAATTAAGAAATACAAAATACTCCGGTTATTTCGTACGAAAGAAAAGAAAAAGGAAAGCTGGTTCAACGTTCTGTGTAAATGTGATATTTACTCCCTAAATAGGATGCATAAAGATTTGACTCTGGTGATTATGAAAGAATAAGATAATAGTTTCAGTCGCAGTGATATTTTTGTGAGAATAGACTGATAGAGTTATTTATTATTGTTAGATTAATACATTTTAGAAATGATTATTTATATGTGATTTATATGTTAAATCTCTTTTTAATGGGCAATGGAATGTAATGCGCACATGATATTTATTTGTGTTAGGTATTAGAAAAGCATAGTAAAAAGAGATCATTAGAAGAATATAGTGTTAGTAAAATTAGAAATTTAGATAACCAATGATTAAAAAAAAGTCTAGAATATTTCTTTTTATATTTCTTGTCATTTATTTTACGCATATCGCTGATGAAAAACTTTTTTAATTGTACATTGTACAACCGGTTGAAGAAAAATCCCGGTAATAATAAGGATTATGTTTTACGTTTCTAAGCTAGCTTAGATTATATAAAGTAATTCAAACTTTTATACTTACAAACTGTACAGACTTAGTTTTTAATCAATGAAGATTATAATTTTACAAACTACTACGTCAAGATGAATTAATATGTATTTAAAGTAATCATTATTTTAATTAGTTGCATCTAAAATACATTCCAGAAGTATAGAATGTTAAGTACATTAATAATATAATATATTTCAAATTTAAATATATTTTCTATTTCCAAATTCATTCGTTAATTTTAAATAATAATAATAATATAGTTAAAGAAATTTGAAAATTTTAATTTGTGGTCATAATTGCAGGCATTTGTTTTTGGCAACAATTGACAGATTTGGACATATTCAGAGGAATAGCGAAATAATTGTTGCGAATGAATATTTCCTCTGTATTCAGCCATTTATAAAATTAAATGGTTTTTTTATATGATTATAAATAAATTATATTATGTCGTTAGACTTATGTGTCTCGATATGATTCATATCCTTTACGATCTCATCGTGTTTTAATTGGTAATTAATTTTAATTCAAACATATTCGTGCATAAGTTAAGAAATTATTGTTCTATTCAAAGACTTTGTACATAGTTAATATAAACGTGAACTTAAATGTTTATTTTACGATAAATAATTTCAATTTAATATTCTTTTAGTATCATTCTAAATTGCTACTACAAAATATTCATTGTTGAATATAATACAATAATGAGTATAATGTATAAAAGCAATCTAATAATCGTTAATCCAAAAAGAGTATATATGTTTATACGTACACTTCATAATCAATAAAAAAAAGATATGGAAAAAGATTAAATAAGAATTAATTAATATTTATATATATATATATACATTTATATAAATAGATATTTTATTTAACTCTTTCAAATTTGTGTTCAATTTCAGTTATTCCAACGGGCTTCTTTATTTTCTCACAATATTCAATCCATTCGTATTCGTATAAATCAACATCCCTAAATTCAGTACCATTGTCGATAGCTTTAGCAATCCATCCTTCTCGTGCAGAAAAATCACATGGTTCTAATCCTCTACAATCTAATGTAACGATATCCTTAAATCTTCCTTGATCATCAGCAGTGAATGATTTAATAGAATCTTCTAAAATAGTTATCGATATCTCACGACCACAAAGCTTGCATTTAGCTAAAAAATGATTAACCGCATTCCCTTTGGTACTTGGAACGGTATCATCTAAAGAAATAGAACACCATTTCTTTGTTATCTCACCACAATTGGTACATTTAAATTTGAAATACCAATTGTGATTTTTCCCTGATGATTTCAATTCTTCAATATTCTCCAACAATACTTTGATTTTCAATGCTATTTTAACCATTTTTTTTTCCTTGGTAATAGACAATTATTGAATTTTATTTTGGAACAACTTTTCACACAGATTTAAAAACTAAATCACTTGTTTTTTCTCTTCCTTTTCTTTTATCCTAGACGTTTTAATACTTTTAATATTTCATTTAATTTCTCTTGCTTTCGTGATATCAACAAATATTTCTAACCTGACAACAATATATGCTAGATAGCGCATGCGTATTAAAATAAAGTTATATCATAGAGACAACTTCACTTTAGTTGTAATCCATTAAGTACACGATGAAGTTGTTAAAAAAGGAATTTAATTTTTTTATTTTCTTTATTTATTTTAACAATTTATTTAAAGAAACAATTACACAAGATATTTTAGGATGTGGTGGATTTTTAAAAAGTCACGCCGAGATAGACTTTACCAAAGTTCATATTAAATTGTACATATACGTATTAGAGGTTATAAAATCGTGCATATTATCAAATTAATTGAATAATTAATTAATCAATTTTTATGTATTAGGTATACTAAAGGTGGTAGTTTAAAAGATGAAACAGAATGTGCACCGAATAATGGATATTATTTTTTACCCCTCTACGATAAAGGAGAATATATTTTAAAGGTATACCACATACAGATTTTAAAATCATTTCTTTGACACATTGACTGATAATAATATAATAATTTTATATTCAAATATTTAATATTAGATACATCCTCCAAGAGGTTGGAGTTTCGATCCCATGGAAGTGAATTTAAACGTAGATGGTTCTACTGATATTTGCAGTCAAGGAAAAGATATTAATTTTACCTTCAAAGGTTTTGGTATAACTGGCAAGGTAATTCATTCTATTTTAATAATGATCTTATTTAAAAAATAATGTATGTGTAAATATATATATAATAATCATAATGCTTCATTATTAGGTAACCAGTTATAATTCTTTATCCGGTCCAAAAAATGTTACTGTTTCATTGTATAATGCTAATAATAGAGAAACTGTAGTTAGATCGACCAAGACTGCTGATGGCGGAACATTTTATTTTACACCTATTCAACCAGGAAAATATATACTCGTCGCATCTCATCCTTCGTATGTATTTTGTATTACAACTATGTTTATATTGTACTGGAAAATATGATATTTTTGTATTGATCAAGGTGGATAATAAAACAAGATACAGTTGAAGTAA
Source organism: Polistes canadensis (assembly GCF_001313835.1). Lineage (NCBI taxonomy): Eukaryota > Metazoa > Arthropoda > Insecta > Hymenoptera > Vespidae > Polistes > Polistes canadensis. Next base: position 2,185,952 of record NW_014569551.1, read on the forward strand.
CTGTACAAGAAGGTAATGCTGAACTTCTGGATGGCAGTTTAGTAATATTTGGATACGACGTAAAAGGTCAAGTTACCAGTGAAAATGAACCTGTCAGTGGTGTATCCTTCATACTTTTTGGGGTGAGATTTATCATTAATTAAAAGTTTATTTCAATATGAAATATTAATATTTATTTAATTATACACAGAATGGAACTGCTATGAAGTGTGAAACATCACCGGTTAAAGGATTTGAATCTGAAAAGCCACTTTGTCATGTTACATCTGATAAAAATGGGAAATTTATCTTTCCTGCATTGTCACCCGGTGGTTACAAACTTGTTCCTCATTATCCTAGTGCTCACACTAAATTCGATGTTCAACCACCAGAATTATTGTTCAAAGTTAATCATAACAGTTTGATATTGGCGCAAGATTTTAAAGTTACTGGTTTTACGGTAACTGGCATAGTTCGCATGTCGGCAGATGGCAGACCATTAGCGAAAGCAAAAATTATATTCGCTGGGAAAGAAGTAGCTGTGACTAATAAAGATGGAAAATATACAGTGGATAATGTCAAAGCTGGACAATATACTTTAAAAGCAGAAGCTAGTTAGTAAAAAATCATTTGTATAAAGTATTTTCTATAAAAGTAATACTAACGATATGCTTATGTTTAGGTAATGTACAATTCGAGGAGAGAACAGTCAAAGTTTCCCCAAGCTCACCTGAATTGCCAGTTTTAATACCATTGACGTATAAAGTTTGCGGAAAAGTAACATTATCTGCAAAAGGAACTCTACATTTCCGTAAAGTTGCTATACAAAATGTTGCTGGTACATTCCAAAAAGAAGTAGATGCGAATGAAAAAACGGGAGATTACTGTTTATATTTAAAACCTGATAATTATAAATTAAGCGTAATTGTCAGCAATGAAGAAAAAACTAAAGGTCTACAGTAAGTATTTTTAATATAATATACGAATTTAAATTGAATTATATAAAAAATGAACATTTTTCTTTATATTATAATAGATTCTTTCCTTTGGAACAATTTATTGCTGTATCATCCGAATCAATTAACGAAGTAAATTTTCTACAACTGAAAGCGACTCTAATCGGCACAGTTCAATGTTTGCCAGAAATAGATTGCAGTCAAGCTTCGGTAACGCTTAAAGTACTTGACGGAGTTACAATAAAAATTTACCAAACTAAAGGTGAGATTAAATAATAAGATATAAATAAATATTCTTAATAAAATGTTCAAAAATAACAAATGTATATTAATGCCAAGGTAGCATCGTTTAATTACTTTTTCAACAACGTGATTTATAAAAATAATAAAATATATTCTTTATACCATTTTTTATACTACCAGCTATTAAATACATTTGTTATTAATATAATATTTAAATCTAATTGATATTACTGTCTCTGTCTTTGAAGTTACTTTCTTTAATGCAGGTGGCCAATACAAATTCACTGATGTACTACCAGGATATTATGAAGTTTTAGTAGACAATGATGTATTTTGTTGGAGACATAATAATTATAGAATTTCTATAACGTCTGAACGTTTTGAAGTACCTCCTTTCGAACAGACTGGTTTCTCAGTTACTTTTATTTCTTCTCATGAAACAACAATCGAATATGTTGCACCGCATGAAAGTACAAAATCATCTTTAGTGTTATCCAAAGGTAGTACAAGACATTGCGTCTCAAAATCCGGAGAATATAGTTTTACACCTAAAGGTTGTCATGTATACGATAAGGAAACATTTTTTTGGGATACGAATAGTTCATCTCCAATTATTTTAACGTCTACCGAACATCGTCATCAAGGAAATATCATAAGTTCAAGTGCATTGGATGGAGTCAAAGTCAAAATTGAAAGTTCAAGCGGCAATATTATGTAAATGCATAAAAAATTATTTTCTTAATAATTTGATAATCTATACGTTTAATTTAATACATTGCATTTTTATAGAATCGGCCCACTTAAATATACAACGAAAGGAAATAATTTTAAATACGAGTTTGAATTTACAACAAAGACTGGTAACGTTTACATCATTACTCCTCTATCAGATATTCTTTTATTTAATCCGCCGTCCATTAAAGTTCTTGGCGTAAATGAATGTCACAACGATATTGCAACTTTCACCGGGGATTTAGGAGTGGTATAATAATTATTCATATTTAATATAATTTATTGAAACAACGAATAATAAAGAAAAATATCATTGATTAGATCATAGCTGGAAAAATTTCACCTCCTTTAGAAGGTGTGATGATACAAATATTTAGCAAGGATAAAGAATCTCCTATGCATACAATTATTACAAAAGAAGAAGGAACCTACAGCGTTGGCCCGTTGGATGGAAAAATAGAATATAGGTAAACATATATTTGTATAAAACATTATTTTATAACACTTTTTTAAATTCTGCTACATTCATTTCGTAATTAGTGTTACAGCTGAGAAGGAAGGTTTTGTAATAACGGAATCAAGCAGTAAAGGAGTATTTTTAGCACGAAAATTAGCTGAAATAATAGTGCAAGTATACGATCAAGCAGATAATTCGTCTTTACAGGTAAAATAAATATTTATTTATATTGCCAATATATTATTTTTCATATATTAATGACAAATGAAATATTTGTATTGTATAAACAGGGCGTTTTACTTTCTCTCTCCGGTGGGCAAAATTATCGTAAAAATAGTATAACGAGTAACGAAGGAAAATTAATTTTCAATTCATTATCACCCGGAGAATATTATCTAAGACCAATGATGAAGGAATATAGATTCGAGCCACCATCGAAAATGATTAATGTAACCGAAGGTGCTACTGTCGTTGTAAACTTATTTGGCAACAGAGTTGCATTCAGTGCTTACGGATCAGTAACGTCATTAAACGGCGAACCCGAAGCAGGATTATTGGTTGAAGCCCAAGGTCAAGGAGATTGTTCCAATCTTCAAGAAGAAGCAACTACCGAAGAGAACGGTACTTTTAGAATTAGAGGTCTTCAACCATTAGTAAGTATATTAAATTATTTCGAAAAAGAATCAAAAATCTAAAAATATATATATTAATATTAATTTATTATTTGTTTAATATAGTGTACATATATATTACGTTTGAAATCTAACGTAGAAGCAAATACTCATATTCAACGTACAAGTCCTAGTTCATTGATGATACAAACAGAAGAAGATATTCACGGACTTAGATTAATTGCTTTCCATCCAATTTCACGTACAGATATTTCCGCTCATGTTATATCAATTCAACCAGAACATTATCGTACCTTAAAAGTGAAATTATGTAGGGAAGACATGCCAGACTCACCAATACACATATCCAAATTGGATACGCAGCATTTCAATAAAATTAGCAGTTCGTATAACGCAGGATTCCTCGTACACTTTCCACCTTTACAAGCAGATAACAAGAAATACTTCATACAACTGGAATCATCCTTATTGCCTAGCTTACATAAGTATAAAACTAATCCTGTTTATTTCGAAGCTAATTCCTCGTTCAGATATGTTAAATTAACGTTCAGTGCGGAACGCAAAGTGGATCAAGGAGATATGAATCAAACTTCGATAGTAGCTTTACCATTTATATTGTTAATTACGGTTGCATTTTTCAATCGTGAAAAATTGTGGAGCTGGCTAAATACCTTGGTAGAAAGGTGGTCTAAACCTTCACCGATTTCTAGAACATCGGTACAAGCGATTCCCATAGATCCAAGAGCTGATGATATTATTGTTGAACAAATAATGAACATTAACAAAAGAAAAACGAAACCAAGAAAAGCATAACATTATAAAGAACTTTTGTTTCAACATTTTACACAGGAATAACGTTCCAACCTGTGGATCTCATTTTCATTTATGTTCGCTCTTATTTTTTATTAGATTACTACATGGATTATTCTAAACAATATCATTACAAAAATTTTGATATATAAGTATTAGTGATTGCAAGAAAATTTTATAGAATTTTCATAATATTAAATGATCGACATCAATCGATGTATACATAAACATGTATACATAAAAACAAAAAGGTTGTATTAAATGATAATAATATTGTATTAAAAAATTGTTCTTGTTTGAATCTTGTGATCGTATGAAAAGTACTGACATTAAATCAAATACAAACATATAACGTTGTTTTATCGGGTAAAATTAAATCCAAAAATGAAACTATTTTTAAACTATATTTAGTAATACTATGATTTTTAAAAATGTTTTACATACATATATATATATAATTGTATACATGATCCATACGTGATACGATGCAAGTCTTTAATTCGCATTTACGAAAATTTGCAATCTTTTTTTGTCTCACTCGTAGATATTTAAGGAATGAAATATGCCTATACAAAAAGAAAAAGAAGATACATCATTGATAAGATACCTAAATTAAAAATTATAAAATTATTTTCTTTAAAACATACCACAGGATTTGCGAAGTATAAACATTTATTAAAATTGTAGGACAACTCGCATCTGTCAGCGCCAGCTGAAAATAACATGTTATCGTTCATGTATACAGATATTGAAAAACATTTTCATTTGAATTAATCGATTACTTTTAAGATGTACTTACTGATATCACGACACGAATCAACCATGTCTTGAGCCAAAGGTTTCCATACTTCCGGTATGGACATTAACAACATTTTGAAGTTTATTTTACCATCTTTGGTGAACTGATAACAAAAAGAAAAGTAAGTTTCATCGTTCATGTTATTAGAATATTATTTAATTGTTAAATGATTTTAAATTGCACTTTTATTTATTTGGTCAATATTTTGTTAAATAAATGGTCAATATCTGTGAATATTTATATAAATAATAATTAAATAATTTATCAATACTTTAGATATATTATAAAGTTATATAAAAATATATATATATATATATTGACCCAATAAATAGCAACATTTAAAATAATTCCTCTTACCATATTAAATTTCTCTAATACGCATTTAAAATAGCAACCAAGTTTATCGTCGTGAGAAAAGTTTCCAATTTCTGCCTCGTCAATGATATCTACGATTAAAATAATATAAAGAATATTATTAGATCATTAAGTATCAAATATCCGATTTCGAACTGAAACTAATCGGAATAATCGGATGTCCTATACTTAATTATCTAATATATATATATTTTTTATAAATATATTATAATAATTTTAATATATAGTTTACATCATCTGATGTCAAAGAAGAAATTGATTGTATATTGAAAATAATGTTAACATACATACCAGCTGTGAGTCCTATTTCAGCGAGACATTTTTTACGTTGAGGTGCAGTGATTTTCCTCAAATCCACTTCAGCCTGACGTATAAAATAAAAAATAAATATCCAAAATAATATAAATTTTCACTCGTTTTAGTTATAATCAAGAAAAAGAAGAAGATAAAATTACGCTCACCTTAACTATTGAAGAAATGAAGATAGTAGCTAACAAAATCAAAAATAATAGTTTCATTTTGAAAATTAAAAGAAGACAAAAGGACTTGATTCGGGTCTACTGCAGAAACAAAATCGAAAACTAATATGGATGATGGCGATTTATATATACTTCTAATAACAAAAGTGGGAGTTTTACATAATGCAAGTTGAATTTACAGAGGTGAGAATTTATTTTTCTTTTATTTTTTTTTTAATTTGTTTGATCTCTTCTGTTAAAAGTATAGAGTATTTATGTGCTATTAAGAGTCACTTATAGATATATAATTATCAGGTATAAGACTCGTTCACATAAGTATTTCATATTTTCCTACCGGAAAATTAACCGTGATAAACGTTTATCTTCCAAATTTGAGATTCCTCCTGATCTCTATGATCGTTCTTAATTGCATCTTTGGTTACGATATAATAGTTACGGTCGATAATATGTCTGACCATATAATCTTGCCCTACTACTTGCTAGGATTTCATAATAGCATGTAATGAATTGACCAGAAAGTTCGTGTAGATTTATAAATTTATATGGCACGAATTTTTCGGAAATCCAAATACATGCATTTATTTATTTGCTTATTTACGTTTGACTGAACAAAATTAATAGATCAAACAAAAAATATAAAACAAAGTTAAAAATGACGAGTTGTTGAAGACATACCCAATATGGAACGCCGAATAAATTTGTGTAGAAAAAAATTTATTTTTATTATAAAAAAGTAGAATATTTATTGAAATACAAAATGCAAATAAACAAATATGTTCTAGTTTTTTAAAAATATTTTATATTGGTATGTGTTCCATATTAGGTACCGTTACCCTATATCTATGCATAGATATACGTATATGCACATGCATGTGTGCGAACGAATTGCTGCTATTAGCCCACGTTTATCACGTTGATCGTGATAAGTCGAGTTTTCAATTTATCAACACGTGCCGCTCGTGTTCTACTTTGTATGCGAGTAGCCCCAGTTGACAATTGATGACTACAACACACCGATTTAAAAAGGCCGGTATAGGTGACGATGCCTTTATCAAATCGATTATTATTAATGATCATGATCCGGCTCGATCTTTGAGATTGCACGGTGGAATAACTCGTTCTTTCTTCTTTATCAAGCCTATTTCTTCTCCTTCTTCTTCTTCTTCTTTTTCTTCATCTTCTTCTTTATTTACGTATGTATGAGTTATATAAATAAATACGTAAAATAGTGGTAATGAAAGCTTTCGGTGAGATGCAATTATTAAAGAAGATTTATTTTCTTTTTTTGTTAAGATATTTTATAAAGTATTAGAACTTACAGGTGTATACGGAACAGTTATATGAGAATGTAAAATCACTTGATTATATAAATCTCAACACATTCGGCGATATCGTTTCTTTTTAATATTTTCATAATTCATCTTTGATCATAGTGCTCCTTTAGGATCGATGAAATTTCATTAGAATAGATAATAGGTCTAAAAACACACGCGAATTTGAAGTAAATTAATGAAAGAAAATATTTCAATGTTTTAAATATACTTAGGGCTATATATTTACAAAATTTCACAAATTATCCCAGTATATATATATATTTTTTTTAAATATAGAAATATAATTTCAATTAAAATACTTACTCTCGGAGATATTTTTGCATAACACATATTAAATTCGTACGCGTATTGACACTTATCACCCTTGGCTAAAAAACATATCAAAAATGAATTATGAATGAATTATAAAACCGATTAAAAGATTTACAAAAAAAAAGCAAGAAACTAAAGATCAACAATCAAAAATAAAATATCGATTGAGAAATGTTTGAACGCATTCTTAACTCTAACGAAACTGTTAAAATCTTACGAAATGAATAAAATAGAAATAACAAAAAGAAACAAAATCAATGTATATTTACCCAAGTATTTACCGATCAGCTTGCAATCGCTAATTCCTTTCAAAACTTCCGCCCTGTAGGCCGGCATTCTTTGGAAAAAAGTTAGCATACCATTCAAATTTAATTCCCCTTTATCGTCGATTAGACCAAATTGTTCCCAGAGGCAATACATGTAACACTGCAATCGACATATAACAGAATTATCTCGGTGTAACTTTGAACAATTCAATTAGTCTCTCTTTCTCTCTCTCATCATCATCATCATCATCATGATTCTTAAGTGCATTACTTTCTCTGGACATTCACCTTTAATTCAGGCGTCTCCGGCCACTCATCGTTTCTCACTGCTTCAATGTCCTCTTAAAAATTCAAATCAAACGTGATCGAATCAAAATAATAAATCGATACTTTATTTTTATAATTAATACAAAAAAAAAAATAAAAAGATAAATCATTCCAATAAAATTTGAATCATACCTGTAGCTACTCCTGTTTGTGTTTGACAAGCATTCACTACGCTAACCGCTGTTGCGATCATTTCGTCGGAAACGAAGCTTGGTCGTTTCTAGGGAACAAGTTAACGCCAAATTTAATTTTAAAATTATCTTTAAGAAGAAGAAGATATCTACATAACAATTTAAAAATAAAAAAAATTAATAATTATAGTAATAATAGTGTTCCTATACAAAAAAAAGAGGATGAAACTTGAATAAAAATAAGTTGCATAATTATTAATCATTTTCTAATTTTCAACAATACAAAAAAGGAAATAATAATTAAATAAAAAATAACATTGTCATATATGTCTATAAAAAAAAAAAAGATATAAATTAAGGAACAAATAGGACAATAATTAATAGTCCACTAATTTGCATATCGTACGAAACATGCAAATTTTAAGAAAAATAAAGGCAAATTATTTATATAAAATAATCCGGACGCGCGTACCCCGCAATGAACGAGGGATGTCTCAATGAGACAAAGAATCAAAACAACGATGAGTTTCATCCTCGGCTTTGATAATCGCGCGTCTCTCCTTCAACCTTTCTTCAAAGGATCGATTTTTCTTGGCGTCGGTCGATCGTAAAAGGGGGTGCTACGAACAGGACAAATCGTTTTCCCAATAATACAAAAATTCAATTTCGATTAAAACTAAAATCCAAAAGAAGGAATGTTTAAATCTCACTTGCAATTAGATTTCTTTGGATTTTTATTTGTTTGTTGGTTTTTTTTGTTACCCGCCTAGAATACAACGAACGTAGGGTCCCGTGCGTTGCAGTGACTGCGCTTTGCTAGCTGACACGACCGTCAAGCGCGAGGGTGGAACTGATGATAGGCGTGATAAGAGAGATTGGATGAGGTGGTATCCCAGTTCGGGGGCTGAAGGGAGGTACCTCCAGAGACGCATAGAGAAAACGCCAGATGGAGGATGCTGCGTTCGCGGGTATTTGGAACACTTTGATAAAAAAAAATACAAATGAAAAAAAAAAACAACCCACACTTTTATAGTAACAACCCTCTTCTATAGTAACTCTAATAAACGCTCCAATAATTTTGTTAGAAAAAATTTGATCAAAGGAATAATATTTCCCGATTTATTGATCCTTTTACAGATCTATTGGGTTGCCAAGAAAGTTCATATCGTTTCTAGGTGTGTGCATTATTTATTTTTATTAATTAAAACGGTTTGAATTTTCTTGATTACTCAATATTTAAAAAGTATAATCCCTGTAACAGAGTTGGTTGTGTCTGCATAAAATAAGTCATTACTACTTAAGTCTGAACTAAATGACTGCTGACTACTTAACCGCCAGTTACCGAGGAGAACAGTGTTACAACACATATTACGCGTATCTTTGCGTACGTATGGGTTAGAACAACGTATATCTAACAATATGAGAAATTATTTTTGTAGGACAGATTCGTAACACGGTCTCTTTCGATTCTAGGCCAGAGTCTCTGATGCATAGTTACATTTGATCGGCGGATGTTACCAGTTTACGATCCCTAACCGTAATGTATCTTGTTCGACTGCGCTCCGACAGTCAAATAAGTAAATACTTTGCCCTGTTTTTCTTTTGTTGTTTTTCTTCAATTTTGTTATTTATTCGAATATAAAATTAAATTAAACTAAGACCGAGAATCTCCGATTAATAATTAACTTTCTAAATTTAAAAATATATATTAAATTTCTCTTCATTAATATTCTATCGAGAATTAAATCTACGATTATTATCGAACTATTTTCAGATAATATATTGGAACGTTATCTACTTTATTTAAAATCTTTTACGCTTTCTTTTCTTTTCGATGTAATTAATTTTTTATATCCATTTAAATGTAATATTATTATAATAAAAAGAAAAACAGAACAATATGTTAAATATATAGGAAATACGAGTCAATAGAATTCCAACGAAGGTAAATGTGCATATATGTATGCATATATGTATAAAACTGAGCCAACCTTGAATAATTCTTTTGGTGTGTACAGTCGCCGGTAAAATTATTGACCAATGATCATCTAATCGTATTACTTTGATTGCGAACGATCGATGAAAAAAAAAGAAAAAGAAAATGATTTATTATCACACATATAGAAATCTATTATCTTCAACTTAACATTCTTATTCAGATCGCTATCATACCTCCTCATGAGCTACTCGCATAATTTACTTCAACGTATTGTGGACTGTACTTTTCCCGTCAACCGCAGGTACAGTCTACGAACGAATTACTATTGTCGTTCTTTCTACAATTACTTTTTTTTTGATAAATCATCGATAATGCAAATATTTAAAAAAGTATACTACAAAATAAATAAAATATTCTTATAAAGATTAAAAAAATATTTAATACATTATAATGAAAATAAAAACGAATAAAAAAGCCGGAAAATTCAACAATCTAGTTTAATTTATTGGACAATATATTTTCATCGGTGACTGTACAGTCGATTTCGTCGTACAGTCACTAGAACGAACTTTAATTGACGTCTTGTCAAATACATCTTTGTTTGTTTAAATTAATATAAAGAGTGAATAATTAAATAACAAAAAATAAACTATCACGTGATAATAAAACATAAGATTTAATTTCACGTATAACAATCATGTAATCTTCTCAATCTTTAATAACGTTAAATTCGTACATTTGGAGGTTAGTTCGTAGCGTGACAAAATAATCTCCACGGGGACTGTACAGCTGAAGTTGTATTGACCGCGGTGTTTTCTCCGTACGGATACGTTTCATCGAAAGAAAAAAAGGAAAGGAAAAAATACTGGCATACACAAACGTGACAGAACAGAATAGAAGAAGAAAACAAAGAGAGAAAAAAGAAAGAAAGAAAATACTAAAACGCAGTGGTATATACTTTAACCGGTTAAATGTAAAAAAAACCCGATCGGAAAGATTCTCTACGTTGTGAGATGATTTTAGTGCGCGTTAAAATGTCCGACAAGATTGACGTGAATTAAAAAGAAAAACAAAAAGTATTTTTCTTTTTTTATTTCGATTTGTATATTTATCATTTTGACATCTGCTTGTCAAAGTTTTGTCCCAAATCATCGAAGCGCAGAGAGCATCACGATGACGAGAACGAAAAAGAAGAAATATTTCATAATTCATTTCATTGCATCCAAGTGACAATGACGTTTAGATTATCTCATAAGTATCCGAATTTAATTATAAGATATATGGTACGCGATTTGCGTTATCTATGTCATCCTTATTATCGAACGATAAGGACAAATTCAGATAAACTTGTTGTTCTAGTGATATGTACAGCCATTTGTCACGTGGTCCCCTCCTACTTTTATAATACGTCACTTGTCGCGTGAAATTTGAAATTTTTTTTCCCACTAACATTATCTCCCTTCACTAACCCTTTCTCTTTATTTGCTTGAAATTATTTAAAAAGAAAGTTAATATATAACAACAATGGGTAAAACAAGGGGGGTGCATGAAACCACCCCAGAATTAAGAAACCGAATGGTTGGAATGTACGAGGCTGGTTTGGGATTAAGAGAAATTGCCGCTGCTGTTAATTGTTCGGTAAATTTTCTTTTATTTGTTTATAATCTATTATCGTTTTTCTTAATTTCTCTTATATTTTTATTAAATATCATGTGTATTTTATTTAATGATTTGATTTTATTCTATTCATCTAGCAACGTACAGTCAAAAGATGGCTCAATCGATTTGATAAAGAAGGCAACGTAGAAACCAGAGAACGTTGTGGTCGTAAGAGAGCTACAACAGCAGAACAAGATGAAGCGATAATCAAGCTCGCTACTCAAACACCTTTGACTGCTGCTAAAGCTGTACTTCCAGCTTTAGGACTCACCTGTTCCGTTGATACAGTACGAGAGAGATTGCATAAAGCTGGAATTCATAGTTGGACGCCGTCTAGGAAATATATGCAAAGGATTCCACTCGGGTTAGTTTCTATATTGTAATATTTGTTGATCTATTAAAAGAATTATTTTTGTTATTTTATTTCATCTCATTTTGGTATGCAATATTTTAGCAATGATGCAGATGGTGCAGCTATTCAACAAGCTGTATGGAGACCTACGGGTACTCAATTGGGGAAAAAGAAATCTAATAAAGATTCCACCAAGAACGACAAAAGTATACAAAAAAAGAAAAATCCTCCACGTAAAGTTAGAGCCAGAGATATTTATGTCGGCGATGGTGCACCTGTAGAAAATTTAAAACAACCTACTGAACAACAGCAACAGCAGCAACAAGGATTTGGATTCGTGCAACAAAATATTCCTCAAGAACAGACCAATGAAATACAAAATACTGCTCAAGCATTACCTGACAATCAAACGGAATTTAACAATGGATTGACTATGAGTCAACAACCACAACCTATGTATCAACATCCTAGTATGAATATCGCACAAAATAATTGGCCCCTCGATCTTGTACAAGGCAGTCATCATTATCCACAAGTATGACTTCATTTTTTATATTGTTATTCTAATTTTTATAATATTGTACAATGTATTTGATTGATGATAAAATATTTTCTTTTATTACTTTTATAAGGGTCAACCAACTACTGTAAATCATAAACTGATGGCACCTCAACACCAACTTCAAGAGCTTCATAGTCAAGGAGAGCAACATCACATGCAACAAATACAACAACAACAAATGCAACAGCAGGCTCAACAAAGATTGCAGGAAGATACCAGTATTCATCATTCGAAATTTGATTCTCAGCAAGCACAAATTCAAGTGGATCATCAGGCCCAACAACAGCAAGAACAAAACCTACAATCTAAATTATCTAATCCTGTGAATAACACAAATATCAGTTCGGATTGTTCAAATTCTTGTAGTTCTCTTGATAGTAATCAGCTGTCGAATACAGATAGTGTGCAAGTTGATGATATGTCAAAAGGAGAAAGTAAACATTCAGAAAGACAAAAGAGAAAAAAGAAAGGTGGTAAAGCAAAAGGGACGCTAGAAACTAGTGTAGAAATTAGAAACCGTATGATCGGAATGTCGGAAGCAGGATTATCTACATTATCCATTGCATTAGCGATTGACAGATCGGTAAATTTAATTATAAATATATTCTATGTTTATTTCACAAAATCTTTGTATATATTTTAAAGATTTTTTAATTATATATATATTTAATAGGAGCGTACTGTTAAAAGATGGTTAGAACGTTGGCATAAAGAAGGAAATGTACAAACAAAAGAAAGAAAGGGCCGTCGTAGAATTACAACCAAGGAACAAGACGAAGCTATAGTCGCTATGGCTACTCAAAATCCGTTAACTGCAGCAAAATACGTGGCTCCTGCTTTAGGATTGAAATGTAGTGTAGATACAATTAGAGAACGTCTTCATAAGGCAGGAATACACAGTTGGAAGCTTGGGAAAAAACAAGGGTAATTATATACAGCGTTAATAATAATATCAAAAGTTTTCACTATTTATATACATTTATATTTCATTTAAATTTACATATAAATATATACACTACTAATAAAAAATATTTGCTAATACTTTAGAGAAGGAAATGCAGTTCATACAGTTCATCTTTGGCAAGCTAGCGGTAATCGTCTTAATAAATCAAAAACTCCTGGAGATAAGAAAAAGAAATCGAGCGATAATAAAAAAAGAGATCATTCAACGAGTAATATACAAAAACGTATATCTAGGAAAAAGAAATCTGATCCTGTTCCTTTGAAAGTTGTACCACCACCAGCAAATATGGTTCCTGAGCCAGCTCCTATGCCTTTCCATAATCCGACAAGTAAGTTAAATTAAATAACGTTTAATAGATTTAATTTTACGTTAGAATGTATAATTATTCAATAATATTATGTTTTTAGTGCCAAATTATGTTGCTAGTAGTAACATATTGCAGCCCGTTCATAACATCTCAGCTCCTCCACCATCAATTCCTCAATCGCAACCACCGCCACCACCACCTCCAGGTCCACCACCAGGACCACAATCAATGCAACCAATGGGTCCTATAATGCAACAAAGATCAGATTGTAGATTAGCTCCTATTGTTCCACCTGTATCTACTCAAGGTAATTCCAATGCAGTTTATGCATCATGTTTGGTGGCAAATAATAATCACACAGGTCATATGGAACAACCTGATCCTTTAAATTACGAACCGTACATTTGGAGCTTTTAAAAGACATAATATCTTTTATTATAAGTTTGTTAATATGTATATGTCTTTACTTATAGCGAATCTCTTTCTGTCTGTCTGTCTGTCTGTCTCTGTCTCTGTCTCTCTCTCTTTCTCTCTCTCTCTCTCTCTTTCTCTCTATCTTCCGATTAGATCTCACTAATTTTATATTTATACGTTATATCATTATTTGCTGTGGTTACTGCCTTTTCAATTAATAGAAAAACAAAAAACGAAGAAACACAAAGTATTTAAATTAGAAATTTATGTAACTTTGGACTTTTTGAGAATTTACAAACTATTTGAATCGTTAAGTATTCCATACATTTTCAGTGATAAAAAAGAAACGAAATACATCATCAAAATGAGATGTTATTGTAAATATTTTGTAATAATGTAAATCTAAATGTGCCATTTTAAACAAGAAAGAGAAAAATCTGGCACGCGTGAGTAGATATAATATAATATACCAAATCTATTAAAAAACAAATCTTTAAAATACTTCTCCTAAAATAGCGAATTGTCGTAATGAAGTTAAACTAAATAATGTATAAATCATTTTTTTTAATTATGTATATATATACACATAAAATATCTATTTAAAAATTATGTAAGAGGAATATTTATTTTGGAAACTTGTATTGCATAATTTTTAATATAAATAATAATTAAAAGTAATTGTAAAACTAGTTGTTCCTCTAAGAATATTGATCATAAGTAAATGTGGTATATATACATAAAATTATAAATAATTATATATAACATTAGTTTTTTTACATTTTAACTTTAAATAATAAAGCAATATAGTATTTTACAAATGTTACAAGATGGGTAGAAATTTGTATCAAGACTAGAGTACAATCTGGTATATTCCAGTTAATTAAATGTGTATAAATTTGTAAGAGTTAACAAATAATAGGATGAAAAAGTATTACAATTTGAATACTGCGTATGTATTGTGCAGGCGCATTCAATTTTATTCAAATTCAAAATTAAATTATTTTATATCGGTGATATGTAAACATTCTAATATGATTTTTATTTCTTTTAATAGATATACATGATCATATATTAAAAAAAACAGTATTCTTAAAGAACGTCCATATGTAATACTGATAATGCATATACAAGTTAATATATATATATTTATATAATAATATAAATATATATATAAATAATTGTGTAAAAGAGAACTAAAATATTTGCATGTCCATCTTACATTATATCAAATCCAGTGTTTCTCACATTCGATTAGGATTTTTAGAAAAACACTGTGTTACGGTATACTGTTTAAGTATGCAGGAATGCATAAATGAGATTTAAAAAAAAAAAAAGAAACATTCTCAATTATCGCATACAATCTGACAAATAAATATATCATATTGTATTTTGTTATACGCATGGTGGTTTTGATAATGCATAAAAGAAAATGAAAATTGCATTATTTATCATTGCTATAAAATTAATAAAAAAAGTCTCTATACATATATTTACGTATATCTCATCCGATTACAACAGTTTATATTTTTTCACAGATTACCTACATAAATATAAAGTACATCTCATATTCCAAAAGTTAAAATATAGTTTAAATATAATATAAAATGTTCCTACAGAGATTTCCAGGTAGACAGTATTTTCAATTTTCATTATTATGTAAGTTCCCATATTTGTGTAACATTGCTTATGACTTTTTCTGGATCATTTTTATGGAACATAAAGTACCCTTGAATTTGCGCAGGACTAACGTTTCTCTTTTGAGCCATCACTTCGTTAGCAAATTGTTTCGCCATATCATTCGTTACGTTTTCAGGCGATTTATAAAATCTCAAAAACATTTGTTCGACTTGAGAACCACTGCACCAACCTAGTAAAATATTTTACATTAATTATTTTTCTATTCTGAGTTTTAATACTTGAATATTTAGGTATATACATTAATCTTTGAATATGTACCAATATATTCTTTGACGTCAACTCTACCAGGTCTCACAAGAGCAGGATCTAAACGTTCCAGATAATTGGTTGTCATAAATAAAATTCTTGCTTCAGTAGATGCAACGCCATCCAAACAATTCAATAGACCACTAAACGTAACTCTGTTTAAACCATCGTACGCTGCTTTAACTGTAATTACAATCAAAAGTATAATGTAACATGTTATATATATATATATTCAAAGTCATAATTAAATTAATATTAGAATAATACTACCAATTTTACCTTCCTTAGATTCTTCTCTACTAGTAAATGCAGCATCAATATCTTCAAGAAGAATAATTGTTTGTTGCGGAGCAACTGCTAATAAATGATTTAATCTATCATCTGTTAAGCCACGTTCGGACAAATTTAAGACACATATACCACGTTCTAACTCTCCAGCTAATGCAGTTATGAAAGATGATTTTCCACACCCTGGTGGACCGTGCAATAAATATCCTCTCCTATATGGAATCCCTAAATATAAAAACGAGTAAAAGATCAACATTTTTTCTTCAGAATAAAATGCTTAATTCTCTTTTTACCTCTATCACTATACCATGAAGGGGTACTAATAAAATCTTTACAATCATTTAATATCCTTTCAGATATTCCAGCATCTAAGACTACTGATGTTAACGGCCTTTTCTTTTTAGGATGTCCAAATTGTCTCCACTCACTGCCCATCGCAACATACATTATAGTTTTTCCTTCATGCTCCTTTAAAGCCATTTGTCTAGCTATGAAAAAAAAATTTATTACTAAATTCTTATTACTTTAATGGTTTAATAATTGTAATATAGGAATTCAACCTTCTTCAAGAATATTAAAATATAAACTTCTGTCTCTTCCGAATGCTGTAAGCTGTACTGTTTCCCATGGAATACCCATGTGCAAATCTAATGTTTGTTGTTCTCTTGTTCTTTCAACTCTAATCCAATTACCTCGATAGCTGTGAGTTAATCATTTATATTAATAAATTCCATGATCAATCATATTATTGAAACTGATGAATTTTCGAGGAAGAAATTACTTACTTAAAAAAGTGAGTTCCGATGCTAGGTATGAATTCATATTTAGTTTTAATTTGACCAGTTTCTTTTTGTTCAAAGCTCGTTTCAACAGACAAATGTTGCGTTCTAGTAGCACCTCTATGTGTGATCCATTGCAAGAGCCATTGATAACTTTTGTCTCGACATGGAACTTCCAAAGTAATCATATAATGTCGCCTTTATCATATAAGATTACTAAAGTATCATATAAAAAAAAGTCAACAATATAAAATTTAATTTTTATTACAATATTACCTAAAGAATATCATGCCAGCCTGCATTCCTTTTCTTAATATAGCAGCTCCAGCTCCTACGCCAAAAAGACCGAAACCGGCACCAAAGTAAGGATTCTCTGATAGAGTATGAATGTAATCGACTATTGTCATTTTGATATACTGTATTGTCCAATCTTAATTGAAGACACTAATTATACATATATTACTTGTTTTATAACTGAGAAATTATTCTATTATAGGTTATTTACAGTATTCACAGATTTTTCTTTCAAAAATAATATATTTTAATATAACAATGACAAACTTTTCTAATTGCTGTATAATATTTCAACAATGTATTTAAATATAATGTGTTGTATAACAATTGAAAAATACTGTTTATATAAAATATAAATTATAATATTAATCAGTCGAGATAAAACGTTGAATTGTAATGAAAATAATTCTACGATGTACTATTTCAATGATTCAATAGTATTTACGTAAAACGAAATGCATCAATGATTCCGTGTATCTACGATGTAATTCATCAAAGCATTCCTATCATTGACGAATTATTTTGTAGATACTATAAATCATTGATGAATTATTTCGTAGAATTATTTTCATTTAACTGATTATTAAATCATTTATTACGATCGACACAGTAAAATATTTGTGTCATATATATAATCATTGATCATTATTAAATTAAATATTATTCAATACTAACGCATACGTCATGTGAGTGTATATATGTGTGTTCAACACATACACATCCGTCCATTTTACGTAGAATTTCTGTGTATTCTGAAGTGACACGTGCGATACGTGGATTGGTCATTATTATAAATGTCTTCTCGATAATTAATACAGTTTTTAATCAACATTTAAGGGTATGCAACATATTCCACAATTGTTTGTATTATAATATTTCTTAAATAGTTATTTTTCTGATATGCATATTTATGGTGTATACTTTGATGGTGTCAGTTTTGAAACAACAAATTTTCATTTATTTATATAATTTTGTATTTAAATATTTGTTTTCTATTGAAAATATAAGATTTTCATAAATATAATTTATATAGGTTACTTTAAGTTATTTATTATTTATTTATTAATGTAAGTTTTCTTCACAAACAAAGGACTTAACCTCTACATTGTTTGATGTGTTTATAAACGTATAAATAATTTTCTAATTATTTGCAATATATTTTTATAATAATTGAGATTTATATATGATTGATATTATTATTGTTATTATGTTATATGTCTGTTTTAGATGTGGATACTAGTATTTTTTTATTCATTACTTTTGTGCTCAAAAGGATTAAAAGCAGATAAAAAAGTAAACA
This sequence comes from Polistes canadensis, assembly GCF_001313835.1. NCBI lineage: Eukaryota > Metazoa > Arthropoda > Insecta > Hymenoptera > Vespidae > Polistes > Polistes canadensis. Next base: position 2,204,586 of record NW_014569551.1, read on the forward strand.
AATATGTGACAACATTGATTGATGCAAAATGGATGGAAACTCCATTATTTTTAGAAGCAGCTGAATATCTCAATGATGAAAATCCAAATTACTTTTGGAAATTCATCGAAGCATATTCTGAAAATGTTGCGTCCATACAAAATGGTAATTGACAAAATAATCAACATGCTTTATAATTAATTATATTATTTTAATCTGACGTATGTTTTGCAGGTACAGAAAAGGATAATTATGAATTAATTTTGAAGTTAGCTGGGAAGCATTTATCTCCAGCGGAGATTGCGGTTCTTAAATTAGGATTATCATTGCGTATTTATTCTACCCGAGTTGAAATGTTTTTTCAAATGGCAGAAAACAAGAATGTTTCTACTTTAGATTGTTATAACGTAATTGACATCGGTGGGAAATTTACATGTTCCATCTTTGAAGTAAATGAATTAATCGCTAAGGTAATTAAAACAGTTTCATTGAACAACATGTGAAATTGCTACATAGATTGATATGCGAGCAATATTTTCACCAAATTGACACAGCTTTGCGTGTTAAATTATAGTGCAAGAGATTAATGTTCCTTTTATTTTATTTTAAATTTTTTAGGATAAATGGACTAAGAGAGATACTTACAGTATAGATCATTATTATTTGGGATCTCAAAAAACTGATAAAGTTATAATAATGTATGGTCAAATTGATTCTCCAATGTTCATGAACTATCACACGAAATTAAAAAGTATAGCGGATACACACGGAATCAATTATATATTACGTTACTACGTAAAGGTAAAAACGAACTGTAATTTTAGTTAATAAAAAACAAAACAAACTTTGTATTATTCCTCGTATGTATCTTTTAATTACAGGATAGACTAGATAGGAAATTACGGTTATCCGGTTATGGTGTAGAATTACAAATGAAATCGACTGAATACAAAGCTACAGATGATTCAGATATTAAAGATAATACTGGAAAAGGATCTGAAACAAACAATGATGGAATTGAAGAAATAGATGGAATCAACTTCGTGACTTTAAAGTATTTATTAGAATTTATTTGATTGGTATATAATAAAACATTTTAAATAATATTAATAATTTATATCTTTTAGAACATTATATCCAGATAAAAAAGCTGAATTAGAAGAATTACAAACACATTTGCTTGAAACGAGTCATGAAATTGGGGCATTAAAAGTATGGCAGTTTCAAGAATTAAGTCATCAAGCAGCCGAGAGAATAATGAACTCTCCTACGGATGAAGCTCTTAACGTTTTAACAGACATCGCTCAGAATTTTCCTATGCAAGTAAGATTGAATATTTTATTAACAATAATTATCTTCGATACGTATTTCGTATGCTATACAAAAATGTATGTTGTTTTAGGCCAAATCATTGATTAGAACAAAAGTAAATAATGAAATGAAAAAGGAGATGAAATTAAATCAAGAAATATTTTCTGGAAGTTTAAGTATACAACCGACAGACACCGCGCTCTTTATCAATGGTTTATTCTTTGACTTGGAAGCTATCGACGTACTTACACTTCTAGAAGCTTTGAGAGGCGAACTACGTGTAATGGAGGCACTTCATAAAATTGGTAAAATTTAAATAATTTTTTACATATATGATTTTATAAATTTATCTAATAATTATATATTCTTTCTTCTTTTTTGTTTTATAGGATTTAATAGTAAAAAAATGGGGAAACTTTTAGCTCTTGATTTGTCAAGTAATGTAGATAATCAAGAGTTTGCTATGGATATTAGAGACTCAGCTATAATTTGGATAAACGATATTGAAACTGATGTTCGTTATAGTAGATGGTCACCTGCGTTGACTGAACTATTAAGACCAACTTTTCCAGGAATGCTTAGAAATATAAGACGAAATTTATATAATTTGGTAAATTATTTTAATCTTTAAATTAAGAAATTTGTAATTTAAAAAATGTACATATATATTTTGTATTATATTTTCAGGTATTAATCATCGATCCTTTAAACGAAGATTCAATGGCCTTAATTTCATTAGCATCATCTTTATATACATATGTTGCTCCTTTAAGAATAGGATTCGTTTTCATAACTAATTATGATACTTCGGTTACTGGCTTGTTGGATGCGAGCGTTGCAGTGAACAATGCATTCCATTATTTCATAGAAAGCAAAAGTGCTAAGGAAGCATTAGAATTTCTGGTATAATTTTAAATAATTCATTGATTAATTGTAATTAGATTTTATTATTTAAAATAATCAAGTAACACGAATGAATTTATTTCAGTTAGGATTGTATATCGGATCTTATCCCATAACTGTGGACATTGTTAAACAAGCTATAAGAAAAATAGATTCTTCTGCTAATATAAATTACATTCTTAGCGAAGAATCAGAATATGACGTCGGTCGTCATTTAGCTAGCGATTTTGTTAAACGATCTGGTTTTAAAAAATTCCCCCAAGCGTTACTTAATGGCGTACCATTACCGGCTACTCGATTAAATGCTGATTTATTTGAAGAAGCAGTATTAAGTACTATTGTAGCGCAAACACCTGCCTTACAGAAAGCAGTTTATCGTGGTGAAGTTACACAAGGAGACGATGTTATTGACTTTATAATGAATCAACCGAACGTTATGCCACGGTAATATACTACGCTTAAGATTGTCTTAGAAAATAAATAAAACTATACACTATTTTTATAGATTAAACGAACGTATCTTGAAAATAGATAAAAATTCTTGGTTGAATTTAATTGGAACAGTTCCCAAAGATAACGATTATACTAAATGGACTCCCCAAGATGCATCGTCCTGGCTCATGGAAAAAATGCAATATTTATTTGTATCTCGTCGAAGTAGTTTGCATCATTTATATTCATTCTGGATCGTAGTTGATTTAAAATTAAAGTCGTCTAGAAAATTGCTGCAGGAAGCTGTTATTTATATAGTATGCCAATGTTTTACATAATTACTTTAAAGTTTATAAAAATTTCTTCCTGAATAAGTATTGTATCTAATTAAATCGTATTTTATATAGGAATCAAATCCAGATGCAAGAATAAGCTTAATCATCAATAATAATGATGTTGATTTTGAATATGATTTAAACAGAATTGCACTTGCTGCTTTAAATTCATTGCCCACAGATAAAGTTTTACAAGTAATGCACAAAATAGTCAAAGAAGACTTTGAATCCCTTGCAGAGGTTGGTTCAGAATTTGTATTTTTTAGAATATAGAATATATCTTTAAATATTTAATAATATTGCAGTATGAGTCAGTTAACGAACACTTGAAAGATCAAGACAAGTTATTAGAGTTCCATACGTACTATGCTAAACAAGTTTTAGGACTAGAAAAAGGAGCCGCAACTGTTGTATGTAATGGACGAATGATTGGCCCCTTAGACACTAATGAAGAATTTACCAATGAAGATTTTTCACTTTTGGAACGATTTAGTCAGAGTACATATGGAGATAAATTATTTAAAAATTTAATTAAATCTCCGTCTGAGGATGACGATGATTATGGTAAAAGCATATTATTGTTTTTATATTTATTACGGTCATTGGAATAGAAAATTACTTTAATTGTTCTTAAATGTAGAAAGAACTGATATTACGGATGACATGATAATGAAAATCACTTCACTCTTGGTTCCACGACCACAAACACGTAGTCGATTCGAAGTACGTTTTCATGGAGATGAGCATAGGTAACTAATAATAAATATTACAGTTTTCTTCTGTTGTTGTTAATTGTTTTTTTTTATATAATTACAAACATTATATTAATTTTTCAGCGTTATAAAACTTCCACCTGTAAATCCTGATGAAGTAACATTTGATTTAATTGCAATTGTTGATCCGGTGTCACGAGGTGCTCAAAAATTAGGTCCAATTTTGAAAACATTACAACAAACATTGAACTGCCAAATTAAAGTATTCCTTAATTGTTTAGATAAAAATAGCGACATGCCATTGAAAAGGTAAAACAATCGTATATTATTTAACATTTATTTTATATACTGATGGTTTTATAAATTTTATTTCAGTTTCTATCGTTTTGTACTCGATCCTGAACCGCAATTTACTGCAGATGGACACTTAAATGGCGCTATAGCTAAATTTACTAAACTTCCTACTTCGTCGCTATTAACGCAATACATTCATGCACCAGAAAATTGGCTGGTGGAAGTAGTGCGAAGCGTTTACGATTTAGACAATATTAAATTAGACAATGTTGCAATAGGTGTTCATAGGTATAATTAAATAATATTTATATATTTATGTTTTTTTCTATAAATATCCGGGGATGTATAAATTTGTAATTATTATTGTTTAGTGAATTCGAATTAGAACATTTATTACTCGAAGGCCATTGTTTTGAAGCAGTAATGGGAAATCCACCGAGAGGCTTACAAATTACATTAGGAACTGAAAAACAACCGGTAATGGTTGATACTATAGTTATGGCAAATTTAGGATATTTCCAACTTAAAGCGAATCCTGGAGAGTGGCATTTACGACTAAGACATGGACGTTCAGCAGAAATATATGATATTACTACCGTCGATGGACAGGATGTTATTCAAGATGGCAATAACGTCAAAGTTTTAATAAGTTCTTTGAAAAGTCATGTTCTTAAAGTCAAAGTTTCCAAAAAACCGGACAAAGCTAATATGGATTTACTTTCGGATGATGATAAAAACTCTGGCATATGGAATTCTATTTCTAGGTATATATAAATAATATTTAATTTTAATTTCTTTTAAAAAAAAAAAAAGTCTCACATATCTACTGTTATAATTGATATCAGTAGGAACACAATGCTATTCAGTTATCTTTGAACTTTAATTTTTATTTATTCTCTCCTTTTTTTAGCTTTTCGAAATTTTGGTAAGCTTTTCATTACTATGTAGACAAACACACATTTAAAACGTAATGAATATATTCTATCATCTTATTTCTTCTTTATTAAAACAAATTGAAATTATAAAATGATTATATTGAAAATATTTTCTTTAAAGCTTCATTTTTTTTTTTTATATTAGGACATTCACTACAGGAGATGAAAGCGAAGATCAAGATGACAAATTAAATATATTCTCACTTGCCTCTGGTCATCTCTATGAAAGATTCTTAAAGATTATGATGCTGAGCGTTATCAAACATACGAAGACTCCTGTGAAGTTCTGGTTTTTGAAAAATTATCTCTCCCCTACAGTCAAAGTAAGTAAAATATTAAAACATTTTTATTATCAAAAATTGTATTCATTTATCTAAATAATATTTTATGAATAGGATTTCTTACCGCACATGGCGAAAGAGTATGGTTTCGAATATGAATTAGTGCAATATAAATGGCCACGTTGGTTACATCAACAAACTGAAAAGCAACGAACAATTTGGGGATATAAAATATTGTTCTTGGATGTATTATTCCCATTGAACGTTAAGAAAATTATATTTGTTGATGCTGATCAAGTATGAACGAAAATTTGATTATTTCCTAATTGTTCAATCTAAATTATTTACTTCGCTATCAAATTTTGCTTTTCTTTTTAGGTTGTAAGAGCTGATTTAAAAGAATTGGCAACTTTAGATCTTGGTGGTGCACCATATGCTTACACACCATTTTGTGATAGCAGAAAAGAAATGGATGGTTTCAGATTTTGGAAACAAGGATATTGGAGAAATCATTTACAAGGCCGTTCTTATCATATTAGTGCTCTTTACGTAGTAGATTTAAAAAGATTCCGTCGTATTGCCGCAGGTGATCGATTAAGAGGACAATATCAAGCTTTAAGTCAGGATCCTAATAGTTTATCCAATCTCGATCAGGTATTTAAAACATATATATATATATTAATTAATTTAATAGAAATAATTATTTTAATAATAAATTTATTACTTTAGGATTTACCTAATAATATGATCCATCAAGTAGCAATAAAAACATTACCACAAGACTGGTTATGGTGTGAAACATGGTGTGACGATTCATCTAAGAAATATGCCAAAACTATAGATTTGGTTCGTATCATGAACTATGTGTAATTGGACTATTTTATTAATAGAATTTATAATAAGAATTAAATTTCATATTTCAGTGTAACAATCCAATGACTAAAGAAGCAAAATTGCAAGCTGCAATGCGTATTTTACCTGAATGGGTAGGATACGACGAAGAAATAAAAACCTTACAGCAAAAAATTGAGAATGAAACTAGACAAATGGAAAAAGAAGATAATGGTACGTATAGTATAGGATTCGTGAGGAAGTTAGTTGACCGAAGGTCCTGGATAGTTCAGTGGTTAAAGCGTTCATCCAGCAAGTGGAAGACCCAAATTCAAGTCCTGAACACAATTTTTTCATGAATCCTACGATAATAATAAAAAATACTATATAGGGTGAATACTTATTATAATTTATTTATTTATTTCAGAATCGACGACTGAAGATCATACGAAACATGAAGAATTGTGAAGTTAGATTAATGAAATAGAACAAATGATATTTAGTTTATAACTTTTTCGATTATTCTAAAAGAAGGAAAAAAAAGAAATGAAATGAAATGAAAAGAAAAGAAAAGAAAAGAAAGAAGAAAAAACTATTCTCTACTGTCTGAATCAATAAGTATACAATTATCCGAAAACACAATCGATTGTGCCATTTTAAAAAAAGAAATTATTCATCTTTGTCTTCTGTGATTAATATTTATCATGATACACGGTAATTCTCTATCATAAAGGGCAGATATTTACAAATTAATGATAATGTGCAATAGATTATCAAAAATGAATTATTTGGCATTACCATATCTATGGTAATGTGATATACAAATAATTGAATTTCTCGAAACGATAAAACAATACATAATACTTTCTTTTGCACGATTAATGCGAAAGAGAACGACGATGTTCAATGGATATACATTCAAGAGAAAAGTAAATCTTACTTTTTCAGTATTCTAGCTAAAATATGGACATGGGACGCATAGTCCACAAATGTTGTCGAAAAACTATTGTGATTTTTTATTACCTATATATATTATAGTCGTAAACAATAAACTTGTATCGTTTGTAAAATATGTTTTGCAGGATTTTCATTACGAAGATATGCAATTATTTTCTATAATATTATACACACACACACACACACATTCCTATCGTGTTAAAGCAAGATATCTAATTTCCTATTTAAAAATTCCACCAATTTTCTGTAAAACAAAAATTCAAATACCAAAAGTGTGTATATTTGTTATGTCACATTACCATATTATACATTTACGATATATTACAGAAAAATTTTTATGCAATTTTTGTACGATCTTGTGTCAAAACTATGTTTTTTTTTCTGTCTCTCTTTCATTGTTTTATTTTTATTAGAACTTTTAAGTGTTTTTTCGATTATTAAAAATAGTTTTTATTTGAACACAAGGAAGTAACATTTATTTTCAAATTATCAGGAGACGTATTTACAAATACATACACAAATATGATTATTGATAATGATCTATTCGCGAGACATCTCTGAAGAACATTTGCTGTCACAATTTGTAAATATTTATTTACGTAGACCGAGAATCAATCGGATCGGATCGTGATAGTGGATCGAAATTGATTTAAAAATGCAAATATTGTGCATGACTGATAACGGACTTGTATCATCATTTTTTGTTCTCGAACGATATCGGACAATGATATTAGATTTGGTCATCTCATAATGTCAATTAAAGCTTTTCTTTTGTCCGATAATAAATACAATCCGAAAAGACACAAGAGATGGCAGATAAAATGGACAATGATATTTTCCGTTGAGTTTGTCTGTTGGATATGTTTCTTCAGTAGACTCTTAACTGTTCACATTTCTTCAACATCATTTGTTTTGGGGGTTTTATTCAGAAGGTATTCTAGAAGAAGATATTCGGAAATCTATGAATTATGGAGAATAATATGCAGAACGAGAACAACGAGTAAGTCATTTTTATATGATTTTATTATTTAATATAGTTACATAAAATTCTGTGGAAATTTATGAGAATGATAAGCGATGACGATGACAATGAATTCTAATTAAAAAATTAGAATTAAAGTATATAGTTAAAAAGCTGTAGAAAAGTCCGATTGATATATGTTTAAGTATGATTATTTCACTCTTATTTTTCGAATAATTATTGAATTATTTTATTATTGAAATAAGAAATAATAAATTGCTCCTAGAAATAGCAATAAAAAAAAGCTATTATAACAGGATAAAGTTCTAATAAAAAGAGGAAGAAGAAGAAATAGGAAAAAAGTAAAAAACAAAAGAACAATATAAAACAACAATCAAATATATATCTATACATATAATATAAAAAGTATATTATTATTTATATTAAATATATAAATATTTATATAATTATTTAAAAAATATTTATTGGGTTTTAATAATTTGTATAAATAATATAAAAATATTTTATAAATATTATGTATTAATCAATAATTTAATAATGTTCATTGAAGATATCTTAAAACAAGAATTTGAATTTCGCGCATGTTTGCTAACTTATCGATCGAGTAAAGGAATCCGACGTTTGGAATCTTAACGGAATGAACCGATTTAATCCGATTTTATCCGATCTTCGAGTTCAATCCTCTTTCCCATTGGTTTTTTCGTAGTTCTTTTATTGAATTGATGTAGTTATAAGTATGATCTAATTTATTTCCTTTGATAATTATTTAATGTTACAATGTGATTTAAAAGGGAAAAGAAAAAAGATAAAGGTAATTATTTACACGTGAGAGAAATAAAGAAATCAAAAGAAAGAGATAGTAGTAATGGATCGAGAAGTGGGAGATCGATAGATCAAAAAGAATCTGTTAGAGAAGGGATACATATATATATATTGTTATAAGGAGAGTGGTTTTCAATTCCTTTTAGTCGTACGTTCCGCTTTGCAGTTAATTTCAAAAAAAAAAAAGAAAACAATTATTTTAGTAATCAGGAAATTATTTTATTTAGTCTATTACGATGTTATTGTAACATGTATTTGTCATGTTATCCTCATTTGAGAAAACACCAAGAAGGTTTTAATCTTATTATTCTTAAAAATAATTAAGAAAAAAAAAAACGATCTCATTCAGTTTATTAATAAAATATTATTTACGTTCTTTTAAGAAATGTTGTTATTTTGTTGTATTTTTCCAGATGTATAAAAGGGAACAAATATATATGTATAACAATTAAATATTTATTCATAATTAATAATCATGAAGAGGAAGCTCATGCAATTTTTTGTTAATTACAAGTACCCCATAAAATATATCACAAGAAGACATATCCCTGAAGATACGTCAATGAAAAGTTGAGAACCGTTGGGAATGAGTTGAAAGCAGAAGAAAGATAGGTATTAAGAAAGAAAGAAAGAGATAGATAGATATATAAAGTGTTAGTGGTGGGAGGTAGAAGAGGAGGATTCAGAGTTAAGTTATCTGTTAAAATAAACTGTTCGTGCTATACGCACGTTCAAGTGGCCGAAAGAAGCTATGCAGTGGGTAGAATTTGTTGTTTATTTGAGAAGTGACCACTACGGTACAATATTATCATCTCTTCTTCAATCGTTTAACGGATACTACGAATCGGTGTCCAAATATTTCCAAACAATTTCTTTTCCTTTTTCATCCTTATCATCTTCTTTCACTTTCCACCACGTCATTCCACCTCTTTTTTCTACTTTCTAAAATTTTTTTTTTTTTTGGGGAGGGGTATTATTTTTATTTTTATTTTTCATCCTCCTTCTTCTTATCCTTTAAATCTCCTGTATATGTATATATATATATTTATATAAATCTAGAAAATTTCCTGTCTAGCAAGGACACGTGCGCGCGTAGTTATCCTTCGATAAAATCATCGTCTACCATTTAAACAATTGTATTGTCGTCGTCGTCGTTTACTTCTTCTTCTTCATCATCATCCTGTTAACTGTATCTATTTTATTCGAGTCTTCTACCTATCATGGACAACGAGAAGATTAAACTGTGAGTTTATTAACTTTCTATCGTATTTTTTTCACACTTCGAATATAAACAATACGATATTTTTTCCGTGGGATTACAACGAAACGAATATTTTCGTCAGTGAGTAGTTTTAGAATTTAAATGAATTTTTACGATTTTATTATTTTATCATTTTATTATTATCGTTGTTATTGTTGTTGTTGTTGTTGTTGTTGTTATTCCGTTTTTTCTATTTCTTCTTTTCTTGTTTTTACTACTTACAATCATTACTATTTTTCTATTCTTCCTTTAATTTTTATTATATTACACAATATTTCTCATTCATCCTATTTTTTTCTTTTTTAAATATACCATTATTACTAATAATCTTTTCTTCATCTTTTTTATCCCTATTTCTTCTTTTCTAGTTAACCATTACTACTATTACTATGTTTCTTTTTCTGTTTCATCTCTTATTACTATTACTATTATTTTCTTTCATTATTTTTTTTTTTTAATTTTCTATACTACTTTTCTGTCTTTTTTTTTTTCACTCTTTTATTCTCTCTATTCGAATATTATATCGCGTAACTGACGAGAATAAGTAAGCAAGTATATATGTATAAATCGTTAATATTATCGCGTAAAATTAATACATTTATGCGTTTAATCGTCCTTCTACTTTCTTACACCCATCACACAAGTCTTATCAGAGATATTGTGCATTACGCTACAATGTCTTGGAAAATGAGAGAAATCAAATGGTCAATATTTATCAATCATTATCCCTTTTTACTACATATTCGTAGTGTACGCAATGAAAGGAATGAAAAAAAAGAAAACAAAGAAAAGTCACGTGGTATTTTTATTCTATCTTTCATTAAAAAAAAGATAGATCGAGGTAAAGTAGATTATGTTATTCATGGAATGCAATGTTTCGAAAAATTTTGGAGCAATCAAATGCTTAATTCAATTTATCGATATCGTTTTAGTGCATACTTGTTCAATGAAATGACTCAAACAAAAAAAAAAAGAAAACTCGCGCACCTTGTAATTTTTTATTGAAATAAAACAGGTCGGCAAAGTAGATTATAAATACAGTGATCGAAAAAAGAAAAATATCTTTTCGCAAATTTATAATATTTTTATATATATAATCCTCTATATAAAAGTTTGTTAATCTTTAGCGAATATTTTTATAATTTAAATATATTTTTCTTTCAAGTGTCTGAAGTGTTGAAGTAAATTACAAGCATTGCAATGCATACTTCAACTTTGGACCCTAAGAAATATTTTTAACAGCTTTACAAAAAATGTAATCCATGTCAATACTTATGTTTCGTATTGTACGTATACATACTTCAATGAAAAGAATGAAAAAAAAATATGTAATTTTTATGTAAAACAAAATTTACATTGGTAATGCAAGTTGCATATATGTCGAAAAATAAGTTAATAATTTTTAGGAAAAAATGAGAATCATTATCAAAGGAATTTATAATAATACGTATTGAGGAAATTTGTTAATCGTGTTACACAAGTACACCCTGTATATATATATATAAGTACTTATACGTATATAACGGTAATCGAGAGCGACGTTGGGTCATATACCTTAGTTGCTTGGAAATCACGGAAAGTTGACCTTGAAACACTTTCCAACTTTGAAATATCATGTTCTTTTTTTCTTCATTCCTTATTGAGGAATCCTTTACACATTTTTATAATTAACCACAAATTGGAAGTTGGAAATTTGATCTCTCTTTCTCTCTCTCTCTCATTATTGATTTACAGATTTGTAACCAAATACTTCGGTTTTATATAGTTTTATTGTCAGGTATTAAATACTTCGTTGGAAAGATCAATTAATTATTGATAATAATCATAGTGATTATTCAAAGTATTTACGATATAATGTAATACATTTATTCGATGTCATGGAAATGTGCAATTGATAAATGATTAATGTATCTTGTTTTTTTTTTTTATTTATTATGTTTGTTAGTTTCTTTGAGTTATAGGATTGAATAATTGGCATACTTTTTAAATTAAATTAAATTTAATTTAATTTATATTTCATTTCTTTTATATGTTGGTTTATTAATTTGATTTTATTTTAAGAAATGACATAGATAGAGTTTTATGTAAAGCAAACAAAGAATGCTATTTTCTAATCTACCAAGAAAAATTAATTATTTATATTTGTGTGCGCGTGTGTATGTATGAGATTAGAAAGATTTGCGATCGTTGATGATAATAGACACAATAATAGATACGAAATAGACAATGACAAATATCTTTTTATATATTTGCTTACCTGTTTCGTTTCGGTAAAAACATTGTGACAATTTGATAATAGATATTGATACGTTGAGAATAATCTCTTATCGTTCGATAAGAAAATGATACAATACTTGTAATATCGTTGGATATATAATTGTATTATTTTCAATATTTAAAACGATTTTAATAAATTCATTGTATTATATTTCCTCCATTATATTCAACAAGTACGAATATTCGTATAATTTAAATGAATAGTTTCAGCAAAATCTCGAGGATGTGATGCATACGTTAAAAAATAATAATAATAATAATAATTCATTTAGAGATTGTATTATTTTGTTTTCTCTAATATGAATGCCGGACAAACAGAGATAAAAGATCGTTCGTCGTATCAACACGGTAGAAGGAAGTTTAACGATGCGCACTGTTAAACAAGCGATACGCAATAACGAGTATGCCCTTCCTTTTGTAGTTGTCCTCATCGTGACAAAAATTTTAAATCTTTACTTAGTAAGAGAAAATATGACACTTGACAAAAATGTTGATGATTACGTTCGATGCATAAGATAATGATCTTTGATTATATTCTAATAAGTGCAATTTCGCGATCGCTAATTATTTTGCTGGTCTAATCATATTTTTCCTCTAATCATAATAATTGTAATTGTTTCAATCGAAAATTGTAATTTTGCTTCCTGTGAAAAAAAATAGAAATTCTTATATCGAAATTTTTTATTAGTTTTTTAGTAAGTTTAATTTTGATTGATTACTTCTTTACACAATTATAATAATTTGTTTGCATACTTTAAAATAATAATTTTCGAAAATGTAGATATTTATCGAACTTTCGAGGACTCTTGGAACGCGAAAATATGTCATTTATAATACCACGTGGATCGTATTGTACAACTGCCACGTATAATTAAGATTTTTACAAACGATATTGTGTGTTTTCCTCGTTATTAAAATGACTACTCATCTTTTTGTTATTACAAATCTCATTCTCGTAAAATACATTTTATTTTTAAATTTATTTTTTATTAAACACATATTATAAATCATTGATAAACTATTTCACGAATTAATACATTAGTTGTAACTTACGAAAAATAATACGAAAAATCATTAGATCATTAAATCATAGGAAAAACTTAGATCTTTTAATGTTACAATGTTGGTATACATAACTAACACTATTTGTATAATCATGATAAACGTGTCACGATGTTATCAGTGATAATTGAAATGTTATGCTTATCGGATTTTATTGATTCTTTTACGTATTTTATTAATTGTAAGTAAGAATAATCTTACGAGTTTCCGTTTAGAAAGATTTAAAAATGATTTGGATACAAATATTCACATATGTAATACTTACGACTTTTCAAAATTTATTTCATACAGAAACATAAATCCCATTTACGTTCTAATTGTAAGTCATAACAGATTATAAAGTCGTTTTGATTTATTCGACTCATTACATAAATTAAAAATTATGTTCGCCCAACGTATTCCATTATATTACTTAATTGGTTTATTCTTTTTTTCTTTTTAATTTTAATTTTAACGTTTACCAACGAAAGAAAAAAACAATTAAATTTTATCCGTAGCATTACGAGTATAAAAGTATTAAAATAATTTATGAGATCATCATATTTAAAAATAATTTTTTACCAATCGTTTTTCTATTTTCAAGATGGAAGAAACAACTAAATTTATTTTGCAAAAAATAAAAAAATAAAAATCTTTTTATATAACTTTGTATTCTTTAAAAATAATGTGTAAACACTTTATAATATCTAATCATTTTAATAATCATCGATTCATTCCTTATGCTCATTTTACTTACTCATATTCTTAAATTGTATTTGATTAATCAAGAAAATCATTTAATCGTGCAAAATGTTAACGATTATTTCAGATTTAAAGATACAGCTATCTACGGTTATGGAACAAGTATACCTCCTAATAATAATGAATCCGAAGATGAGATATCATCGAAGAAAGTGATATTCTGCGTTCATGGAAAACTATCTGGTTGTTGTACCATTGTTAAAGGAATTGACGAAAATGCGCCGCCCGATTCTTCCAGTAAGATTTATTCATTTTATTGAAGTTATTTTAAAATAAAATGTTTAAGGAAAAAACGTAATTAACATATAATAAACGTACGTAATAAAATGTCTACTACGTTTCAAATTAATCTCATTCAAATGCCGACATTTATTAAGGCAACACAAATCAATATTAAAATGTATATATATCAATCCGGAGAAAAAAAATATATTAGGAAAATTATTTCCAGTATTACCAGAAGATCATTGTCATCGAGAAAGAAATAAAGAAATTGACAAGAAAGCCCGGAAAAAGCTTTTACTTGCGAGTGCTCTATGCGTGTTCTTCATGATAGCTGAAATAATCGGTAAATTATCATGCATATCATGCATATTTCTTCCTTCTTCTTTTCGTACACATATTAATAACGTTTGATACATAAATATTTCATTATAATGAGTATATTGTAATTAAACAGGTGGTGTACTATCTAACAGTTTGGCCATAGCTACAGATGCAGCACACTTGCTGACCGATTTCGCATCATTCATGATTTCTCTATTTTCAATTTGGGTCGCAGGAAGGCCTCCAACAAGAAAAATGCCATTCGGTTGGTATCGTGCGGAAGTAAGTATCAAGTAATAGACGGTATAAACTTTTACTTTCTCTAAAGAACACTAGTTTTATTTTTAATTCTACACGAGTTATTATTCACGATATTTTTTTCTTGTTCATTTTATTAAGTTCAATTTTTAATTTAAATATGATTTTTTGCGTATGCAGGTGATAGGTGCATTAACGTCGGTCCTGTTGATATGGGTTGTCACTGGGATTTTATTCTACCTCGCTATAGAAAGAATAATTAACAAGAATTTTGAATTAGACGTAACTGTGATGTTAATTACTTCTGCAGTTGGTGTTGCGGTAAATCTAGTGTTAGTGATATTACAAAAATAATTATATTATTAATTAATATTTATAAATTTTTATTCTCGGACGATATTATTTAAGACATTTTTCAAAGCATAATCATTTTTTTTTGCAATGCACTTGGTTGAATAATCCAATAACTCTTACCACTTTAAATAGCACACTTATTTGTGGTAGTATTATTTAATAAAATAGCATGGAGATGTTTGATATGATAGTTATTGGGCCTGATATATTTAAGATTCGTGACTTTTAACATTTGTTATAGAATGGGTCTAAGTTTGCATCAGCATGGTCATACTCATGGTGGACATAGTCATCATGATCACGATGATCATGATATGAAAAAGATAACAGACATAGAAAATATGTCACACAAGGATGAACACAAAAATATAAACGTTCGTGCTGCGTTTATACACGTTGTAGGAGATTTTATTCAAAGTATAGGAGTTTTTATTGCAGCGTTAGTTATCTATTTTAAAGTTAGTATTATATTATATTTTATAATATTTGTTTTTTTTTTTATTATTACAATTGAAATATTAAGGTTATATTATTTTGATTATTATAATTTTTATTCTTATGCTTGTTTTTTTTTCTAGCCAACGTGGAACATAGTTGATCCTATCTGTACTTTTCTATTTTCGATATTAGTCATGCTCACGACCGTGGCAATTATTAAAGATGTTATGAACGTACTTATGGAAGGAATGCCTAAAGGATTCGATTATTCTCAAGTTGAGAATACGTTCATGCAAATCGAAGGTGTTGTGAAAGTACACAATTTGCGGATTTGGGCTCTTTCACTCGACAAAACCGCTTTGTCAGCACATTTAGCTATAAGTAAGTTTGCAAAGACGTTAATGTTATTACGAAAAGACAACGACATCAGATTTTTGTCGTTTTAACAAAAATAATTAATCTACTTTAATCTTAATGAATGGGTTTACCGATCACAAGTTTATAACTGTTATTTATTTGATCAAAACAATTTATGTGAACTTTTCCTTCTTCTCCTTTTTTTTACAGAACCTGGTACAAGTCCGCAAAATATTTTACGTACAGCCACGAGAAACATTCACGATACTTATAATTTCTTCGAGATGACGTTACAAATAGAAGAGTTCAACGAACGAATGGAAAACTGTGAACAGTGCAAAGCTTTAACACAATGAATATCATCGTTTAAAATTAATATCATGGTATTTTTTCCATGTTGTATGACGAGCTTCGACATCGATAAATATTTCTTTTTCTTCGTTTTTGTTTGTTACATGAAAATATTAAAGTAAAAGATATGAAATAATAATAATAATAAGATAAATTATAAGAAATTATAGTTCAATAAGTGAACATTAATTGAGACCTATATATTTATTTTACTATGGGATCTCAAAAGTAATAATAATATTTCGATCTTATTAGATATATTCGTGTTTCTTATATTGAATATAATAATTATAATTATAGTCATTATTATTATTATTATTTATACGTCTCAAAGAAGAAAAAGAAAATGCAATGCACGGAATTTCGATAGCAATAATCGAACTTAATTGTGTTAGTTCCTAATAATATAATATATTAATGGTGCATAAACGATGGTGCTCTTAAATCTTGCGAATGGTACATTAATACAAATAAAAGTTAATTTTTTCAATCGACGATATTTTTAATTGATCGTATTAGAGTTTGCATCAATATAATATTGAGAATATCTTACTATTTGAATTAATTAATATTTCAAGTATTTAAGAAGGTACAAAAGGAACTAGTTTGTTATAAAAGATACCAAGAAGGTAGAAACGAAAAACTGATAACAAAATACTGTTCAAATACTGTTACAATACTTCATCATTAAATTTATCATTGCAAAGATTTAGTATACTATAATTCTATAATATTATCGTATAAAAGTCATATTATATTATATTGTTACAACAATAAAATAAGTTTAATATAATAAGTCTTGTACAAAATCGGATATATATATATATATATTAATAAAATATATATAATGTTATACTTCCGCAAATGCATTTTATACGAAAAAGTTAATACCTTTACGATTATCTAATTTTTGATTATATTATATTACTACAACATAAAAAGACTGTACAAAATTATATGTATAATGTATTATGTTAATATTCATGCAATTTATATGATAAATTAAATATGATAAATAATTAGTTACCAAAACAAAAGAACTTTATTTTATACATATACATGATGAAAATAAAAATAAATGTCAAAGGACAGAAGATTAATATCGCTACTCTCATGTGGACCTTGCGCACTTTATTAATGCTTCGGAAATCCATATATCTTGCATTACAAAATAATTCATGTATAAGATAATTTGAAGAAAATAAATGTTTACATAGAAATTGTTACACGTGCGTTAGAGTTTTTGCTTGAAAATATATTAATTAAATTACCTATTAATAGATTTACTACTTTTATATATACGATAAAGAACTTTAAACGTCACACTCTATTCAATATTTTGACGTCTTTTCCAATATTCACTGGAAATTCAGATTTTCTGGTAGTCATTTTGAAACTGCCCACCCGGTATAAAAGTATTAAAATTGTTTTCTCGAGTCGCAAAAATGAGAGAATTGTAACAGGAAAGCATGATGATACAGGAGCTACAAGAAGTGGCACGACAAATAGTACGCTCTGTCGCCGCTTGGAGCGCTCATCGGTCGGTAAAAAGATTTGTGATCCGATGGTAACCTACCCTTGACACGGTCGGTAAGTTATCGAGGGTAAGTTACCATCGGATCACAAATCTTTTTACCGACCGATGAGCGCTCCAAGCGGCGACAGAGCGTACTATTTGTCGTGCCACTTCTTGTAGCTCCTGTATCATCATGCTTTCCTGTTACAATTCTCTCATTTTTGCGACTCGAGAAAACAATTTTAATACTTTTATACCGGGTGGGCAGTTTCAAAATGACTACCAGAAAATCTGAATTTCCAGTGAATATTGGAAAAGACGTCAAAATATTGAATAGAGTGTGACGTTTAAAGTTCTTTATCGTATATATAAAAGTAGTAAATCTATTAATAGGTAATTTAATTAATATATTTTCAAACATTTAGATATTTTTTATTAACTTTTATGGACTATTGTTATTGATGAGAATTTATAGAGAGAGTCTGTCATTATCAATATATATATATATAATTATAAATTTTTATTATATATAGTTTAAAAAAGTAAACTATATATTTAATTTATAAATGTGTTAGATGGACTATATTGGGCGCATAATTATGATTAACATTCCATTTACATTACTTCAGAAAGTTTGAAAAATTGTTTATTGTTGTTGGAATTAAAATTTTAACAATAAATATATAAATTTAAAAATTTATTTAACACATATATGTGTGTATCAAAAAAGTGATGTGTAAATTTAACTTGTTGCTACACGAAACTTATAAATTCTATGGCGATGCTACCAACAGTGCAAAGAAATTCATTGGAGTAGGTTGTTATATTAAACGATTAGTTTTGTGTTACATTATGTTAGTTAATCAGTGAATATTATAAATTATAAATAATTTCTTATGTGTAATTGCAAAATATGACGTTAGTATATTTTATTATTTAGATTAATATTGCGTATTCGTATATGTATTGTTTAACCTTGCTTTCTAATTCGTTTTATAGGTTATGTGCAATGTTTTTTATTTTGTGTATATATTTTACTTGGTATATATTTCTCTTATTATCATTTTCTAAAGCGATCATTGATGCAGAAATAAAATAATTGTTTATATGATAGGTTGCTATGCTACGTTCTCTACTATTTATATATATATATATATATATATATATATACAAATTATTTTTCCAAATAATTTATAGAAGTATGAGGTTCTACTATACTGGCTTCAATGCAAGCCCATTGTTCAGAAATGAAGATGACACCTCTATAGTATTAGATCAATTAACAGAAGTTCCTTTTCCTGGTGTTACAAATATGGAGATTAGTTGGAATTATTTTCTCCTTTGGAAAGATTTTGAGTTGTATATTACAGGAAAAGTAGGCAGTGATGATGACAAGAAACCGTCTGAGTTACTGCAAATTCCCAAACCTTCTGAAAGGTAACGATAATGATTCTGTAGAAGTAAACAGTGAATAATTATATTACTTTGAGTAGTATTAAAAATTGATTTTAGTCTAGATGTAAAATCGTTAGTGCTGGAAGGGAAAGCATAATAATTTCAACAACAAACAATGAAATCTGGCAATACCGTTTTTATGAAAAATCTTGGAAGAAAATTTCTAATTGTATTAACATTAATGAAGAATCGGAAGATGAATATCCTATCAAAATATCACAAGGAGGGTGTACGGTAATTCTTACAAATTTAGGTAAAATATTAGTGACTGCAATGTTGGTCATATATGACAAATCACGGTTTCTTCTATGATGCCATGGTGGTCATTGGTAACGAGAGTGCTTAAATATTTACAATTGTAAAAGTTGAATGAAAATTTACAGTAAGTGCATTTTGAACATTACTGCTAATTAGAATATATTTTGAAATAAAAAGTGCCTCATTGAACAATTACAAATTTTTATTAGAATATCAAAAATGAAAGATTAATATCTATGAAATCTTGAATAATAAAGATACTACTGTGGCGTCCTAAGCGAAACATGTGAATTCGATATGGCAGTCAAAGTGTTAACAGAGATTTACATTTATTTTCAGGGCGTATTTTTAATATTCCTATTTTGGTAGAAATGCCAAAAAGGGTTAAATTTGTAGATTTCGCTTGTGGTTTTGATCACACAATATTGTTAGCGAAAAATGGGGATGTTTATTCTATGGGTATGGGAACGTATGTATTAAATTGATAAAATTTATTATTTTAGCATAATACATATATATTAATCAATTTTAAATATTATGAATTACAATATATCATAGTCGTGGTCAATTAGGACACGGTGATTTGGAAGATTGCGACGAGCCACAATTAATAGAAGCACTGGCTGGTCTTAACGTAGTGCAAATATCTGCTGCAGGTTGGCACAATGCTGTTATAACAGATCAAGTAACTAATCTAATTAATAGTACATGAACGCGATTTATGAAAGAAATCGTAAGATTTTTCTTTCTACAAATTAGGGGGATCTTTATACTTGGGGATGGAATGTTAACGGAGAATTAGGTATACCAAACGGAAACACCAAAGTCGTAGCAATTCCTACAGTAATAAATTTTAAAAATGATCAAGAAGAACTCATAGATGTAAACGTAAAAAAAGTACAATGTGGAAATACATTTACCATATGTATGACTGGTTCGTACGATTTTATTACGTCAATTTAATATATCCTTAATGCACGTTTTTATAATTGATTTATTCGTAATAGATGACAAATCGTTCTGGGGTTGTGGTTCTAACAAATATGGACAATTGGGACAATCACGGAAAAAAATTATGAATTCTAGCATTTTTTTTTTATTAGACATTCCGTTAGATCGTAAAAATATCATAGACTTTAAATGTCAAGAATGGGGTACGATGATATCGACAAAACAGATTTCTTCTATAACATAATATCTTTATATAATATTAAATTAAAGTAAGGAAAAATAAAAATTAATTTGTATAATCATTATTCTTTAAGTTACTTATGCTATATTATAAGTAAGAATGATACATAAAATTCGCCAACAACTATATCGTCCCACGGTGAAGTTCAAAAACAGCAACAGCTTCGTTCGATTCTATCAATGGTAAAATAAAATTCCGTTCATTCGAGATGATATCTTCGTCCGGTAAAGAATTCGGTGGTTGTGGTGGATATTCTTTTTCTGATTCCTCCTTTAGACGTTGTAACTTTTTCGTACCTTTCGTACTTTTCTCTAAAAAATCATATTTCCTATAACGTGTATATTAATTTTTTTTTTATATAATATTATTTACAGAATAACGATGTACTTGATGTAACTTTTCTAATCTTTTTGCTATCCTGTTCTTCGACTTTTCGCAAACTGTTTCGAAGTCGTATATAAAAATGTTCAACGTTTGAATCTGCCAGTCGAACTGGACGAGGTTTTCGAAAACTAAAAGGTAAATTGTCAACCTGTATCTCAATCGGTTCCACAAATACCGCATAAACGAGAGCGTAACGTACTTCCCCGGCGTACCTGTCAAGAATGTTAATTAAAAAATATTTAAAGCTTCAAAAAGAGAGAAATAAAAAAAAAGAAATATACTTCATATTAATTGCATAATTAAAATTTGAACTATATACTAACATGTCGTACGTGGACCGAATAATTACGTCTAAAAGTATTTCTTCCTCATTCCAGTTTTTTTCTGTCAGAGTTTGCGTTCTCTGGAAGAAAAAAGAAGAAAAGAATAAAAGAACCGAAAAATATTGTACGATAGATAATTAAATATAATTCGTCATTTTGTAATAAATGTCTAAAGATTTTTCTTACCGATTTCAAATCCCTTAGCGAGGATGAATCGTGTTCTTGCGATAATTTTCTCTCTTCCTCTTCCATTTCCGATTTCATCTCTGCATCACCAAACCTAATTAGATTCCAATGAGGAATCTTTTCACCTTGAACGATTTTCTTAGCAGTCTCGGTGAATATTACTTCCATTTTATTGAAGAACTTTTCGCGCGAACATTTTGCATCTAAAAAATATGACCCAACTGTTTGAACACATATATATATATATATATTATATATTATATAGTTATATATATAGTTGACGAGTATAATAATTGATTTTCTAATTATTATTTATTAAAAAAATTTACCTCGAATCAATTGCATTTCTCCTACTAACCAGCTGATAAAGATGCAACGTGAATAATCGTCAAAGGTGTCATTGTTTCGAAGTATTTGTAGAGCTAAAATATCCAGGAACCAAAATGTCGCTAAATTTGTTTCATAATCTACGATACCAAGAAAATTTCCTAATATTCTAAAAATAAATGAAATTATTAATAATACACATGCACTAATATTTATTTAAATATATTCGTATAAAATTAATTTGCAATCTTACTCGATCATACATTGCGGCTTGAAATTATCAATTTTTAATAATTTCCCAATAGTATCGTTGACAAAATTTGGTAACGTGCTCATATATCTAACGGAAGAAGAGTTTGACGATCCAATGGACGAATTAGTTTCTTCATTTTGCATCGTTATCAATTAACGAACGGATCACAGATATATTCTCGATGGTTGGATATAATAAAAAGACAGAGAAAAAGAAAAGAAATAATATAAAATTTACAAAAAAAAAAAAAAAAAAAAAACGGACACAAAGTGAGCAAATAGGAATCGCACTGAAAAAAACGTCCGACTTGTTTTTTTTTTTTATTCATTGATTTTATTCATTTTTTTTTCCATATTTTGTTCAATATTTTCAGAAAATAACACTCCAAAGCGAAAAAACCGTATATTTTCACCAATCCCAATGTGTGTATAATATATATATATTATACTTCTCATATATAATATATATGTATATATATATATTTATATATATAATGTATACTTTTATACTTTATATATAATAATATTATGTAGAGTAGCGCACACTTTAGACTGTTATGTATCGATACCTTTTATAATATTTTATCGATAAATTACAAATATTGAAAAACATGAAACAGACACAGCCGGGCCTTAGACACGCGGATTTCGGTTTTTAATGAGAGATTATTTCACGGAAATATCGTGGAAAAAGGGTTCCTTGCGATAAGTCTGATTCTTCTTCGAGAAGACAAATGCTTTTTCTTTTTTTTTTTTTTCGTTTCATTTTCTAAAGTATAAAGAAAATAACGCGATAAGATTGTCAAATATTGCGAACAGAAAAAAATTTAATATCTTCTTTATATAAAAAAAAACAAACTGTGGTTTGTTTATTAAAATTTGATTTTTCTTTTTCGAGAAGACGTTTTACAATCAAATCTTCTCTCATAGGTATTAAAAAAACAAGAAATAAAGAAAATAAATCTAAAGTTAGAAGAATAAGAAGAAGAACCAGGCTGACTAAGAGAGTCCAACCAATCGCATTGTCCCCATAGACTTAACTAACAACTATTATATGATATAATCCGATAATCCGTGAGTCCTGGCACGACTGACTTTTTTTTTTTATTTATATATTTTCACACCGAAGTCAGAAAGGCAATACGCAGTTATGAACTTACCTAGTACATTTGTAATGTGTTTCTGTGTACGCTTATGTTTTGTATGTGTGTGTGTGTGGATGTGTGAGTCTGGATGTGGGTGGTTGGTTGTGGTTGTGGGTGTGTGACATTTTAAACTATTTTTTTTTTCTTATCCACTTTTGTCATTCTTAATATCTTTCTCGTACCTTTTTCTTCGTCGTTCTCCCTCACATTCTCACTTTCTTTCTATCTTTCATTTTCAATATGTCCTCGCAAATATATCTTTCGTATTTTTTTTTTTTTTCTTTTTTTTTATATATATATTTTTTTTTTTTTTTTTTTTTTTAATTTTTTTAAGCCGCTTCTCGACGTCCCCGTTTCTTTCGAGTTTACAAAAAAATCGTCGCGAAAATACGACAACGATTCCAGTGGGAAGAAGTGTTTAATACGTGGAGAGAAAGAACTGCGCGCATATGTTTTTTATGTGTGTGTGTGTGTATTTGTGTGAGAGAGATTATGCATGTAAGTATGTTACGTATTGTGTGTGTATGTTCTGAAAAGAAATTATTTGACAATTTAACAAAGATTAAAAACTAAGAAAAGAAAAAAGAAAAAAAGAAACCAAAAATCAGACAAAAGATTCTAGTTTTTGTGTGTGTGTGTGTGTGTGTGTTTTTTTTTTTCCGGAAGAAAATCTTTTTTTTTTTACAGACGCGGCCAATGATAAGTAACAGAAATATTTTTTTTTATGAATGACGGCGATGAGAGAACTGGTTTCTATGGAAAATAAAATGACAATACAAAGGAAATATTATAATGATATGGGAGTTATAATGGTAAAGCTTTTTAATAATTTAAACAAAATATTTTTTTACATTTATAATACTTCTCCGAGATACTCCTTCTCTCGATCATTAATTTCTTTTTTCTTTAAACAAATTGATGATCGACGATTTTCAAAGTTCCTCGGAGATAGCTAAAATAAAACGAAAGATGAAAATTAATATTTTCAATTGATTTTATTGAAAATAATACAACAAAAGGTCTCAATA
>NW_014569551.1:2230264-2234136 GCF_001313835.1 Polistes canadensis
ATATATATATATATATATATATGGATGTATGGATGTATGTATATATCTATATATATATATATTTTTTTTTTTTAAATATATGTATTACTATATAATCTTATTTAATATTCCGTGAAACACGTACGATCGTTCGTGGTCCGAAAGAAGAGAAGAAAATCATAGCACGCGCGAAAGAGACCGAAAATTGTGCGCCCCTATGAAATTTCTTTAATTATTTGGGTATAATGTGTGTATGTCTGCCGTGAATATGTACGTCACGTACCCCTTTAGCATTTTTTTTCTGTATATTTATGGGTATGTAGGTATATACGTGTGGGTATGTGTGTGCGTGCGTGTACGTATTGTGTCATCGAGACTATTTCACGCTTTCGAATACGCGTTTTTCCTTTCTTTCTTTCTTTCTTTCTTTCTTTCTTTCTTTCTTTCTATCTTTCTTTCTTTCTTTCTTTCAATCAATCAATCTTTCTTTCTTCTCTTACAACTGGCATTATTTCATTCCACATTATGTAATAATAATTATACCTTATAAATTTATATTTTAAATAACATTACTCTCACTATTTAATCGTCTCGCTCATAGGAAATTCGTTAATGTACTTTGATTTTTTCCCCTTAACAATGTTATTTTTTAAAAACGACACGATCGAAGGAAGTTATACATTAACGAATTTCCGACACCAACGCGAGTTTTCGTTATTCAATTTTTTTTATTTTTCTTCTTATTCATTTTTCTTTTTTTTTTCTTTTTTATACAGCCAATCGAGATAATATAATTATTCTTTCCTTTCCTTTTTTTTTTTTGTATTTTGCTTCTTTTTTCTTCCTTTTTTTTTTTTTTTTTGGTTTTACTTTAGAGATCGTTTTTGTACCGATCTAAATATGTAGTACCCCACATCTAATTTGTGTAACTTTCTTTCTTTTTGCCTATCTGTTTTCTCTCTCACTCTCTTTCTCTCTCACTCACTCTTTCTCTCTCTCTCTCTCTCTCTCTCTCTCTCTCTCTCTTTTGATAAGGCTACATGTTAGACAAGTTTTCGCTTTACAATTTTTTTTTCTCACAAGAATACTGGTCTATATCAGTCTCATTTTGTTCGTTCAGTTTGGTCGTGTCACAATTTTTATATCTCGTTTCCCCCCCACCCCCATTTCATTCATTCGCCATTTTTTATTCGTTAATTTTTGTTAGTATTTATAACGTATCATCAACGATCTCGACCTATATATCTTTCTTGATCTTTTTTTTCTTTTTTATTATTTTATATATAGATATACATAAACATATATATATATATATATATAATAAATAAATTCCTTCGCGAAATATTCAATGTGCTTTTTTTTTTTTCTTAAAAAAGAGAAAGCGTAAAGATAATAAAAATCGAGAATTCGTTTTTTTTTTTTTTTACACAACGATGACGACGACGACCAAACTCCGCTTATAAATGTTTTTAAATGCCAGTTGTATGCTATTTCGCAGACGACAATGTTTTTCACGAGAAGAAACGTGCGTTTCTTGTTCGATTTATTAAATATTGTTATTTTTTTCTCTTTTTTTTTTTTTTTTGTTTCTGCTCAATTTATCTTTCAGAGAATAAAAAAAAAAGACAAGACAAGATAAAAATTGCAAATTCGCGAGCTGACATTATATATATATATATATATATTATCAATAATAATAATAATAATTATTATTTTATAACAAAATGATCGAAGCTTAAAACGCATGTTTCCCCGTTTCGTCTCGTATCGTACGAGTCTTTCGATAAAAGTAACCCCTATCGATTCTCGAATGAAACTCGACGGATTACTTTTTCCTTAACGATTAATTAATTATTAATCCCACGCATATATCGCATTTACTTTCTTTTCTTTTCTTTCATTTTTTTTTTTTTTTTCTTATATTATTTCTTTTTCATTTATCTCATTTTTCATTCGAAAGAAGAAGAAAATACGATCTCGTTCGTTCTCTACCAATTTTATTATCGATCAATCGCATCGAATCTTTATATAACATATTTCAAATAGTTTAATAACCTCACAACCATTTTGACAACAATGAATCTTCAACAAAAAGAGCGTCCCTATTACGACAAAAATCTGTAAAAAATTCGCGTCACCATTGCGAGCCGATTCCCGTCTCTAATTGTAAATAAGCACATTCCTTATTTTATTTTATTTTATTTTATTATTATCTCCTTCTTACATAAAATAATCCTTATTGTTTTCTTATTCTTTTTTTTCTTTTTTTTTTTTCACATTCTTTAACCGTGGACGCTGGTGTCGTATCCACGGGCGATCTCGAAAGCGCGATCGATCTATCGATCTATCGATCTTCGGAAGCGGAATCAAACTCGCCGGTCGACGTATCACATGTTTCGAAGCAACGAACCACGTTCCAAGATCGTTTTTTTTTTTTATTATTTATTTATTTTCGCTGCTGCCATTCTTTCTCAAGTCCTTTTTTCAAAACGACTCTCTTTCACACACTCACCCACGCGTGCGCACTCATTCTCTTTCTCACACGCACACATACTTTCTTTCTTTCTCTTTTCAGCGCACATTTCACGTTACAGCCCTTTTTTTCTTCGTTGAAAACCTTCGAGCATCGAACGATTCGAAAATCCATTTTTATTTCTCTTTCTCTTTCTTTCTCTCTCTCTGTGTTTTTTTCTCGTTCACTACTTTGTGTCCCTTTTTTCTAGTCAAAAGAATATTTAACAAAAAAAAAAAAAAAATGAAAAAAAAAAAAACAACTCTCTTTTCCGATCATATTCGTTTTTTAACACGTTTCATTTTCATTCGTTCGCAAGCTCAAACATTTTCGTTTCGATCGCGTTTTCATCGCACCGCGTTTTTCTTTCTTTTTCTTTTCTTTTCTTTTCCTTTCTTTTATTTATTTATTTATTTTTTTTTTTTTTCTTATTATCGATCCGCCGCGACGATTTGGATCATTTAAAGTAAAAGCGATTTGTTTCTTTAACAAAATTAATTAACGTTGTTAATTAATCGTATCTTTTCTATAAAGAAAAAACGCAAAAAATAATGAAAGAACCATATTTTTCTAATCGTATTATCGATTTACAATTACTTCTTACATAGATCGTACCCTTATACAAACTCGTATTCTCGCTTACTTAAACATGCGTATTATATCGTGTATATTTGTGTGTGTGTGTGTGTGTAGTTATCTGTTGGTATGTGAGAGTTTCTATTTAAAGTGTATACACGCTAAATGTTTGGCAAATTTTGCCACTTTTTTATTTCTTTCTTTCTTTATTTCATTCATTCATTTGTTGCTCAATTATGTGTGTTCGGTAAAGAAAGCTTTACGCTAGTGAATATGAAAGTCTTCGAAAATCTCTCGCGCGAACGCTTTTTTTTTTTATTTGTATAGAACGTATATGTATGTATGCGTGTAAATACATATTTACTTTTTGCAGTTAAAAAGGGGAGTTTGTGAGGGATGTTTTAATATCGTGGAATAGAAAAGGACATGCGCGAGTGTACGTGTAATATGTGTATTATTATTTTCACGTACTTTAGCCAAAAATCATTTTGTTTTTTTTTCTTTTTTTCGAAGATATTTTATCGATTTTGAGTAAACGATAAACATATCCGTATAAGCATGCTTGCATATCAAATGCACCTTTCAAAAGGAGGTGGGGGTAGGGGGAGGAAGAGGGTCGACCGTGAAAGTCTGTATTATTTAATTTTAATTTCCTATCATTTCTTTTGCTTTCTTTAGTATAGCCGCGTCTATTACGAATTCCTTCTTTTTTTTTTTTTTTTTTTTTTTTTTTTTTTTTTTAAACCCCCGTACTTTTTTTTTTTTTTTTTTTGCGGGGATTTTTCTCTAATAAACGATAATTCAT
>NW_014569551.1:2234150-2237510 GCF_001313835.1 Polistes canadensis
TAGGGGGAGGAAGAGGGTCGACCGTGAAAGTCTGTATTATTTAATTTTAATTTCCTATCATTTCTTTTGCTTTCTTTAGTATAGCCGCGTCTATTGTTTTTTTTTTCTTTTTTTTTTTTTTTTTTTTTTTTCTTTTTTTTTTAAACCCCCGTACTTTTTTTTTATTTTTGTTTGCGGGGATTTTTCTCTAATAAACGATAATTCATAATGATATTTAACTGTAAAATCCATGTGGAATAT
The DNA here is from genome assembly GCF_001313835.1 of Polistes canadensis. Taxonomy (NCBI): domain Eukaryota; kingdom Metazoa; phylum Arthropoda; class Insecta; order Hymenoptera; family Vespidae; genus Polistes; species Polistes canadensis. The sequence continues at coordinate 2,234,391 of NW_014569551.1, forward strand.
AAAAAATATTCTCTCGACGGCTCTACCTTAGATATACGAAAAACACATTGAGTTGAAACTTTTGTATACTTGTTGTAACGTGTGTAATAATTCGTGTACGTAGTAAATATGTATTTTGTATGTATGTGTGTGTGTGTGTGTGACGTATGTGGGTGTTTCTCTTCCGCGTTACATAAAAGCATGTATGTATATATATATATATGTGGACGTATGTGTATGTGTGTGTTGCATACGAGTGTATTTTGAAAGATTCGTCTCCAGCGATGTATTTTCGTGGCGACGAGCACGTTCAACGTTCCCTTAGAGAACTTTCCGAGAGATCGTCAAACGAGGAAGGGGTTTTCTTTTAAGCTCGAAACTTCGTACGAATAAAATCATTCACGATCAAATTCCTTGATCAAATATACAAACAACGATAAATGTGAATGAGGAAAAATAAATTTGAATCGTTGGTTATATAATAATATACAACTAGGATTTAAACGAAGAAAACGATGAAAAAGTTATTACACATGTTTGAATCAACGATTTTCCTATAATTGAATTCATTCGTGAATAGTTAAGAGACAAAATTCGACACTAATTATTATTATTATTTGCGACGATTGGTCTAGCGATAAAACATATTGATCCCCATTCGCGATCAATCATATTACTAATTGCTAATAATCATTAGATTTAATCAGCCTGCCTCTCGAACAAAAAAAATTATACGCTTCTTTTTTTTTTTCCCCCTTTCTTTTTTTTTTACCTATAATTCTTCTTATTATTTTAATATTACAATGAACAAATTTTATTTTCCTCCTATCCCAACGACGAAGAGCAACGTTCGAGATGTTTCAATAATTCTTGAGAAAAAGAGAGTAGGGGGGGGGGCGAACAAAAAATTGGATCAACATATCGTTTCAATCTTTATTTTCGTTATTATCTGTTTCTCTCTCTCTCTCTCTCTCTCTCTCTCTTTCTTACTTTCTTCTAACTTTCTCTCTTTTCCTCTCGCAGATATATCTCGAAAAAGAAATATATTTTCATTCGGTTCGTTGCTCTTCTCTCTTTCTTCATCCCTTATTTTATTGTTGTTGTTGTGTTGTGTTGTGTGTTCACTCGAGGAATGAAAATTACAAACAAGTGGGAACCTTCGAGGAGAATAATAAGGGCGAGAGGTGCGAGGGCGAGGAAAAGGAGGAGGACGACGACGACGTTGAAAAATCGGCGCCACTTTTAATTCTCGCTGATTTGTTACCTAAAGTTAATGTTTAAATGTTACGGAGAGTTGTGTGACGTGTACGCCTAACGCGGTATATACAAACTTCGATTTATTTTTTTTTTCTTCTTCTCTATATTCTCGAGGATCATCCATCAATCTTTTTTTTTCTTCTTCTTTACCCCCCCCCCCCACTTGGGTGCTCTTCTTTTTCCTCTTTCTCGACCAATCATTCTTTTTTCTTTCCACATTCTTACTTTTTTTTTTTTTTTTCTTATTTATAGATAACGAGCGACGATTCCTTTTGCATAGATATTTGATTTTCGTATGATGAAAATCACTTTTTTTTTGTTTTTTTTTTTTTTTAATCACGTGTTATCATTTATCCAAATTCGTCGTAATAAGTAGCCTAAATAATTATACACTAAATTGAATTGGTTTTAAAACGTACGATCCCTTTTCTTCTTGAATGTTATAAGTAAGAAAACGTAAAATGTCTTCTTGGAATGGACGACCAGTCTTTAACTTTCCTTGGCATTGATTATCCTTTCTTCGTTGTGCATGGAATGATGGATTACGTGGAATGAAGAAACAGTTTCACGAAAACGAAGAAAGATAAATTCAATTGCACGAACAATTAATTTTATTGTTTCAAATCCGAAGATATTGTAATATGCACAAATGAAACTATATCTTGATTAGTTTTTTACTAACACTTTATGATACTTCCCTACGATAACATTATGAAGCGTTGGTTTTTTTTTTTTACTTTTTTTTTTTTTTTACACTTAATCCGAAATATTTTCCAAAGTAATATTAAAATGATTTTACTGGTGTCTCTCTTCTGCGCTTCCTTTGATATTCATTTTTTTAATATACGCATACATAAACATGCGGCACGTAATAACGGCTTAGAAAAATCATAATAGTAATAATAATATTAACAATATAATTATTAATAATAGTATAATAATAATAATGATAATAATAAAGTTATAAAAGTAAAAACTTCAACTTAACAACATCTGCAGTAATAATAATAATAATAATAATAGTAATAATAATAATATAATTTGCACACGTCAATTATCGATAATCGTAGTAATAACTATAGTACTCGATTAATGAACTTATTTATCGTTAACAAATATATTTACACTTGCGTATGCATGATTATATACGATATTTAAAATATCGAAAAAATGAACTTTACCTATCCTCTTTATTTCTTTTTCTCGCAAAATGTGAACGTTTTTTTTTTTTTTTTATGTTACGTAGGAAGCATCATTCCTATTATGTTATCTATAAACGAATTCGATCATTTTTCACAAATGGAATGATTTCAATTTCTATTTCTATTTCCACAGCGAATACTATTCGCTTTTCGAAAAAAAAGCATAAAAAAGCAAATGTAAAAAAAAAGAAAGAAAGGATCGTACATTAAAAAAATTATTTACGAGTACAGCTACTTAAACCCTATTCGTTAGTTTCATGTTTTGATATAACACAACTATCATCATTCCATATAAATTCGTATCGTTGCATGGTACGACCCTCGTAAGGGATTAGTAGTACAACAAAAGGATTAAGACGATTATTAATACGTATCTATAGAAATCAAAATCGTCGCTCATCGCTCATTCCTTTACCATCCTTTTTCCCTCCCAACTAACATTGTCTTTAAGAGCATATAAAAAGTCGTGTGGCACATTGACGGTTGGAATGTTATTTTGTTTCATTAAATTTATTTAATAAGAACCATAATAATTAATAATATTAGTAATATAGTACTTTTGTCGTGTTATTTAATGATATCTTTTTTTTTTTTCTTTAATGTATGTTTATATAATAATAATAATAATAATAATTAATAATAATAATAATAAAATAATAATAATTAATAATAATAATAATAA
>NW_014569551.1:2237690-2273305 GCF_001313835.1 Polistes canadensis
TATATATATTATATATATGTATATATATAAATATATATATATATATCGATTTTTGTTTGCTTAAAATGTTTCATCTGTGCTGACTGCGGGTTTTGATTTGAAGGGGGGCCTATGTCCGAAATATCAAGAGCATGTGTGCGAGCCTTTAAAGAAGACCGAGGACATCGTACGAACACTCTCAACAAAAAATCGGCACGGATCCTTTGCATTGCATTGCATTGCTCTTCGTGGCAACTGCGTTTCGCATTAAATCACTGCATCGGAGATATATTTAATTAATTATTACAGACGTAGAGAGATTTATTATTAGTTTTACCTTTACTTTTTACGCTTTTTTTTTTTTTATCATTTTTGTCGTGTTTTTTTCGTTTTTATCTTCCTCCATTAGTTTTTCTTTTCTTCTCCTCTTTTTATTACGCTTTCTTAACGTTTTATTTTATTTTACTTTTATATTTATTTTTATTTTTTATTATATTATTTTTTTTCTTATCATCATCATTACTTTTAAACGCATTACCTTTCTTCCTTTCCTTTATTTTTTCATCATTTAGATCAGAGGTTTTGCTTTTTAAGTGTATATTTTCTTTTTGTTTCTTTTTTACCGTATTTTCTAGATTCATGGTTATGTGGCACGGCACCACGATTTTCGGTGTTCTAGTCGCGCCTAATCGTCGCATCCTTTGTTGATCATTCACACAAAATTCACTAACAACATTTTAAGAGATCCTCGCGTTCGCGTTCGCGTTCGCATTCGCGTTCGCATTCGCGTTCTACGATCGAAGGAAAAAATATTTCATCTGTATTTTTTTTCTTTTCTTTTTCTTTTCAAATAGAAAATATGTAATTGTTATTTAAGTATACATAGAAAAAGGGATGACAGTGTTGGTAGAAAGAGAAAGGTAGTAATAGATATTACATATATAGAAGTATAATAGAACGAAGATAATAATACAGTTTTTTTTATTTTTTTTTTTTTTACATACATATACGTATGCATATGCGTGTGTGTATGTGCAGGTATATGTGTATTTATATGTATTAATATACGTGTATGAATCCGAAGAAATTGTATGAAAGTTATTACAAAATTAAACGGAGGATCTCATCTATCGAAAAAACAACTTGTGTGTGTGTGTCTTCGCATGCATGCATGCATGCATGCGTGCTTGCATGCGTTATTAGAATAATGCGTTATTTACGATCGGATGATGATGCGACACATGCGCGCGACTTTCGATTCACCGAAAAATGATTTTCTTCTTATTAGAGAAAACGTCTATTGTCGCTATTGTTAGCGTTGTGTTGTTGCCGGTTAGTTTATGTTCCTCGTGTTCGGGCGAGTATGCAACCCGAAAGACACGGGTGGACACTGAATACTCGCATGATCCAAAAATTACAATATCCTTATTCGAAAGGTGGAATTAGATATATATATATAGGATAAAGATAGATTAAAGTTGCATTGAGACAAGGTGGAGGGAAAGGATCATAGTGAGACGGTGAAAAGAGTATTTTCATTTTCCTTTTACATTTTCCTCCTTTCGGATAAGGACAATGCAAATGAAGGATGGGCGAGCAATATGGTCCACCTTTAACTGTAAGGAGACGACCTGGTATCGGGAAGCTGCAATAACACTTGCAGCGGTATTTATGTAGAGAGCAGACTGCGTATGTGTACCATTTGTACCTATGTGTTGTTGTTGGTTGTAGTTGTTGGTTGTTTTTACATTTTTGCCGTATTTTTATTTTTTTAATATTATTTATTTACTTTATTTACTTTTATTTTATTTTATTTTATTTTATTTTATGTTATATTATTTTTTTGTGCTTTTTTATTTTTTATTGTTTTATCCTTTTCTTTAAATATCACGCATTATAAATTCGTGCATGCAAATTGCGTGGAAGATTTTTAAAAATTATTATTCATTTTAATTCATTTCCCTATTATTATTATTATTATATTATTATCGTTAAATTTCATTTTCGCGCTTAGCGGATCTACGCAAAAGCGTTTGCCGACGGAGGGAGCAGGGCTTGTTGTCCGAAGGGAGGGTGATTTCTGACGTATAGCAAATATTGTTTCCTCTTTCTCTATATCTAACCATCTCTCTCTCTCTCTCTCTCTCTCTCTCTCTCTCTCTCTAGCATTCATTTTCCATTCTTTTCTTTCTATTTCTTTTTTTGATTTTTTTTCTTTTTCTATTTTTTATCTTTTCTCTCTCCTATATAAAAAAATTTTTCTCATGTACGTCATATTGTGTGTGTATCCTGGTGTGTGTATAAATTATTATTTATTTATTTATTTGCGTTTAATATATATCAACTTGTTGCCGAAAAATTTGTCTCGTGTGTGAAACTGTCGTCGCTGGCTTTTATAGTAGCTGGCGATTAGTTTTATTGTTCGTTTTAATTAATTTTGTTTTTCTTGTTGTTGTTGTTGTTGGTTGTATTTTCTTGCGTGCGTGTGTGTGTGTGTGCATCTGTGTGTTTTAGTTTATGTTTTTTCTCGAAAGAGGAATGTTCGGAGATATCTGAGAGTGGTTTTTACTCGCATTAATAATTTATTTACTCTCCTCGATTCGGAGTTATATTTTTTAACTTTAAAAATCGTTCCTGGCGTACGAATGGTCCGACCTCGCCGCGCATACACACATGTGTCGTACATTTTCCAAGTAACGTGGCTGTTAATGCGTATGTATACTCAATCTTTTCGTATCATGAAGAAAGAAAGAAAGAAAGAAGCTTGTATCCACCGTGGAATGTAATTTTATTCTTTTTTTTTGTTGTTTTGTTTTTTTATGTACTTTTCTTTCGTTTATACACCCCCGTTCTCATTTTATTTTTTTTACGAGTATCATGCACATCTCGTCGTTTCTCTTTTCCCTGTCGTTTCTCTGTTATTATTCATCCCTTTTCATCGTACTCTTCTTCTACATTTTTTACCGTTTTTATTTTTTTTTGATTCGATTAAACCAGAACTTCAGCGTACTTGGTCCGTAACGTTAGTAGTTGGTCGTACATAGAAATCCCGGTCGATTTGTTGTTTTGTTTAATATGATATACTTTATTATTATTATTATTATTATCATTATTATTTATTATTATTATTATTTATATAATATTTATATTTAAATATCCTCGCATTTGAGACAAGTAAAAATTGTTATCTAGTTGATAAAATGATCAAAGTATACGTTATAGAGTCCTTTCATTTTATAATTGAATAAAACGAAAAGATATACGAAGGCAGAAATATTCATTTGATCTGACGATTTTTTAACGAAGGACTCGTATTCATATACGATTATTAACGAAAATAATATTTTACATTATACATTATATTATATATATTAGATTTGTTAGAACGCGACAGGGAATGAATTATACCAAATTTTACTTTACCTTTTTAACCAATCACCCACCCTTTACTTTAACCTTTTTCTCTTTCTTTCTTTCTTTCTTTCTTTCTTTATCAATTATTTCTTTTCTTTCCTTTATATTTATAAAATATTTGTTTGAATATATTGAGTGATTGCACGCCGAGATCGGGCTGATATAGTGATAATATTAGAAAAAGAACACGATATACAAACGACTAAAGCGCAAAAACTACGAGTACTACCAATTTACGCCGCTAACACACCGCGTCATGTAGTACCAGCGCCATTTATCTCTAATATTTTTATTTTTAATTTTAATTTTAATTTAAATTTAATCTCTTTTCCTTCTTCTTCATCATTAAATCTTCTTCGTCATCTTCTTTCACAATTCTTTCCCTACTAGTATTTTTTTTTTTTTTCAAAAAGTTTCACTAGGCTTACCCACTACCTAGGGATTGCCGATATACGCGTAAATCATCTCCGACCGGTCGTTAGCAAAAAGTGAGATCAGCGACTCTTATCAAGGACACCATAGCCCGATACACAGCGAACAGAATCGACGATTCGCATTGTTTTCTCTTAAACGTCGAAATAGGAACATGAAAGTAATTTCGATTCGTATATATGGAACAAGACGTAATTGTACTTTAAAGAATACATCACCTTTTGATGGACGAATAACGGCTTTTTCCGACGTGAACTACGACCTCCTCGATTTCTTTGACATTAACATTTATCGTTAAATTAATTATTATCCTTTCTTTTTTTTTTTGTCAACCTTTTAATAAACATTTTTACATCCAATTATAACAATATATCATATCTAATACAATTTACATCGATTTTCTTCTACAAATATATTCAACATCTTTTTTTCTGTTCGTTTTAATCAATAATATCTCAAATCCTATCATTTTCTTTTCTATTTAAATATGAGTCAACCAAAAAAATTGATTCGAACAAACGAAGAAAGTAAATAAAAGAAAAGAGGTCCGTCGTAATTCTAATCGCGGATTAAAAAGCCAAATCGCACGCAAGCTTCGCAAAGAAATCTTTCAAGCAGTCGCGATACGAGGAGGATTTTGCAAATTCGTCCGGTCGGAGGGGGCGCGTAATTTTTTGTTTTCTTTTCTGCTATTTTATTTATTTTCTTTCTTTCTTTCTTTCTTTCTTTCTTTCTTCTTTACTTTTTTTTTCGGACTTCCCAAATCATCAATGCCATTATTTAATCGCGCTGTGTGAAATCTACTACCGATTTTTCTTCGTCGTTTATTATCTCTTATAATAGAATTATTATGTTTTTTTTCTTTTTCTTTTTTTTTTTTTCCTTGTTAATTTATTATTATTATTATTTTTCTCGAACCGACGTCGAAACGAATCATACTAAACTCGTTTCGATAGTAGAGCATACCCCTCGTTTGAACACAAATCGGTCGTTTTTCGCCTAATTTTCTCCTTTTTTTTCCCCCCCCTTTTTTTAAATTATCTTATCTTCTTCGTCTCCATTTTTTTTCGAATCGATCAGCGTATACATAAATTGCCGAACTCGCCCGAGAGTATTCGACATTTTCCTCCCTCTCTCTTTCTCTCTATCACTCTCTCTCTCTCTCTCTCTCTCTCTCTCTTTCGCTCTCTCTTTCTCTCACACACACTCTCTCTTAATTTTTTTTCTTTAAATATATTTTTTTCTTGAATACTTTTTGTATCTCCTTCTTCTTCTTCATCTTCTTTACTTTAGAGTCATTACATGACTAAAACCTACGGATTACGAGCATATTAAAGCCAATCAGGAAGGTACCAAGTTTTTGATCGATCGAGGAGACCACCATCTTCCTTCTTCTTCTTCTTCTTCTTCTTCTTCTACGTTTGGTTCGGGTATGCTTTAAAACCTTGATTCGTCTTTTTTGTTCCTTCGAATGTTAGTCGAAAAATTATGTCAAATAATGTAAGTTCAAAGTTATTCGATAAAAGATTTAGACTTTCACGAAGCTTACCCCAATGATCAATAAATTTAGAATAAATCGAATTTTTGTGGTTGCTTTTTCGTCGAGTTTAGACAAATGTAAGGATCTAATATCACATCGACTTAGTCAAAATTCGAAGGAAGAAAAAAACAAACACACTCACATAGAGAAAAAAGAATGCAAGGTTTTATCTTTTGTTCGAATCGACGTCGGTTTCACTTGTGACGTGAATGTGTATGCGTGATGTATGATGCTGTATAAATGTCGGTGTGTATGTGTGTGTGTATATATATATATATATGTGTGTGGGTGTGTTAAACGTGTTTCTCATCAAACGCGCGTTCCTATACAATAATGAACGACAGGCCAGCTCTTCGTTGATCACGAAAATCCCAACATTCGAGAATGCGTGAATTGAAAATAGAATTTAAAAAATGGTAACCTAGCGCGTAACAGTTCGTTTTTATTTCAGATTTTCATTTTAACGTATGTTTAAAAATATGTTTAGAGTGTGTGTGTGTGTTTTTCTTGTGTGTACGTGAGTGCGCGTGTATATTGTGTGTGTGTGCCTGGCGTACGTATTATCAAGTGTATGGTTGTAACATTGTGTGTTAATCGCGAGTGTATCGGTGTGAGCGTTATGTTATGTGTACCTAATTGCACTTATTCGACAAAACGGAACGTAAAATTGAACGCAAGATGGCGGCCGGACGGCCCTGGAACGTTTTATCGGAGGTAATCATCGTAGCATTCCCTTCGTTTTACTCTATTCTTTCTTTCTTTCTTCCTTTCTATTTTAATACTTTTCTTTTCTTTACTTTTATTATTATTATTATATTCTCATGTCGCGTTCACCGTTTCGCCGTCGGTCGAGTTAGTTCGAAACTAAACGTTTCCGCGCTTTTATCCTGTAGTAAAAACGTAACCCCGAAACTTAGGCACAATTTGGAACTGTTTAGACCATTTACATACGAATCACCGTCGACAATAAACCAGCGTGTCCTCCTTCGAAAGAGACTAAAAAGATTGACCGTTTTTTTTTTCTTTTTATTTTTTTTTTTTCTTCGTTTTGCATTCATTTTCTTTCATATTCTTTTATTTTTGATTTTAGAAAAATATTCATCATCTTCGTGGAAAAATGTCCGATTTTCATATTACTTATTTACCGGGTTGTTATTATTAAAAAATAGTAGGAAGGATTTTTCTTCGAGAGATTTTTTACCTTCTTATTCAAAGAGATTCTTTTTTTTTTTTTTCCTTTTTTTCTTTTTTCTTTTCTTTTTTCTTTTTTTTCTGTTCTTTCGGGAAAAAGATTAGATCTAGACTTCTAATTACCAATTCGATTCGAATACTAATTATACGATTCTACTTTGGAAATACGAGAATTATTCATAGATTATTCAAGGATCATTCTTAATCTCTTTATGCACGAAGAGACACACATACATAAATCTTTTCTTTCGAACCATGTACCAAACGTACGACGATACTGTGAGGTAGCTAACATCGAGTCGTTACAGGGCCAATCGGACCAAATCTTCCGGTTTATTTATTAAATGAAAAAATCCGTGTCTTTTCCTTCGTCGATCTTACGATTCGAAAACGACACACCTCCAAATATTACATTATTTATTTATTTATTTATATATATATATATATTTGTATTTCCCTGAATAATAAGAATAAGAATAATAATAATGAAAAAGATTTTGGTTTTTGACAAATTAATCGAGTCGACACGATCGAAGGAAAAGAACGAAGAGCCCGCCGTACATAATTTTCTTTTCGGGTTTTGGTTTTGTTTTTTTTTTTTTTTTTCTTTTTTTTTCATTCTTCTTTCGTTTTACCTTTCTCTTTTGAACGCGCGGAACGATCGAACGAAAAAGAAAAGGAAAATAGAAAAGGGGGTGGGTGGGCAAAAAGATAACTGGAATCTTTGAGTCCGACTGTTTTCCGAGCAGTGCCCGCCATCTTGGTCCCGTCTGACCACCGGTGTGGACCAACGTAATTTTCGCGTTATATCGCGGCTTCCAACCCTTAAACTTCCCTTCTCTTTTTATCATTCTATCTATCTATCTTTTCGTTCTCTCTCTCTCTCTCTCTTTCGCACAATCTCTCTTTTTCTCTCTCTCTCTCTATCTCTCTCTCTCTCGTTCATACTCTCTCTCTCTCTCTCTCTCTCTCTCTCTTTCTCACCCTTACTTTATTTCTTTCTTTTCTTTCTTTTCTTTTAATCCCTCGCATTATCATTTTCTTTTTCCCGCACACCGTAATTATATAATAGTATTATTTTTTTTTCTTGTTTATATCCTTACACATATACACTAGCTGGTTACAATAATTTGTGAAAAATATACATCAAAATTTTGTTACTTTTTACATCACAGATATTTTAATATAATATATCCTCTTTTTAATTCTTAAAGATTTCTTTCTTTTCTCCTCCCCGTTTTCGACCAATCCGTCTCTCGTCGGATATCATCGTAATACCGCATCGCCCGCGATGGTGGAAGAGACGACCGGAAGTTTGACAAAATTTCACTTTCAGACAATTTTTTTCTATTCTTTACCGCATATACATATATATGTATATATATATATATGTATATATCGCCATTCTAGTTTTTTCAATTAAACAGCAGATCTCTTACCGGTGGATTTACACGTGTTAACGAATGATTTATTCGAATTAGTATTTTGAATCCTACTCTTTCGGCCATCTCCTCCGAAAAATATATTAATCGACGATCGTGCAATACAACGAATTATTAAAAGATACAAATTAAAAAAAAATAGAAAAGAAAAGGAATGAATTATTCGGGAATAATTTCGATTAGACGCTTTCTTACTTTCATATTCTTCAAATTGTCTTTAATTTGCGTAAAAAAAAAATAAAGAAAAGAACGTTCGAAGGATGAAGGAAAAAAAAGGAATAAAAATTCTATCAGCTAGTTGCACGAATTAAAAGAAGTAATAGGAATTTAAAAGAAGAAATAAGTAAAATAACACAGGTATTAGGAGCATAATTTTTGTTTAGTATCGCGGGACGAGGATCACGGGATCCAACTGTCGATATAGATTGCACCGAACGACACGTCGCGACTATTATTATTATTATTATTATTATTTATTTATTTATTTTTTTTTTTTTTCGTAAACCGTAATTGTGAATTTTAACGACAATCATTAGCGGTACACGCACGTTTACAATCATCCTCACGATAAATAATTAGTTTTTTGCGGCGTTTGAAATGGTTTTTTCTTGTTTTTCCTTTTTTTTGTTTTTCTTCTTTCATTCAACCACCTCCTTTCTCTCTCTCTCTCTCTCTCTCTCTCTTTCTTTCTTTCTTTCACATCTAACGATAAATCTGCTTCTTTTTTTTTTTTTTCTTTTTTTATTATTATTATAAAGGGTCTGTAGTTTTGCTTTTTTTTCCTTCTGGGCACGATAGCGAGACGGTGGTGATTGATGACGGTGATGGTAGCAATGTACTCGCGGCGATGCCGGGAGGCAGCTTGGACGAGGGGAACGAGGAGGGTGCTGGGGACGAGGGGTGATCAAGGGGTGATCAGGGATGATGATGAGGGGAAAATGGATGACGATGAATGCCTTGAAAGATGACGGGAACGGGCTAGCTAGCAACGAGGGCTTCCTTGCTAACGTTAACGAAACTTTTCGTGATGTAACACAATGATGCTTGGAATTTTAACAAATTTCCTCATTTTTTCTTTTTTTCTTTTTCTTTTTTTTTTCTATAGGACCAAATTAAGTTAAGTTCCGGGAGATGGAGCAAAAGGGGAAGGAGGGGTGACGAATAAGGAACGTCAACTTTGCAAAAAGAAAGAAAAACAGGACGTGCATCGCGTCGGGATTGTTTTTTTTTTTTGTGGATACAGTGATAGCGCGAAGGAAGGTATATATATATATTTTTTTTTTTTCCCCCCCCAAAAATTTTACACACGATCGTGACTAGTGCTTGTGACTTACTTCGCCATTTTTTTTCATTTTACCATTTTGTGTTATCGCTTTTTTTTTTAACCCTAAAGAAGACCTTAACGTTTACACTCAATAACTTGACGTTTTTTTTTCGCGTATTTATTTTACTTTTACTTTTATTTTTTACTTTTAACTTTTTTTCCATCGGAGAAATTACATCATTTATTCTCACGCCTTATTCATTTTATACTTGGTTTAATTTTCCCTTTAAATAGGACAAATTTTTTTATTTTATTTAAGTTTAGTTCCAAAAAACACCGAGAGAGTAGTCTTGTTTACATTGTTTACTTTTTTTCGCATAAAGGGTAATAACTTTTTTTTTCGTTTAATAAGGAATTTTTGCATTTTTTTAAAACACCAAACATACATGCCTTATACTTTATATACAGCCTAAAGTCTTTCAGTCGTTACGCTTGCTTTTATTTTTTCTTACTTTTCTTTTTTCTTTTCTTTCTTCCCCTTCTCCTTCTTCTTCTTCTTCTTCTTTCGTTTATTTCTTTGTTATCTTTTGTGGTTTATTTTTTATCCCCCTTTTTGTGTTTCTTTTCTTTTTTTCCTTTTAAATTCTTTCTTAAAATAGTGTCATGAGATGAGTGCATGGATCGTTCTTCCTTTTTCCCTTGTCCCTTTTCTTCTTTCTTCAAATCTTTAACCACCGTTTCTCACGTTCTTATTCGTTTTCCTCCGTGTTACCTTTTTTAAATCATATTTTTCTTTCCTTCTACCTCCTTATATTTCTCTATATCCGATATTCCTCCTTCTATTTGTCGTCATTTAAATCGTTAAGCGAGGAAAAGCGGATTCGCGATATCTACGTCCCCTAATGTCATTACTATTTTTTTCATTGCACTCCTCGTATATTTTTTAAAAAAGTTTCTTTATTATAAGCCCGCCCGAAACTTTGATTTCTTTTCTTTCATTTTTCAAACTTTGATTTAAAAACCCGTCACTAATTAATATTATCACCCCATTGGTCCAACCGATCATCGTATATCGTACGAAAAAAAAAATAACGAGAAAACCCCGACAGGAATGCCTTTATAATATTTTATTTCTATCCAAATATATCCGAATTTCATAACTGCGATAACTAATTACGCGAAATAATTATTGACGAACGATATCTTATTTTTTGTATTGTTTTTTTTTGTTTTTTTGTTTTTTTTTTTTTTTTTTTTTTTTTAAAAAAGACATCGTTCCTTTTAGGAGAATCTCCTGATCAAAAAATATAGAATTGTTTTGTTGATTTGTTTGTTTGTTTCCCTTTATCCCTCCCCATCCTCACCCCATCCTAAAAAGAAAAAAAAATCTAATGCAAATTTTATATGAAACGTAGATTCGCTCCTATGCCTCGCATTCGACAATCATAATTCATCATCATCATCATCATCATCATCATTATTATCATCATCATCATCGTAATCATCATCGATATCGTTATCATCGATCTGTCTCTTTCTTTATTTTCATTTTCTTATTATTCTTCATCATCATTATTTATCGTTACTCGTGGAACCCGGTGAAAAAACAAAACCCTAATTCGAGTGAGATCACTACCAACAACAACAACAATAACAACAACGACGATTACGTTGCTGCTGTTGCCGCAGTTGGTATCTCTTCCTCTACGTAGTAGAAAATTTGCATTCGTATCAAAAAGTGTTTATCGGGCGTTAATTCGCGCTTTAAGAAAAAGGTTTTCTGCACTTTGGTATTACATAGAAAGACACCCCCCCGAGTCGAGAGCACGCGTCACCTCTCTATAATAATTCCATTTCCTTTTTTATTTTATTTTTACCCCCGTTATCTCTATTTTTATATATCTTCTTGTTAATTTTGCATTCTTTTCGTATTCTTTGTTCCTTTACTTTTTCTTTTCTTCAATAATACTTTGCCCGTTCGTTAGAATTTTTCTTTAATCGTTTGCAATTTTTCCTTTCCTACCACAAACCACCTTTATTTTCTTTTTAATTATTTAACGAAAATTCAAGGAACCTTGCAGGATCGTCAGAAGGATTTCTTTTTGGGGAATTCGTAAAATTAAATTTAAAAGAAAAAGAGAACGTTGTTGTTTTTCTTTTTTTCTTTTTTTTCTTTTTTTTTTTTTTTTTGAAAAAAAAAAAAAAAAAAACTTTCTCCCTGTCCTCCGCGTTAATTCATATTTTTTTTTTTTCCTTTTCCTAAAAATGTGTTACCCACTATATTTTTTATCTCTTAACGAGATATACCTCGAGATAGTCTCGAGAATACCCTCTATTTTAATAGCTTGTTAAATATTTCCAGGATATCCGTATTCCGGATGTCCTCAGGAAGCACCATTAATGTCACAGACTATAAAAGGGTATCCTCCTTTGGACAATATCTCATCCCCCTTTTTTTTTTTTTTTTCTCTCACTCTAGTAACGCGTTTTTCCTTTTACATTATATTATTAATCTTTATTATATTAGAATCTTTTAAATAAAATATCGCGAATAAAGTGTAAAAAAAGAACAAATGGTAAATAGAGAAGCTTAGCGCAAGACCAATTTTATTAGTACAACAAAATTTGACGAAATCCTATCGAGAAATCCTTCTATCTGTCTCCCCATGAGTTCCTTGAACTAAATTAAATTTGTGTCCCCCTTATCTTTTTCTCGATTATCGCGTTTATTCCAAGCTAAACAACGTGTCTCGTAAAACGTGGGATGATGCGTTAGCGTCGAACACCGGCCTTAAAGAGAACTGAGATTAGAGAAATATTGTCGCCTTGTGAAAAAATGTCACCTACGTGCGCCAAAAAAGCCTTGGCTCGTTTCTCATTTCGCATACGTCCGTAATGACCAAAAATATATGTATATATATATAATATATCATTCCTTATATAATTATGCTCCTTACGAGTTAAGTAATGTTAATAGTAGGTAATAAGTTTTCCATTAGGTAGTTTTACATCGATAGAGGAAATAATTACGCTGTTGTCGTTTGTCTTATTCTTTTCTTTTACTTATTTCATTTCTTTTTTTCTTTTTTGTTTCTTTCCATCATCTTCATCTTCATCATCTCCTTCATTTATCTTTATCTTTGTTTCACCTAAAACGCATTTAGCTAGCTCTCCTTTCGCTTCGTCGATCTTAATTTAAACGATTGATCGTCTTATAGATTAGTATACGGCAAACGGGTATGCTTTTATTCGCAACATACTCGAAAATGGAATCCTAAAAATGTTAAACGCGTATGCGGATCCCGTATACGCGTTGCCTCTACTACGCTGCTTCGTGTTCCCTACTATAAATTGTATTTCTTCGTCTGTATTAGTGTTTTTTTGTCAGTGTATCATTCACCGATTACGTTTGTATTCCTTTCTGTAAGCGTGACGTATAATGGTACGTGTACGAAAGGATACTCGGCATAATGTGAGTAAGTAAATAGTAGTAGTAGTAGTAGTAGTAGTAGTAGTAGTAGTAATAGTAGTAGTAGTAGTAGTAGTATAGTAGATTAAATCTTATCGTGTCATTAATCAATACCTTAGAGTTAAGGGTGTCTGTTCCGAAAATTCATTCGCATGAAAAAATCGCCACACTCGAAGGATTTCCACCGATAGCATATATGGACCACATACACCGGGGAAGGGGTGGGATCGGTCGATCGAGTTTTTTTGGAAAAAATTCATAGTGAGTTTACTCGATCGATGTTACCCGAAGCGTTTATTTTTTTTTACTGATTTTTTCACTGATCTCTGTCGTAGGAGGTTCGAAAAAGAAGAAGACTAGCTTCTTCAAGTATCTATAGTTTTCGAACGAAGTTCGGGAATATAGGGGGAATGTGTTGGGGGTGGGAATAGGGTGGGTAATCCTTGTATTACGTCCAAATAGTCTTCTAATATTCCTCATTGATCATCCTAATCGAATCGTCGAATTGGAATGGAACCATTTGCGATAAAGGACGAAGAACGGAATTTAGAGACATGGGGGATATAACTATAGAGTTATTCGAATGAATAAGGTTTTACGGAATTAATGTTCGAAATCGATTACCGTTACCATAATTCTATACCTTATTGATAACTGATACTGACTTTCGTCTACTGCTCTACGGAGTCTTCCATACCGATGACAGGTCCACGTTGTTCCGCCGGTTGTTGGCTGTTGGTTTGTTCGGCGGACCTGCTGCTGCCGGTGTTGTAACCCCTTTGCAGTTGCACGACCAAACCGCTTACAGCGGCGTATTCCTTCTGTTGTTGTTGTTGCTGTTGCTGCTGTTGTTGTTGCTGTTGAGTCTTCTGGCTCGAATGATCTACTATAAGCTTACTATCACAGGCACTTTTTTTGTCAGTTGTTACGGCATAAAGATTGTGTAAGTCCGGGTAATGATTCAATTGTTGCTGTTGCTGTTGTTGTTGTACGAGAGTAGTACCTCCTCGATCTTCCTGAGCTGCACCATTATGGATCTCGCGTTCTCTACTGGCACGATCTAACCTCGACTCGCGAGTACTGTCCTCGTCCCTGCTTCCCGCACGAGATATGGAAAGAGGCGTTGGTGGTGAGGTCAAACGATCGCTACCATCGTCGGTACGAGCCCTCTCGGAGGGCGACGGACTGAGATCAACGGTGGGTACCCTCTCTGGTCTCTCTGGTACTCTATCGAGTCTGCCGGAGGTTCCCGATGGTCCCCTGTAACTCTCGTCTTCGCTACTATCTTGCGTTATACGCGACAACGGTGTCCTCCTCGAATTCCTACAGAGTTGATCGATCAAGGCCTTGCCGCTCATCGTTTCAGGATGTTGCTGCTGCTGCTGTTGTTGTTGTTGTTGTTGTGGTTGTTGTTGCTGTTGTTGCTGTTGTTGCGACGAAGACGACGACGTAGACGACGAAGACGACGTTTGTTGCTGTTGACTCCTGGTCTCGGTCAAGATTCGCTGGTCCCTAGGTATACCGGTCTCGAGACTCGATCTTATCAGATTGTCCAAAAAACTTCCATTCGCCCCGGTACCATCGTAAAGGCTTTCCGTTAATTCTCTGGGCGTCTTAGCGCTCGTAGAATTTCTCGCAGTCGATGTTCCAGGTGTTTCCGTTGTTGGGACGGCCGCACCACCCTCTCTTTCTCGTTGGGAGTGTTGTTGATGGGGCTGTTGCTGAACTATCGCTGCGCTCCTTTGTTGTTCTTGCAGACCACGCATTCTTTGCGACGCAAAGTATTGTTCAGGAATCATGGTCGGTACGTTAGCGGCACCCGGCATGAACGGCGAGGGTAAGAACGGGGCAGGACTCCAAAAGTTAAAAGGTGGAAAAGGTAAATGCGGCATGCCTTCCATGAACGGCATCTTCAGCCCGTTAGGACCAGGGATCCCACTGGCCGGGGCGAACGGTTTTTGAGCCTTAAGCGGGGCCTTTTTGTCGGTCGTACCACCAGGTCTCATAACTGCAGCCGCGGCGGCTGCGGCTGCTGCTGCGGCCGCTGCTGCTGCCGTAGTCGTACTCGTGCCGTCTTTCGTCTTGTCGTCCGGTTGCTTCTGGTCCCTACAAGTGAGAGATACAGAGGGAGAGGGAGGAATTTCGGCTATAGGGACGCAAGCAAGACTCTTATAAGAGCGTGTATTAATTGATCAATAAGATTACCTCTTGCGTGGCCTCATGAGGTGGCGTTCTTTAACTTTGTACTCGAGGGTGGAATGCGGCACGCCGTAGTAGCTACCAGCTCGATGAACACTCATCTCGCCTCGTTGGACCGCGCGCACAGCTTCCACAAGGCTATCTCTATCGTAATTTCTATACTTTCCGCGTTTCGGTCTAGTTCCCTTTCCACCGGTGCCGGGTTTAGGTTTGTTGGCGTCTTGATTTTGCGGTTTATTCTGTTGTGATTGCTGGACAGGTAGCGATGGTTGAGGTGGCGTATAACGACCTCTTTTGAAAGGACTCGGCTCAGGCATCATTTGTTGTTGCGACTGGCCCACGTTACTCCCTTGACAACCCGCCAATCCGGCTGTAACACCACCACCAGCCTGTTGACCTTCTTGGAACTTGACGCTTATACTCTTCGCGATGACTTCTCGAAAATTAACGGGCACCGCCTTGCCGACCAGAGAGTTCGTCGGGCTGCTCGTTCCCGAAAACGCGGGGCTAGCGCGTTCCAAAAGATTTGGACTCGAAGCCGTTGCCGCAAATCCCTGAGCGAAAGCAGCCGACGTCGGTTCGCCGTTCTTGTTACTCGAACAACCTGGCGTACTCGCTGGCTTGTAGGACGGAATCTTCAATATTGCTCTGCCTTGAGCACTATCGCTCGCTTCTTCCTCGATGCTCGGATTAAAATCGTCGTTGGTTATCGGTGCCCGTAGATGTTGATGCGCTTGTTGTTGCGTCGTCGATTGCCCGCTCGTTTGCGGCCCACTTTGGTGATGCCCTCCTACTCCCGATCCCGGATGGTGATGATGTTGATGATGTTGAAGCTGCTGCTGTTGTTGCTGATGCGGTCCCTGTCCTTGATCTCCGTTAACGCTCTTATTCAACCTCTTATCCTCGCTCATTAACCTTCTCATCACCTCCGGAATGCGGTAGTCTTGCGTTTCTAGTCCTAACAATTACAATTAACAATTAAATTATCCTAATCTCCAATTTGAACTCTGCTACGATTGTCTTACCTTTGAACGGTGCAGCCGCGGCCAACATTTTTTGAATGTACGGACCAATGTTTGCGTGTTCCAAACCCGGCCATTCCTGACCCACATCCTGTCCTCGCTGAAGCAGACTCCTCAGGGAATCTCCACCGCTACCTTCGAGTGCGGAAAACCTTACGAGGTCTTCCAACGACAACAAAGGTTTCAGGAGTGCTTTCTCGACCTCTTTTTCCTCTTCCGCTCCCGATAGTTCCTTTTCGTCCACCTGTTGAAACGTTCCCTTTTAATATTTTTCGTCAATCTTTTTTCTCAACGGAGAACAAAAATTTGTGCCTGGAGTAAAATCCCCCTCTCGAGGAAAGTATTGTAGTATTCTTGTTCTCTCTTTCTCTCTTTCTCTCTCTCTCTCTCTCATTCTCATTCTCTCTTTCTTATCCTGTCCCTATCCCCAACCCTACTACTTTCTCCCTTTCTATCTTAGAAATCGTAGTGAAAGTATTTTTTTTTTATTTTTAACTCAAATGTACTTCGTCGAGAGGTATGCTTACGTGTTTCGTGTAACGTGTCTCATTGTATTTTGTATCAGTATTGTCATTGTCTCTATGTAGGTTTATGTTTCGTTAAATGCAAATAAGCCAAGCATCATGCAGAAATTGTCGTCAACGAGTAAACGTTCGTTTCGATGAAGCAACAAAGAGTTCATTCAACAAAAAATATTTATTTTTCTATTAAACGAAAGATTGATTATTTTGTATTTTTCTTGCACGTCAATCATAGATCGATAGAAATTTAGAAAAATATCGCAATAATTAGTTGCGTCCGAACCGAAAAAATCGAGACTTACCTTTCCAATATTATTTGTCGCATGCAGTTAAACGTAATCGAGAATAATAGAATTCGAACTGAAATATCATAAACTGGAAGGTTACCTTAGTACATGCAAATTGTTATGTTAACCCATTCGTTACAGCATGTTTTAGTACGAATGTCGTTGGTGTGTAAGGGGTATATAAATTCGCATGATATACAACAACCCTTCTACGGGTCGATGATAACTTTGCATGGACAACCGATATATTGGTTGTTAGTAGCGAAATAATAACAAAAAAAAAAACAAAAGAAAAAAGAATAATCACAGAGCAGAAAGCTTCGCGGTTAGTTTGAATTCATTATCGGAGCTGATTTCTTTCTCGTACATTAAAATAACTTCAAAAAAGGATCTTCCCAAAAACTTACCTCGTGCCTTGAAACCTCGCGAACGCCGAGTGGCCGCGTGTTAAACTACAAATAGTGAGATAAACAAAGTTAAATAGCCCATGCAATAAAACATTGGACACTACCGAGCCTCACGGCGACCGTTGAACAATCGCACGGATCTTATTTCAAAGAGTTTTTTTTTTCTTTTTTTTACAAAATGTTCACTCGTTTTTTTGGATCAAGCGTTTAGCGAACAAAATTTTCTTGAATCGTAAGAACCGAGCGAATACTACGATCGCCGTGCAAGAGGTATGTTTTGGGGAAGCTTGTTCGTTCTTCCTAACCAAAACCACGCTAACTATTTGATTACTGATAAATTCTATCGAAAAATTCTTTCATACTCTCACGTATTATATTTTCTTTTCTATCCAACCATCTCGTTAAGTTATCACGAAAAAAAAGATTCTTTTCGCGACAGGTATGCAAGAAGATATTAGGTATATTTGATTAAGGTGCATTGTCGTGCAATTTGTGCTCATCTTTTGCTCGAATTTTAATCATATTCTTACAACAAATATTCTCATCGATAAGATAAGTATCCCCGTCCATGCACAAACATTGGAAATAATAACATTGTCTCTCTTATGTTATAGTTCGTAAAAAATACAATAGAAATATAAACGAATAATCGCCATTGCAATAAATTGTAATCGAGAGATCAAAGGTGTTACGAATGAAATTACGAACGGAGCGAAGTATTTTTCGGTCGGTTAGTTTCCTAACAATATTCGTAGAATCCTACGTCAATTTGCATTCTACGAAGCGTCCTTTATTTCTAGAATAATTCTAGAATCGTAGAAACGATTCTCTCCAATCCCTCCCTTCTCCCCCTCTCCCCATCCCTAATTAAATGATCCAATCGTTCTTTTCGAGAATATATTAATGAAACTTTTTAGAATCTCGCGAATGAATTCTCGCGAGCTTTCTTCTCTGTTAGCAAAAAATTTTTATCGGTAGACAAGGAAACAAAATGGATCACCGGTTTAATCAAAATTTATTTGGAATTATTGGCTTGGGTGTAATGTTATCAATCATTCTCTCATACGGACAGTCATATTCGAATAGTGAAATCTTATTAGATTTCTGTCCCCAAAACCTACCTCGTCCACTTGCGGGGGCGGAGTGGTCGCGTTTTGGGTCGTATTTGGTGGTGTTGTAGTGGTGATGGTGGTGGTGGTGGTGATGGTGGTGGTGGTGGTGGCTTGGGCGCCGGACTCGTGAGGGTGTGAATGGGTGCTAGAGAGGGACGCGTCCCTTTCGCGCTCCATCGCAAGCTTGTAGACCTTGTTGCGTAGGGTGCTTCTTGGTATCCCATAAATCACGGCTGCCCTTCGCGTGCCGAGTTTTCCACTTTGGATATCTCTTAGGGCCGCCTGTAGTTCTTCCTCGGTGTAAGTCTTCCTGCTGACGCTACCCCCTGCACCCACCACTGTCGCCGCAGCTACAGCCGCTGCCGCTGCCGTCACTGGCACGGCAATACGCGGTTTCGCACGGTAACACGAGCTGAAACGGATATAGAAACCTAGTCTAATAAACCTTCTCCAAACTTTCCTGGATAAACAACCTATCGATCTCTATCCCCACCCCCTCCTCCTCCTCCTCCACCTCCTGCCTGCCTCAATATTCGAGTTGCCAAAGTCCTTTCAACGTCAATTCTATTTCGTCGAGTGTTCATTTCCGATGATTACGTAACGTAACTAGGATTTAAACAGGGAGAGAGAGAGAGAGAGAGAGAGAGAAAAGGGGAATTCGGATCAAACAATCTGCCTATGGCAACAGAACCAAGACTTCCAAGACTTAACCGTTGTTCGGCTAGATTTCGTAATCAACTTAGTTGTTAGACTATATTTCCTTTCTTTTCTTCTCTTTTTCTCTCTCTCTCTCTCTCTCTTTCACGTGTTTACATATCTCTCGTAACTTTAAATTTGAATGTCTGGATCGTATTCAATTGTCACATGTTTCTCTGATTCCCCGTACACGTGTTTATCGTCAACAAAATTCATTCTTATTTATCCTTAAGATTAATTTTTATTTTACTTTTTTCAACAATTTGGCTGATTTCATTTTGGACCGAACCGATCATTGTAATATCGAATTTTTTGTTAAATAACGAGGATAAAATAATTAATCGCGAGTAATAAACTATAATACCCGATGACGAGAGAGTTTACGATTGAAGAAGCCCCTCTAACAGTAGTACCGAGTTCGTCGACCTGCTGACTGCTGTCGTTGTCGTACAACGGGGCAAACAGATAAAATTGCATTTCGTCCGTCGTGAAAAGCAACGTTAGCTTTGTGCGTTTTCTTCGTCAATAATTTGTTCGTAACGAAGAATTAATTTAATTGGATAAAATACAAATTTTTCGATGGCACTACTCGCGTGCAATTATTACGCGAAAAAATAAAAATGGATTAACCGGAGGAAAAAAGTATATCGAAGATGTTAAAACGGTTTCGATAGTTGGATGATAAATCTCGAATAGGAAGATCCGTTAAATTGACAATTTGCGCGAATCTAACTTAGCGTACAACGAATCCCCGGTAAAACATATTCCAAGAAAACGTCATACACGTTTGAACGAATGTTGTATTTTCGAAGCTAAGTTTCTCGGTAAAATCTAATTTTCGACATGTCATAGTTTTCGTCGGCGGATTATCTTATCATTAAATTGCGTCGTTAGGCGACTTTGTTGTTTCTCACTCTCTCTCTCTCTCTCTCTCTCTCTCTCTCTCTCTCTCTCTCTCTCTCTCTCTCTCTCTNCTCTCTCTCTCTCTCTCTCTCTCTCTCTCTCTCTCTCTCTCTCTCTCTCCCTCTCTCTTTCTTTCTTTCTCCCTCTTTCTATGTAACATCATACGCGACATAAGAAACGAGGTAGTAGTACTTTACACTTTCTCTCGATGTGTCGAGTGAGGTGCAGATTGCGACTGAACTAATAATAGAAGACGATAAAAATTTGACGCGCAAAATGTTACGCGGGGGAAATGAGCGAAAACACGAGGGCAACGTACGGCTTTGAGTCGTAGTCGTTTTCCTTCTTTTTCTCACTCTCACTCTCTCTCTCTCTCTCATCGTGTTACTATTCTTTTACCGTCATCCCACCCCCACACCCCTCTTCTAACCCGCTTCTATCTCTCTCTGTTTCTTTCACGAGAATCTCTACGAATAATATCGGCGAACGAACACGCCCGAGAGTGAGTGAATTTCCTTTTAAAGTGACTTACTTGAAGATGCTCTTGGAGTCCATACCCGGGGGCATCCTCAGAGGTATTTTTTGTTGTTCTAGCGGAGATATGTTGTTATCCTGTAACGAAAGAAACAATAATACATTAATCGTCTAATTAATGACGAACATGTGTGTGAGAGAAAGAAAGAAAGAGAGAGAGAGAGAAATAAAGAGAGTGGTGGTAAGGGGGGAGAGAGAGATAGAAAGATAGACAAAGAAAAAAATAAATAAATAAAATATGAAAAAAGAGATAGAGAGAGAGAGAAAAAAAAATAAAAAAAACAAGGGAAATTTAAAAGGATGAAAGAAGAGAAAAACTCGAGCGGGGTACGGCTCTCACCTGAGAATTTTTCGGTTTCGCCGAGAGATCGAGTGGTTGATCGACCGACGTGGCACTGTCCTGATGAGCCTGTACCCCGACGAGAGGTGCCTCTCTTGGTGGTAAGCACCACTGAGGCAATAAAGTCGGGTAAGTACCGCTGAGAGCGGCCGCGACGACGGACGCCGCCATTGGGTCGACTTGGACCGACATCGGTGACTCCACCGATCGCGAACTACTGCTGCTGTCGCTCTGTGGACTCTGAGGACATCGAACGGATCATTTTATATTTATTGAATTTTTCTCGATGGATTTCTCTTTAAAACGAGTTAGTAGTCTTCGTATATATATTTCCTTCTGAATCTTCTCGATAATAAAATACAACCCGGAGATTCATAAATAATAAGTCAAAGTAACGATCAAAGTAACGATCAAAGTAACGTGTGGATCAAGAAAGAAGATCGAGATATGATAGCCTATTGAGAGCCAGCTAGGTGAGAAAATAAGATTGGCAAAGACGTCCATCGCTTTTTTTTCGTATCGCGAATATATATGAAAGTGCTAATTTTTCCCCGAGGATGATCATGATGATGATGATGATAATAATACGGAGGACTTTTCGATTTTCGATTTACGACGTACGAATGTGTCCAAAGAAAAGTAAGATATATATATATATATATATATATTAAAGGGTTACTTACGAGCGGCGCTTGATCGTCGTGGGACAGCTTCCCATCGAGGCAGAAGTAACACTTTTCTAAAGGCTTCCAATCTTCGGGCGGTGGACTCGTACGTCTACTCGTTATAACGTAAGGCGGAACAATACTTTTCGCCGTTATTTCAGCAGCCTCGTTTGATATGACACCAACACCGCCAACAACGCCGCCACTACCAACTTTTCTGGTCCCTTCCGAATCGGAAGCCGGGGTCGTCCTTTCGATTCCTAAACCACCACCACCACCACCACCAACACCACCACCACCTGGCACCTCCTGTAACTCCTCTTCTTTTTTAACTCTGAGTAAAGCTTGCGTCACTGGTATCCGTTCCAACGCGAGCTCCCCTCCTACCCGTTCCTTTGTCGGATTGAAATGAAAAAATTGCATTTGTGAAAATCAATTGATTAGATTATAAATAAAAGTGATAAGGAAGGATTATATCTGATAGATATATTTTACCTTGGTCCCTTCCGCCGCGTTGTTGTCGTTCGTGCCGTTGGTAGCCGAAAGATTGACGGACGCTCGTTCGATATCCGTTCTGTGAGGAGGACTACTGACGGACCTGTCTACGTCCTCGTCGAGTTTCAGCCGTTTTTCCGGTTCCTCTCCTCGCGTCCTCGAGTCTTCCACCTCGTTTCCTTCCCCCTCCTCCTCCTCCCCGTCGTCTTCCTCCTCCTCGGGGTCGGCTTCCTCTCCGTCGTTTTGTCTTCTCGCTCGACGTCGTCTTCTCGACGAGACCAAATTCGCCGATGCCGTGGTACTCGCGACGCAGCAGGTATTCGTCGTCGTGGTCGTGGTTGTCGTCGTAGCGGATGTCGTCGTCGATGACGACGTCGTTGTCGTACTCGCGGTACCCGTATTCGTCGTTTGCGTCGAGTTTGTCGTCGTCGTCGTCGTCGTACTCGTCGTCGTAATACTCGTTGCCACCAAATCCGTTGTCCTCGCGTTCTCTCGTACGACGATACCACCACCACCACCACCACCACTGCCTTCTCCGGACTCTTCTTCGTCCGCTTCGATTTTTATTTCCTCTGGTCTCAAACGTCTCGATTCTTCTTGCTGTTGTTGCTGTTGCAGCTGTTTTTGCTGATAAAGCTGATCCTGTTGCTGCTGCTGCTGCTGTTGCTGCTGCTGCTGGGCCAGCAAGGACGGCGTATGGAGATGAGAGGGAGGATGACGATGATGATGATGATGATGATGATGATGATGATTTTGAGGATGATGCCTCTGAATAGATGAAACGTCTTGTTTGAGGTGACCGATCGTGGGTACGACGGTGGCCGTGGTAGCCGTGGAAGCAACCAAGCTCCCAGGCACTCCTGCCACCCCCGTAGCGACCCCCGTCGCTACCCCCGTCGTCACCCCTGTTCCCAGACCCGTCGCTAGACCCGTCGCAAGAACCGTCGTAGCTCCTGCTGGCGTAATAGTCGGCGATGGTGCCGGATGAAGCAGGTGACCACCACCGGGCGGTCCCCCGATCTGGCCCAGATTTCCGAGCACCGGATTGCAAGACGATGACAACGTCGGATAAAGCCGGTGGAGGGGCTGGCCCGCTGCCGCCGTCGTCGTCGTCGTCGTCGTAGATTCGCTGATGCGCGTGCCGCTGTACAGGGTGTCCTGATATTGCTTCCATCTCCTACGGCCCATCAACTCCTCCGCTACTCGTTCCAGACCTGCGACACCACCGCAACTACATCAAACAATGATGACCAACGCCTTATTTTCTAGCCCTGCTTATAAACGATCCTTGTCCCCCAACGATATTTTTTCCAAGAATTCGCATTAAAACTATTTCCGAGTATCGCTGACAATGAGTATAGTCGCGAGCTCAGAGGAAATCGTACACTTTGGATAGTTAGTCTTACTTTAAATGATTTGCCGCAAGTGCCGATAGAGAGAGAGAGAGAGAGGAAGAGAAGGCAAGAGGCTGATAGCGGATTTTTTTTCGCAGTTTTCTTATCAAAAAGCCGAATAGTCCAAGCCGTTATCGCGACGACGTGACGTGTCATATTGCTGTTGCTGCTACAGCAAGCAATGAAAGCAATGCAACGTCGAACTGTACCGCGTTGCGCTTTCGCCTCCGTGATAACGGTTAATTTAATTGTCATTATGAGACCTTAATAGGACGCGATATTCGTTATTTCCTCTTGCCTTTGGTCGCTACTTTATCCCTGCACTACGGCATCTTGTGCATAATACCCTCAGACTATTCATTTGTATAATAATAGTACGAAAAATGATAGGTCATTCCGTGACTAATATGCAATCGTTTCATATATATATCGAAATTTTCATCGAAGTTATCTTCGCAAATGCACCAACGCTAGCAAGCGTTTTAGTTCTTCTTCCCATTGGTGTTTGCTTGACTCCCCGATATTACCAAACAGAAAAATCCACATCAATCCCGTATGGATGCATCATCGAATGAGAGAGACGCGTGCATACATAAACGCGCGCTTGCGCATCGTTTCATTCGCGAAACGACTCTGCCGTTGTTGCTGTTGCACACGCATATATATATATATCCACGGACCTGCACGCATACACACACACAACAATTTCATCGCGTGCACGCGTGCAGATCGAAGCGATTTTTCATGGCTGCCAACTTTATTTCTCGCTAAATTGATTTTGTCCTTCTCCCACCCCGCCCCCTTTTTCTCTCACTCTCTCTCTCTCTCTCTCTTTTTTTCATGCGCGTACGCTTTCGTTCCCTCCCTACGAAACACATTCGCAGTCATTAAGGGCGTATGTAACCCCCTTCATTTCCGTCATTTCAAATGTAGTAAACTCCGATTTTATTACCAATCCTAAAAACCCCTGAAATGCGTGTAAATACTACGGCTACGAAAAAAAATCTCACTCGATGTGTTCTCATCTAATAATACACAATATCTAAACGGCGAGTATAACAAACGTATAATATTTTAATCAACAAAGTAGAAGAGGGAAGTGGGAATTTTTTTTATAACGAAGAAGAAATCTCGAAATGAGACGAAGAACAAAACACATATATATTTTCGATCGAAAATATTCAGGATGAAATTAAAAGCCGGGCGGGCGTGCGGGGTGTAGGGGGTGTAGAGGAAAGATGAATTGGTGGAAAAGAAGAGGGGTCGATGACACCGAGAAGAAAGAAAAAAAAATAAAAATAAGAATGGGTAAAAAAATAGGCGGGGGGGGGGGTTGAAAAAGAAAAAGAAAAAAAAGTATGAAATAAAGTACGACTAACAAGGAGCCTTTCATTAGTGAATTTCTTGCGAATCGAGCGTGCTTTCTATTCCATGCTAGCTTTAATGCGACCTCGACCTATTCGACGACGACGACGACGACGAGCCTGTGCTTGCTTCCTCTGCCTCTCTCACTTTTCTTCCACCATCTTCTATCTCGCTATTTAATTCATTTTCTATCTCTATCTTTTTCTCTCTCTCTCTCTCTCTCTCTTTAATGCAACGTAGAATACTCTTGGAGTCTTCTCGATGAAAAGATAAACGCGCGAAAAAATAGCTGTCTATCTCTTTCGAGAAATCGATCGATCTATCGATTTTTCGAACGTTGTAAACGTAAGTCACAAAATGTTGTTTTCAATTTTTGTATGTTTTTACATTACGATCCACGAACAATATTGGATAATCGAGACATGAAAATTCGAGGTTGAAAGATATAACTATGTTGTGTTTAGGTATTTCTACGTTTGTTTGTAAGAAAAACAATAGCATCTCTATGTATATTGTAAAAATAATAGTATTTACGAATAATACTATTGAACGAGTATGCTCGAAAGATAATAATTTAACATCCACCAACTGTTTAGTTTATCGTAATTGAGCGATAACAGTTTACAAGCGGGTACGTACTTCTTACGAAAATCGTTTGCTTTTCAAAATGTAATAAACATTCGTGAAACGTAATTTTTATCACGGCTATTAAACGTGCTCTATTCCTACCAGGAATCGTCTAACTTTAATTAAAGGCGAATAACTTAAGGAGACGCGAATAAAGTATATGATGAGTTTATTTGTATAGCAATATGTGTACACGTGCGTATATGTCACATTGAACGTTGGTTCTTTTCTTAAATATATTTATTATACCACCGCGCTCTTTGATCGATCGTTTTCAATGATCTACGAACTACGAATTATCAATGATATTTTGTAACTACGAATAATGAAAGATGAATATTTTTACGAATTGGAAAAATATAATTTTCAATTAGAAAAATATTTATCGCACGGTCTCACGAGAGAAAATGTATTTTTTTACAAATCTTTTTTGATATTTATTTTTATGAAAAGTTGTTCTCGTTGTATGTATATATATAGCGTTAGATATCTTCTTTTTTTTTTTTTTTTTTTCTTCTAATGTTGTCAACGTCAATGACAACGCGACCAAAGCGTAGTACAACACGACGCGTAGGAGAAACGACGAATTAACGTGTTCCGAGTTCGCGAACGCGCATGGAAAACATCTGAATAAATTATTATTGTTTGTCGAACGTTTCGAACGAATGGCGACGACGCCCATCGCTCTGACCCATCGCCGGTCGACATGCAGGACATTATTTAAATGCTCTACTTCCACGCAGCTTATCAAATACACGGGTATAATAGCACTTTACGGAAACGCGAAACGAATGATCCAACCAACCAACCAACCAACGACTACAACTACGACGACTAACATCGAAGAACGTCAATTGTTTCTTTATCGTGTCTTTATCAAAATCGAATTTTTTTACCAAATTAATTAGCGTAATTGAAAGAAAATAAAATTAAGAAAAAATCCTGACGTTTATTCCAAAACCATCGACATTTCTCATTCGATGCTCGTCAATCCACGAATATGATTTGTTTTATTTTAATTCGCTTTGAAATGATATTTTTCTTTTTCTTAATATCGATAGTCTTGGGGAAAGAAAATTGAACAAAAGTCTTCTACGAGTTTGTGTATGCGAGAAGCAGCCAATAGTATTTTTCTTTTTCTTCTTCTTCTTCTTCGTTGCAAAAGGAGGACGCGTGCGATTCGCTTGCAATTAGCCGAACCGCAACGCGACAAGAATTTTTTTTTCTAGCCACGTTGTCGTGCAAAAACGTACAAACTTCAAGGTCCTGGCAGCGATGAATCAGAAAATAAAAAAAAAAATATATCTCTAACCGGGAGAACAACAGTAGTCGAGGTTTCGACGAAATCACGTTTCACATCAAATTCATCCATCCATCCATCCATCCTTCGAGCTGTAGTATATTATAATGACGCTCAAGTTTCTATGGTGATCGTGATTCAGCAACGTTTTCCTTCGTTTTAAAACAAAAGAGTTCTCTCTCTCTCTCTCTCTCTCATTATAAGTTGACGCGAATGAGACCGACGACTGCGAATGGCGATAATGTTACGTCATTATTTCATTTTTGAGAAGGGGGAAAGATTTATACATCGAATATACACATTGTTTTCGCAATAAATTTTTAATACACGAACGAGAATTTATGATTAATGCTTTAACACGCTTATGGAATAATACCGACGATCGACAACTTACTACTAAACGCGAAAAAAGAAAAAAATATATAATATATCGCGTGCGTTAAGTACACATTGAAATTGTTGGTTAAAAATTGTGTTACTTCGGAGAAAAAAAATACAAGAAACAAAACTTTAAATGATTAATTCGCATTAGAAGATAGACGTTCGTTATTAAATTACAACCTGCGACGATCATCGAGCTTTAATGTTTGACGTTATATTATTTATATTTTTTTTTTCTTTTTTTTTTTTTTTTTCAAGACCATAACTTTATCTACGAGTGAC
This sequence comes from Polistes canadensis, assembly GCF_001313835.1. Taxonomy (NCBI): domain Eukaryota; kingdom Metazoa; phylum Arthropoda; class Insecta; order Hymenoptera; family Vespidae; genus Polistes; species Polistes canadensis. The sequence continues at coordinate 2,264,952 of NW_014569551.1, forward strand.
CGCTACTACTACTACTACTTTTTATCGGTATGAAATGTAATTTTATCTTAACAGAGGAGGCGCAGCAAGCAACCAATATGCAAATCGGTTTTTGCGTATAATAATCATCAACCGAATAACAATGTTTATTTAACACGAGAGGTTTTATATTTTTTAATCCATCACGAGTGGAACAAAAAAAAAAGAACCATCCAATTCTAGAAAAGTATATACCCGATGTTTAATTCGCGACGATGATCAGTTAAAAAAAGAAAAAAATATAAGAAATCCGAATTAGGATGAAAATCGGTATCGGATATATTTCGCGCGTGATCTGAGGGTGTTAAAAAAAAAAAAAAAGAAAAAAATAGGAAAAATAATATCGATTGGAAGAAAGGATTATCCGGATGATCCGTAAGGAATTTCAAAGATAAGGGGAAAAATATAAAAAGAACATAGGGCGTAGTAAGAGGGGTGAGAATAATGGAGGGGAGAGGGCGTTAGATATTCACAAGGCGCTCAAAGTCCGAGTCCTTGATCGATTCTAGAAGTAATTAGATTGCAGGCTTGGCTTGCCTTCCGATGAAATTCCAAGCACCGGGGCTGTCGAATGACGGCAATCTTATCTCGCGTACCATTTTAACAGAGAAGAAAGAAAGGAAGGAAGGAAGGAAGGAAGGGTAGGAAGGAAGAAGGAAGAAATAGAAATAGAATGAATAGTCCAACCAACCACGCCCGAGACTTTAAACAAACAAACAAACAAAAAATAAATTTCACGAATTGTTATTTATTACATTTTTATCGCGCGTATTCGATTTAACGTTCTCAGCTCTCTCGTGCGTATCATATTATATATATATATATATAAAATATATTATAATGCTTCGAAAACACAAAAACAAAAAAATGTGCCCCGTCGTGAATTTTTTTTTTTTTTTTTTTTTTTTATTATTATTATTTCTCTCTGTCCTCTTGCATAAGAAATCGAAATAATCGGGAAAAAATTGTTTAATAAAGGCTGTGCAATAATTCGAGTTTATAAATTGTGACTCGCGTTGTCGCGATCGATGACGATGATGACGAGGACGAGGACGAGGACAAGGAGGAGGACGAGGAGGAGGAGGATGACGATGACGACGACGACGACGATTCCATCATTCTTTATGTTTGAGAACAAAGCTTGACGAATTTTCAACGACACGTTTTACGTCGATAATTAATGCATCCCGCCGTGGTTTCTCTCTCTCTCTCTCTCTCTCTCTCACTCTCTCCTACGCGTTTTGCAAAACGAGCCGTTAAATTATCGTACGCGTGGCCCCGTCTCATTCTCTCGTTCCTTTTTTTTTTTTCCGACGCAATTTTTCGCGTTGCGTGAGAGTAGCGGAGGATTGAAAAGAAGAGAAAAGGAGAGGAGGAGAAGAGGAGGAGAAGAGGAAAGGGTTGGAGAAGGGAGGAAAGGAGAAGCTGAATACAACGGCAACGAAACGTAGGGAAAAATAGGAACACTCGAAACGCGATGAGCGAGGAGAGCTATTGTAATCAAATTTATTCTCTAATTAAATATCGCGCATAATCGTGCGCGCGTTCAAATAATATCGGCTAACTTTAACGATTGCTCGAAATTTAATATATGTATATGCATATAAAAAAAAATATTTAAATAAGTATCTCGTAAAAACGTGAACGAGACACAACGCGCGCTTAACCGCCATTTTTCTTTTTCTAATCTTTCACCGAGAGAAAAATAAAACAGAGAAAAAAAAGGTAGCGACGACATCTTCTGTTAGCGAAAAAGAAAACAAAAGAAAAAGGTGAAAATACGAGGCACGATAAATAATGGCGGGTTGAGGGGGGATGGAAGCCCGAAAAACAAAACAACAAAAAACAGAAAAATAGGAAAAAATAGAGAAACAGCGAATGGGGGGGGGGAAAGGGGGGACAAGCAGGAAGGAGAGAAAGCAAGAAAAAGATTCTTCTTTTGTTACCTTTCAAACTTTTGTAGCACCTTAAAAAGAAGTAGCACGCGGTTGTACCTCTAGTAGCAACGATTAGACAGAGAAACGAAAAGGCGCGATGCTCTCGATGCTGTTCGACGAGGGACAAAAGAATGGAAAAAAAAAAAAAAAGATAGGAAAACAGAAAAAAAACAGAAAAAGACAGAGAGAGAGAGAGAAAAAAAAATGGACGTACATAAGAAGAAAAAGAGAAAGAAGAATAAGAATAGACGTATAGAAGAAAAGATAGATGGATAGATAGATAGATAGATAGAGATAGAGATAGAGAGAGAGAGAACGTGTGAAAAAGAGGGATAGAGGAACTCGAACTTTCCACCATCGTCCTCGAGGATACAGCGGCACCATTCTTCAATTCTAAATCGAATGGCCTCGGGGCCCGATCGACCAATGGCCGTAGCGCAATTTTAGATGCGAGAGTGAGCTAACTTTTATCCCCACTATTTCTTTCTTTCATTCTCTTTCTCTCTCTCTCTCTCTTCATACATCTATCTATCTATCTATCTTTCTCTTTCTCTCTCTCTCTCTCACTCACTCTTTTGAGAACGCGTAGCGTCTCGCACGCACGAACACGAACACGAATACGAATAGGAACAAGAACGAGTCAGAAAGAGAGAGACTCCTATTCCCATGGCCCCTCGGTTCTCCTCTAATCGGTCGGCCCGTTTCGACCAATGGCAATCCGGTTTAGACGAGAGTAGAAGGTTAGGAAATGGGTGGTCGTCTATATGGTGGTGGGGCCGTCGGCCCGACAAGCAACGGCGGCTTCGCTTATGCGCTGCTTCTGCGCACAAGGCTATCCTTTGTCCAAAACTCGCTCGCTCATTCGCCTGCGCACTAAAAACAACTCTCCTTCGTTTCCTACCCATTTAAAAAAAAAAAAAAAAAAAAAAAAAAAAAAAAAAAAAAAAAATCCGTAATTCTATCTCTCCGACGCCTAACATTATTCTTTTTGTTTTGTTGTTTTTTTTTTATTCTATCCTTACGACATAAGCGCGTATNGTGGTGGGGCCGTCGGCCCGACAAGCAACGGCGGCTTCGCTTATGCGCTGCTTCTGCGCACAAGGCTATCCTTTGTCCAAAACTCGCTCGCTCATAAAACCGACCCCTTTCGACAAGCCTGTCGTTGTTCATCGATCCACAGTAAAAAAAAAAAAAAAAAAAAAAAGAAGAAAAAAAAGACAAAAAAATCCGTAATTCTATCTCTCCGACGCCTAACATTATTCTTTTTGTTTTGTTGTTTTTTTTTTATTCTATCCTTACGACATAAGCGCGTATATATTATACTATAAATGAATGAATTTATATCGTCGTTTTTAACAACCATTCGTAATCGAGAAGAATGAAAACAAATTGTTATTTACTTTTAAACGAGATATAAATTTTGTCGAGAGACGCGAACTGAGATTGGGAGGAGTTAAAAGGGACACAACCAACAACACGTGGCTTAAGTAAAAGTGTTTCTGATTGGTTTTGGTGTATTCTTTTGTTATTCGTTTTGTTTTGTCGCCTGTGGAAAATCTTCGATAGAGAGAAATAATTCATTAACGAACATGAATTGTTTTGTCCAAGGTTGCCTATGTTGAAATATCAAGGATTGGGTTATATATTAATTGGTGTTGTAAAATGGATCAGTGGCGTAGTAGTTATCTGAGCGTATAAAAAGAGGAATTGAACGATAAAATGAAAGGATAGAGGACTTGTTCTTCTTCTTTTTCTTTTTCTTTTTCTACCTTTTTAATGGTCGTCGTAGAAGGGGAAAGAGCACGCGAGGGAAGAAAAAGATATATATGTATGGCAGCTAGTCTAAAGTTATCTTCCCCGCTTTGTTGCACGATCTTGGGACTTCCATTCACCGAGTAGGGCCACTTAGTGGTTTCCGAGGCAAACGAAGGACAGAACACGATGGATGTCGAAATACCAAAGTCTCTTTCTTCCTTTCTTTATTTTTCCTTCTTTAACCCGGGAAGGTAAGTAGGAGTCCTTACCTCTCGCCTCGTTAAGATCTTAACCGGTATCAATTTTTAACGGTATTTTCCTTCCCATTATTATTCTATGATATTTCGAAAGATTTATGATTGTTAAGAATAATTTCAAATAATTATTCTTATATATATTTTTACGAATAATATGGAAAAGGCCATGATACTCCATAAAATGATTTACATTTTTTTGTCGCTTATGTAGATCAAGGACACGAAACGTGGTTGTATTCGATGATAGCACCTGTTACTTTGGTAAAAAAAAAAAAAAAAAAAAAAAAAAAAAAAAAAAATAACTAAAGGTTTGTTTTTATTGTCGTGTAATAAATGGTTATATCTATAACGAATACTTACAACAAAGCAAGACATTTTTCTCATTCTTACGAAGTCAAAGTAAAATCAGTAGGTAAAACTTGAAAGAGAGAGAAAGAGAGAGAGAGAGCTTGTAGTAGTAGTAGTAGTAGTAGAAGAACCAGAAGCGAAAATTTGATCGAGGAGCTTTCGCACGACGCAAACTTCCTTCTAACATTTGCACGATCCATTGTAACTATTACTACGCACGACGAGCACAAAGCTAGAGGATTTGCGTTTGCGCGTAACGTAAACGACAAGTGGGCGGTTTGTTTGAGAAACGCGATACTTTGCGTGCCTCGCGAATTAACCACAAACAAGCTACTGCTAAATCTTTGTCGAGGATAAATCGAGATGTAAAGGGAAAACATTAGTACGTAAATTTTCAAACTAACTAAAATTCATTCGATTGTTCGATTAGTTTACTATAATACAAACTTCAGATCTAACCGTCAACCCACAATCGAGAAAATAAATTTCTATCGTTTTTCTCGAAGTTAGCCCATTATAAAATGACACAATTTTTAAGTAGCGTTTCAGGAAACACGATAAAACGTGTAAGAAAAAGAAAGAGAGATAGTAGACGTTAACGTTGAAAGAGAACGTAAAGTAATCGCAAAGTGTGCACGGGAAAAGGGGAGGGGAAGGAGGGGTTGGTTTTGGTTAACCGGAGTTCCAGCTGGCGAATTTTCTGGTCCCACTTGGCCCTTTGTGTAACCTCCCCCCCCCTCTTCTTTTCGTAGTAACGATCGGGAGCCCCGGCCCTATGTATTATCGAGCAACTCTACCTTCTTTTCCTTCAACAACGTTCGTCAAAGTGTACTTACTCGTCGCGTCATATTTATGTGTGTTGGTCGTCTCTTCGTATAGACACAGAGATCTCTACGTGAGAATATGTACGAAACGTGGGCTGACCTCGCGAACCATTCTACTCCATTCTCTCTTCTATTCTATTCTATTCTATTCTCTTCTCTTTGCTCCTCCTTGTCCCCTTCACCCTTTCTCTCTCTTTCTCTTAACATCGTCCGTTTTTCAAGCTCGCACGTAGAGTACGCGAGCAACAACGTATTCCGTTCCTCTTGTTTCTCTCTCTCTCTTTTTCCTTTTTGTTTTTTTCTTTTTCTTTTTCTTTCTGTTTCTCTTTCACAGATTTCCAAGCTATTTTGTTCATCTTCAATTTATTCCTTTCTCTATCCTCTCTAAGTTCTCGGATGATGATGATAGTAATAGTATAACGACCTCGAAGATCACGCTTTGACTTAAAACTAATGGAACGGCGTCACGAAATTAAATAATCCTTATATTTTCTCTAAATCCAAAAAGAAGGATTCCTATATTATCATTCCGTTGAAGGAATAGCAAATTTAAAACAATCGGATTATCGTTTATATCAAAATAGGTTGAACGAGAGAGAGAGAGAGAGAGAGAGAGAGAGAGAGAGAGAGAGAGAGACAGACAGACAGACCCTCTCCTCTCTCTTCTGCATGTATATACAATAATCTTATATGACATATACAGGGTGTCCAACATAACTCTAGTCATGATTTTGCAAGTACTTGCGATAATCTGATAAAAGAATACTTTTAACAAAAGTTGATCTATTTTTGATTGACTATACATTGCAATAAAAAAAAGTTTTGCTAAAAGTATAAAAAATATTTACCGAAACTTTTCAAAGAAATTGCAAAGATGTACAATTTACAGCATTGCATTCTCTAACATTTTCTGCACTTTTCATTTGATTTTTATAACTCTATAAAGTATTCTACGCGTAGACAAAAGAGTATACTTTAATTTAATATAAAAATCATTAAAATCTATTCACCTTTAGTATAAAAAATATTTACCAAAATTTTTCAAAGAAATTGCAAAGATGCATAATTTATAGCATTGCATTCTCTAACATTTAATGAAGTTTACATGCTAAATTTAAAACTCGATATGGTATTCTACGCGTAACATATGTTGCGTATGGCTGTGTGTGCCTGTGCCCATGAATGTATTCTTTACAACGTTGTTTAAATAGTAATTTGATATTTTATAGAATATCAAAGTATTATGTTCGATGCCTAGGAAAAACTCTGTAAAAAGTCTTATTTCCGACTTCGTCGGAAGGCACTTTGCATTGATAACAATGCCGAGGATTTACTAGCAATGACTGATTTCTGGCTTTGACGGTAACATATATATATAGCAGAACTATAAAATTTCGAGATGCAACCGATCGAATTAACGCTTTCATATGCGTCGTCACGGATGTCATAGTTGAATTCGCGGAAGATTCTCCACGCGTTAATCCTGAATAACAACGATCAGAAACTAACCGATCTATAAATCAAAATATTCCTCTTAACACGTTGCATCTATCCGATATTCGACTCGATTATATCCAAAGTTGGAATACCTAACTAGAAACTAGTATTAACACTTACGCGGACCTGGATTTCGAATAAATATGAATAAACAAAAAAAAAAAAAACAACAAAAAGAAAAGAAAAGAAAAGAAAATGAATGAAAAATATAAGATTTATAGAAACGCAATGGGAACTCGAAAATTGATCCTGAAAGGATCTAGCGCATTCAACAAATACTTTGATTGTGGTCTCTATTTTCTTTTTTACCTGTCTCCGTCTCTGTCTCTATTTGACTATCTCTCTCTCTCTCTTTCTTTATCTATCTATCTATCTATATATATCTTTCTCAGTGTCTTATTCTCTTTCTCTGTTCGATTCCTGACGCTGACGTAAGATAATGCAAACGAAGAAAGGATTCCCGTAACATTTGCCAGTGATTGCAAAGGAACACAACCGTCTTTGAAGCCATCAAAGAGAGTCTCCGTGTGCTACTTGGCGGCAAATGCTACGGTACCACCGAGAGAGGAGTATTATCAATCGCGGAACCCAATAATCACGACGCTCGCGTTCAAAGCTATTCGCCCGGAGTTGGTTAAGGTCACAAGTACGTGCCTGCAACGTGTCTCTAAATAAGCCAATAGGTTAACGATTTCTTGCCTGTTTTTCTTTTTTTTCTCTTTATCTTTTTACTGCTTCGCGGACACGCGCATAATGCACGTATTATAGTTGCGCTAATAAAAAAACGTTTCAATAGATCATCGATCGTTCTCTTTGTTCTTTTGCATCTTCCTCTTCTTCTTCTTCTTCTTCTACTTTCTCTCTCTCTCTCTCTCTCTTTCTTTCTTTTTTTTGGCTTCAATCGATTTTTTTTTGCCCAACTCTTCTGAACGATTCTTATTTCACCAATACTCCTCCTCCTCCTCCTCCTCCTCTTCCTCCTCTTCCTCTCCTAATAATGGACGACGTGTTTTTTTCCTTTTTTTTAATAGAATCACTCAGAGCGATCTTATACAATGCTCGTAATAAATGCCTCTGGCGACATCGTTGACAAAAAAAATTCCAAATGTCAAGATAGAATATTTGTCGATAGCGCGTAATCATATATTTTCTGAAATAATTAAAATGAATAAAGAGAGTGTATTCATAAGAAGAAGAAGAAGATGACGACGATGATGATGAAGAGAAACAAAGTTGATCGAGCTACTTTCGTTGAAAGAAACGCGAATCTTGAAAAGGGAGCCGCGAGAGAGAGAGAGAGAGAGAGAGAGAGAGGGAGGAAGGGTGGAAGAGAAGCGAGGGAGGTAAGATTTTCGTCGTGTTCACGCTTGGTAAGCGATGTGAGTGGTAATCGGATGCCAGACTGACGATACAGTCGTCGTCTGGTGACCCATTTATCGTCGGTCCGACGTCTAGGATTACCCGCGGGAAGAGAGACTTCCAGAGATTAACGTATGCAACGTCGCTTTTAACAAAGACCTCTCTCTCTCTGTCTCTCTCTCTCTCTTTGTCTTTCTTTGCGCCAGTGTACGAGAGAAAGGAAGAAGGAAAGTGCAAATATACAACTAACGTACCTACAATAAGTGCGAGTGCGATAGCACGTGCGAATATATTTCGAGGTACGAGACTGGATTGACAAAAAAAAAAAAAAAAAAAAAAAAAAAAAAAAAAAAAAAAAA
>NW_014569551.1:2273810-2286310 GCF_001313835.1 Polistes canadensis
GTGTATGTACAACCAGTCGGCCGTTAATCTCATTATTACGACGCAGTGATGAGAATTGAAACTTTGAATCGAAGAAGACGCGATTGTTTTGTGTTTGATAAAAAAAAAAAAAAAAAGAAAAAGATAAAAAGTGGATTAAAAAAAAAGTAACACGATAAAAATAATTTTTTGACGAAGAAATCTCTCACTTTCGCATTAACATGTGTATATGAAATAATTAACAAGTTTTCTACACGCGCGTTTAAATAAAGCAAACGTGTAAATGATTATTTCTTTTCGTATTTTTTTTTTCTTTTTTTTTTTTTTTAAAAAAAAAAAGAAGCTTCGTATTATTCAGATTACATGCACGCATGACAGACGTAATCGCTGAAAGAATTATCGGTAAATAAATGAGAACGTAGAATAACATCGGCTGACAATTGCTATTTTACAAGTTACACCTTCAATAATTTAGAAAATTAATACGTAATTAGCACCCGCTAGCGATAACGAACGGTAAGCTAATTACGTTGATAAGCGAGCGATCATTGCATAAGCGTATAACGAAATTCATTACGTGCGACAGTAACGTCAATTTTATCACACATCATCGTGACGAATCTTTTCGATATATTTTTTTTTTCTTTCCCATTTTCGAAATAATATTGAAAGAGTAACGCATGTTCCTTGTATTTAACAAAACGTTTAACAACGACAAAAAAAAAAAAAAAAAAAAAAAAAAAAAAAAAAAAAAAAAAAAAAAAAAAAAAAAAAAAAAGAAAAAAAAAATCGTAACGAAAGAAAACGAAAGGCATATATTCCCGTGAAATAATAGATCGAAAAAAGTTAATAATTTTGCTTTTATTTTCTTTTCTTCTAGTGTATCAGACCGTAAGGAATATAATTTCAAAAGAAAAACAAAGGGGGGAGGGAGGGGAAAAAAAGTAAGCGCGCACAAAAGAATAAATGATTCATTATTATTTTTCCGAGGATCATGAATCAGATAGGAAATTAAGTAAGAATTTCATCGTATTACACTTAAAAAGCACGAAGGAAAACGACAGTGTCTTTTTATCGATTACACGTTACCTATCGAAATCTAACGAACGAACAAACCAATAAGGAGAGACGATATATCCGAGAAACTTGTTCCGGCCGAACGATTATCACGAATCCTTGTTGCACCGATGACGTCGAAGCATCGATTCGAACTTTTCGAGGTATCGTCGTTGGGTGCATCGTTGTAAAAAGGGGAGATGGGAATGAAGAAAGAAAGAAGAAAAAGGAGAACGAGCGGGAGAGGTGGGGAAGGGGAAGGGGAGCGTTAGGAAGGGTGGAAGGGTGATGAGGGGGGAAGGGGAGAAGGATAGAGAGGTGCCGTCTCGTCATTTTCGTCAATTTAACTTCTCCCTCCCGGTGGAAATTGTAAGGGTGTAAGAGGTTAGTTCGGCCCCCACCGTTGCACTTTTCGATGTCCGCCCCTGATTCGTTTTCCCCCCTACTACTGCCACCCTTCTTCGTCGTCGCCGTCGTCGTCGCCGTCGTCGTCGCCGTCGTCGTCGTCGTCGTCGTTGTCGTCGTCGTCGAAGCGAGGTCAATCGACAGAGAGGGCGAGAAGACGATCCCCACCCCTTTCGGCAAACCTTCTCCCCACCACGGCTACTCAATATCGTTTCATTACGCACCCCCTACTTCCATCCACCACTTCTCGTCTATCTCTCTCCACTTCTCTCCCCCTTTATCCACCACCACCACCACCACCTCCACGAGACTCGATCTTCTCGTTCCACTCTCTGGCGCTCGGCGACGAAACACGAATGCCCACGAATTTTTATTGTTACTTCCCGCGCTGCTTCCTCCTTGGTTTTCTCCTTACCCACCACCCCCATTCAACCAACCCCCCCGATTTTACCCTTCTACCTCTTCCTCCTCCTCCTCCTTCTTCTTCTTTCTCTCCTATCCACTCGACATTCTTTTTTATGTGGCTTTTAACGATCAGTGCCAACTGCACCCATCGAACCTTTTATCTATCATCATGGCTACGAATAATTTCGCGAATCAAAACGCGACGAATATCTATATGAAAAGAAATACATAACATTATATTTTCTAATTGATTCTCGTAATTACGATATTTGCGATAATATTATCTCGATTAATAGAATAACGTTTGGCTTCGTCGCAAAGTTAGACAAGCTATAGGATAGTTAGTAGAGAAAGCCGGTTCTAATGTTTGCAGCACGTGTTAGACTAGTAACAAACCACGCGTTTAGAGTGCTTAAAAGAAAACAAACTCCAAGCTAGCTTCGGGATGCATTTCTTCCTACCTAGTTCTCTACTTAGAGTACTCCACACAGTCAACGATGACGCGTTCCTTCTCTTGGTATTTCGCGTATTATTTAAATTCAAACGATAAACCGATCGACATGATGATGTTAAACTCGAAGTAATTTAGCATTCACAAATAAACATAGAAACGCGTTGTCTATCGTTAATCTTTTTCGAAACACGAATCGAAGAAGAAGAAGAGGAGGAGGAGGATGAGGAGGAGGACATTGTTGCGATCGGTTGTCCATCGTTACGTCCAGTTCCATACTCTCTCTCTCTCTCTCTCTTTAACGCGAATTACGTGCAAACGTTCGAACGAGGTGGATTAGAGCGTGCGTGATCGCGTAGAGATCGGTGGGAATTTTGAAAAAAATAAAAAATAAAAAAAAGAACAACCGTCGCCGCCGACAAGTGTTCCCTAGGACACGCAGATTTGGACAAAGAGACAGAGAGAGATAAATTAGGATCTAATTGTAAGTTATCAATGTCACGTTTCCGATATTGCACCGACACAACCGATTTCTCGTTTCTTTCGCGATACCTTCCGTTAGACTTCCCGAACGCGCACTGGTCGATCTTCGAAGATCGTCTAAAGGAAGTCGGAGGGGGTGTTACATAGAGAGAGAGAGAGAGAGAGAGAGAGAGGGATGGACGAACACACGCACACGGACAACTCGCGGAACCACCGCCGCGACGAACCACCCTTTTGGAATGTTCGTGGAACAAAAGAAGGTGAGTTGCAGAAGAAGGGAGGAATCCGCGAAAATTTCTCGACCACCGAAGCAGCGGAGGCGGCGGTGGCAGCTGCGTTCCTGAACGAACCAAAAAAAAAAGGAAAGAAAAGAAAAGAAAGAAACGCGAGGGAGGATGGAGAGGACACGCTTCCAACGGGGATGAGGGGATAGTCGCGAGGGAGGGAGAGGTCAGGAAAAAGAAGAAACGTAACGACGACGAGGACGACGACTACGAGCAGCCGAAGCGCAACACCGACACGCGCGTCTCCACACGCCTTCTTCTGCGACCGACGAAACTCTCCCTTCGACGAACCGGTTACAAGGGTGGGGAAGAGATAGAGTCTCCTTGGTGGGGAGTGTCGAGAAAGAAAGAGGAAGCAAGGAGAGGGAGGACAAGCTGTGTAAGAAAAAGAAGAAAAGAAAGCAAGAAAGTACTTTCGGGCGGCGGCTGGAATCCCGTTGTCGGTGGTCAAGACAGGCAACTCCTGCGAAATTCCGAACAACGCATACTTCTACTACCGGTCTCATAAAACGACATTTTCTCATTTTATATTCGACAAATGATAATGGAAACGTTTGGAATCTTTCGTTTGAATAGGACAGAATTTATTTTGATAATTTGCCAAATATTCTATCGAATCTAATTGTAGGAGGATGGAAGAATTAGGACGCGAAATAGAAAAAGGAAAAAATAAAAAAAAAGAAAGAAAGAGGAAGAAAAAGAAAAAAAGAGCAAGAGGAGAGAGCACGCGGAGAATCACCCTGTTGAACGCACGGATTCAAGGGGTGTATCGGTGTGTCTAGCAGGATTCGGTATTTCGGTTCGCAACAGGTCTCAGGAGCGGCGCGTGTCCCTCTCCTCCCGGTCTGTATCCCGCACACCGAGACAATCTCATGGACGCGCGCGCAATACACACACACACATATATATATATATACACATCTACAGACAGCACCACACCCACGCGAGAGAGGGCGAGCAGCTGTTCGTGTCCTCCGCTTTACTCACCGACTACGAAGACCATATTCTTTGTCCATCGCAGCAGCTCCCGTCGGATATGTCTGCGTTCCTGTATACAGCGGGCATAGGGGCAATCCGCCATTTTTGAAATCACATCTTAGAATATGGGTGTGCGTGCCGGCCGGGTGTGCCTGCCTCGTGTACCCGCGTGGACGTCCGCGTCTCCTTCGTCGCCGCCGCCGCCGCCACGAGCCTCGCCACCTCCACCTTTACAATCTTCTCCTCCACCTCCGCCCCCTCCTCCTCCTCCTCCTCCTCTTCCTCTTCCTCCTCCAGCACCGTCGTCGTCGTTGCCGCCGCTGTTGCCGCCGCCACCGTCGTCGCCGTCGCCGCCGCCACCACCACCACCACCACCACCAGCACTACTACTACTATCACTACCACTACTAACAACACCACCACCACCACCAGCACCGTTCTCCCTTTTCTCCTTTCCGTCGCCGTCGTTCTCCTCCAGCACCTCTTTCCTTTCGGTGCCGTCCCCACCACTAGCAGCAGCAGCACTAACACCACTACCACCACTACTACTATTACTATTATTCACCAACACGTTCACGTCCGGCAGCAACTGCACCACCACCACCACAAGAAGAAGAAGAACAACCACCACGACGACCACCACCACCACCACCACCACCACCACCACTACTACCACCACCACCACCACCACCACCACTACTACCACCACCAACGTTGCCTTTTCCTCCTCTGGACGTCGTCGTCTTCTCCTTTTACTACCCCTTCTTCTATTTCTTCCCCTAAAAGTAGACGCGGCACGCGGCGGAGTAGCGCGTGCTTCTCTTTCGACGTCACAAACGATCCGTCTTTCTTGTACTCGTCGTCCTCGTCCTCGTCTTCTTCGTTTTCGTCTTGATCGGCGTCGTCTTCGTCGTCTTCGTCTTCGTTGTCGTCGTTATCTTCTTCAACGTTTCCGTCCTCGTCGTCGTGGTGGTTGTTATACAGTCGACGTCGAGGGTGGCGGCGGCGGTGGTGGTCCTCCGTGCACGCTGGAGGGGTGCCGCGCACTCGGGAAGGGGTGCTTGCAACGGAGGAACGACGACTAGTAGCCTCCGCGTTTTCTCCGTCCTCGGTGCCACTTCTGATAGTGGGACAGACTGCTTAGGGCATAGGAACGCGCAAAGAGCACGTGCACGCTTGCGCCCTCGACTTTCCCTCTCTCCTCTCCTCACCTCTTCTCTATTCTTCCCTCACCGAAACGACCAGACTTCTTCTTCAACTATGTACGTATCTCTATCTTTTTCCCTTAACGATTGTTGTTACCTGAAACAAAAGACAAAACCCTTGTTTTTTTCTGTTTCTTTTCTTTTTTTTTTTTTTAAAATCCTTGTCAATCAAAACCCATTTCCCCTCTCATTCATCTATAACTAATAAATCTATTTAATATATTTGAAATATCTTACTCGTGTAAGAATTGCCGAAAAAAATAAAACGGGATATAAGCAAGTATCCTCTTTTTTTCTTTTACCCAAATAATAGAGAGAGAGAGAGAGAGACAGAGAATAAAAGAAACAAAGAAAGGGAAACAAGGTTTATAGGGGCGGATTCGCGCGTTCTACGGCCACGAGTCGAAATAGGAAGAGGGTGGGTGGGCGAGGACGAAAAAGGAAAATGTAGAGGAGGAAACGAAGAGTTGGAGGAGGAGGAGTAGCAGGAGTTGGAAGAAGTGGAAGGAGGGAGGAGGTGTGGGCTTGCACACGGCACATCGAGGAAAAGAGTGGAGGAGGCCGAGTGCGCCTAATATGCAACAAGAGAAAAAGAATTGGCGATCAATAGGTAGTAGCTGGTAAGCGTCCTTTCATCCGCCCCCGCGAACACCCTCGTCCTTTCCACTTGCCCTACCCCTTCTCTTTCTCTCTCTCTCTCTCTTACACACCCACCGGCTCCTTCTTTCTCCTTCTCTCTCTCTCTGTCGTCTCTTCGGCGACTCTTTCTCGTGTACACGCGCGCGCGCGACCACTGTTGCTTCTGCGTTTTCCTTCTCGCCTTCGTTCGTTCTCCTTCCAATCGTATCTTCTAATTTGCCCTACTCGAATTTTTCCCGTTCGAAAGACAGAAAGATAGAGAGAGAGAGAGAGAGAGAGAGAGAGAGAGAGAGAGAGATAGAGGAAGAAAGAGAGTGTTAAAAGTCAACCCTTAAATCCTATCGAGAACTTTCTTTATCTTCAAATATATCTCTCATCGATTCGATACGACGTCGTCAGGAATATGGGTTAACGTGTTACGAAGATTAGAATAGTTAGGACACGTGATCAAACTATTTGTAACTAGAATGGTAGTGGGTACTTTCTTTTAAACGTAATTTTCTTACGTTCGAATAAAACCCCAAGTCGGTCGACGCCTTCCGCAGGGTCAATGAACTTCACTCTCTCTCTCTCTCTCTCTCTCTCTCTCTCTCACTCACTCTCTCTCTCTCTCTCTCTCTCTCTTTCTCTCGTTCTCTCTGTCTATCTCTCTATCTTTCTTTCACTTTCTTTTCGTACCGACTGGGAAGAAAATTTCAGTGTCATTATTTTCAACGTTACAACTTGGCTCGAAAGGGGAAAAAAAAAAGAAGAAGAAGAAGAAGGACACTTTGAGAGTAGCCAATAGGGAGGTGAGAACAGTTGAGACGGAGTGGGATCTTGTATCGGCTTAACTCGTGCAAATATTTACCCGATGCAAAATAAAAAATTCCGCGTTCCAACGTGTTCTTCTCTATCTTTTTTCGGATTATAATATTATGCTGCTATCGTCGATCATTTTAAATATCATTTGTTAAATGATTTCGATATATATATATATATTTTTAATGTATTCCTCTTTCGGAATACATTAAATTGTTTTTTATTTTTGTGTAACTAATTAAATTGAAAATATCCTATTGATATTTACTACCCCTCTCTCTATCCCCCTCTCTTTCCTTCTTTCCTTTTTTTCATATATCGAATATGTAAAAAGAAAAGAGGGAGCGTTGGAAAAAGCATCTTATTTGATAATATTTGCATATATATATATATATATATATATTTCGGTAGGGATGGTGAAAAGGACGTTATCCGTCGTGGGTAAGTATCGTGAAAGGCACAGAGAGAGCGACAGCTGCAGACACGAGCGTGCCTTTCTAGATGCGTTTGGTATAACACGACAGAGTTCTACTACTGCATTCACCACGAGGCGCATGCATATGTGATGGAAGAGGAGTCGCCAACGACTACGACTACGACGACTACGACGACGACGGCGTCATTGAACCTTCGGAGGGTTTCCTCTCGCTAGAGGGAAAAGCTCTCCCAAAGCTTTAAGCTGTGTGCCGGACTACTGGCGTCGACGCTTAACCCTTTCATTGATCATCCCTACTCCCACTCCTATTCCTATTTTCACTACCATCATCGTCATCCTCATCGTCATCATAATCATCATTGTCATATTTGTTTGTCCACGATTAACGCGTTCTATCGATAATTTACTATTTAGTTATAGTACATTTGTGTACTTGTTTCATTAAAAATCATCGATTTTTGGGATAATCGTTAAGACTTTCTTTCGGAGAGCAACTTTGTTAAAAGAGAGAGAGTGTGTGTGTGTGTGTGTGTGTGAGAGAGAGAGAGGGGGGTGGGGGAAGGAGGGAAGGAAGTAATTCAGCTCTGGATGCAAGCTGAATATATAATCAATTAATTAAAACTAATAACATGCTTGGCCCACTTTGCATCCATGGGTTTGCATATTCGTCTCGCTGGACTTTCTTACGACCCCACGACCTCAAGTACGCGTGATGGTAAAAAAGTAAAAAAAAAAAAAAATAAAGATACTCTATAATAAGTAAATAACTATACGATTATCATAGTAATAACGTTTATCGATCAATGTTATTCTTCAAATAGATTGTTATAAAATGATTCGTTTGCTATTATTCCACTAGTTTACTTACGAAGAATATATTATATATATATATAGAGAGAGAGAGAGAGAGAAACAAAGAGGAAAGTTTTGTATGTGGAAACTCACAGTGGTAGAATAGGTATATATAGTTATGTATGTGTGTGCATGTGTGTACACAAGCATTGCGCTAGAACGTGTAGCTTACAGGACCAACGTGTTCACGTGAGTTAATCTTCGAGTGCGTACGTTTAATGCGATACCTAGTAGAAGTAATTCGAGAAGCGGGCCCTTCGTTGCGAATAATCGACTGGAGAATTATATTTATGTATAAAAGTGGCCCAAAATAATATAACACATTATTTTATATAATTGATATTAAATAATTTCAACTAAATCTTTCCGCGTTATTTATTATATTAAAAAAAAAAAAAAAAAAACCCCAATATAAGAATTTCGTTATTGACTTATCCAAAAAATTTGGTGGTGGTGGGTGGATTATTCGAAAAAATTCGAACACAAATACATAGTTGAATTCGAGTTTTTCGAAAATAAGTAAAAAAAAAAAAAAAAACAAAGAAAGAAAAAGAAAAAACGGAAAGAACAGTATAGTACCTTCCAGCCGACGTATCAGCACACCTTGAACAGTCACCTTACTTACTCGACTCCTAATCGATTTTCCCATTACGCGAATCCAGGGAGCAGTTCGCGGAGGCGCACGCACACACGTACGCGAAAGGGACATTTACGCGCGCGCGAACACCTTCCTCTCGCCCGCATTCTCTTGTTTCTTCCGCGTCGTGTCCAGCCTGCATTTCCGTTTACGAAGGAAACACAACACACCTTCCTTTTTAAACTCCCTACTCCGTTCTTTTTCTTTATTCGGACATGGGGAGTCCCCCTTACGCGGCGTCCCACCCTCCTTTTATTTCTTTTCATTACTTTTCGAGTATTAACAACGAGTCCTAATATATCGATCTATAACGATGTCGAAATCGATTTTTGACAAATTCCTCGAATCGCTTAAAATTGTAAAAATAACAATGACCCTCCCCCTCGTTCTCCCTTTCAAGAAAACCAAATTCATCCAATTTCCTTGCCTAATTTCGATCTTCTTTTTGATATCGATCGAAGTTAGCACACGTTTCGAATTACACGCCGATTGGTTCTTACGCGAGAGAAAGAAATAGAGACGAGGATAGAAAATAAAAGGGGGAGAAAGAAAGATAGAAAAAGATACGCGTTTTCATCCGAGAGATAAGGAGAAGTCGAGATAGTTGGAAGTTTGCCAAGAGAAAGAGAAAAAGAAAGAGATAGGAACCTGGCCCTGTTGCTTTTCGACCGAGTCCGACTAAGCTCGAACGTTAGAATATAAGATGCGATCGAAAGAGGAGGAGGAGGAGGAGGAAGAGAAGAAGGAAGGGCATTAACGTCTTATACTTTAGTTGGAAATTCTCGAACGATTCGTTGCGTCACGGTTACGGTTGCTAGATCGATAGTTCGGATGAGTATTTTTATGAGCGACAACATGCGCCCTCCACGTTCACCAGTTGCATCATCCCTCTCTTCCTTGTCCGTTACAAGCTAATTTATTATAACAGATAAGATAACTTTTACCAAACAACAACAACAACAACAAGAAAGAAAGAAAGCAAGAAAGGAAGGAAAAAATAAGTAGCAAACAATCTATATGGAAATAGTATAAATAATTGTTGAAGAAAAAAAAAAAAAAAGAGTATCGTTACCAAGTTCACAATTAGCTTATCGAGAAAGTTTCCTATCTTTATCTCCCTCTCTCTCTGTAACGGGTTAGATATCAACCTAACTATCCATCTCTCTCTCTCTCTCTCTCTCTCTCTCTCTCTCTCTCTCTCTCTCTCTCTCATTTTAGGTGCGGTACATTTGATTTAAAGAGGCAAAAAGGTCTTTCGGTTCCGAAACGCCCGGTGGTGTCGGAAGGTTTCTCAAAGATGGAAGGAAGGGACCGATGAGTGAACGAAAATGGGATGGAAGATGGTAAAGAAGAAAGGAGAGAATCAGGAAGAGCAGTTGGAGGGCGAGTAAAGAGTGGTAGGTAGTAGTAGTAGTAGTAGTAGTAATAGTAGTAGTAGTAGTAGTAGTAGTAGTAGTAATAGTAGTGGGGGAGTAGTCGTTGCACTCGGTTTTTTCCGGCTCGTGGGGGAGTTGGTGGGTGCGAGGCAAGGGTGCGTTGGATTCGGTTACTTGGTCTCACCCCTTGGACCCACCTCCGGAGTCGAGGCAACGAGCCAGAGAGCCCTGTACTCTCACCCTCCTTGCTCTCCCCACTACTTGCATCGGTACTACCACCACCACCATCACCACCACCACCACCATCACCACCACCACCACTACTACACAACCTACTACTACTACAACTATCTCTACTACTACCTACAACTTGCAGCAGCGCCGGCAACAGCCGTCGTCTCTTCTTCTCTCTCACTCCCTTTTTCTCTCAGTTTCTCCTTCTCTTTCTAATTCTCTTTCTCGTTTCTCGTTTCTCTTTCTATCTTCGTTGCTCGCGCAATGTCCTCCGTCTCCCTTCCACGCGCCTCAGCAGCAGCGGTGTACTTCTCGTTTTTTTAACGAAGGATCCGCTCAATACCTCGGCTGTCATAACCTCCCGGCACCCTCCCAGCACTCTCCCAGGGTGGTGCTGGTCCGCGCACCTCTCTCTCTCTTTCTTTCTCTCTCTCTCCCTTTCGCTCGCTTTCTCTTTTTCTCCCTTTCTCCTTTTTCTCTTTCTAGCTGGTGCAAGCCTCCGCAGGGCCCACCTACTCCTTCTCAACCCTTCTCTACCCTTCTCCTCTCGTCCATTCCTCTTCCCAGTTTTTAACGTTTCGTTCGACGTTTCCCTCTGGGTACTACCGGAGAGAAAGAGAGAGAGAGAAAGAAAGAAAGAGTGAGAGAGCCAAGGGGGAAGTGCATTTCGTCGTTACTTTGTTTTACGTGCTTCCTCCCTCTTCTTCCTTCCTTTTACGTCTCGCGTATACCACAGCATCCTTTATTCCCGTTCTATCCTTCTATCCCTTTCCTTCTCACTCCTCCTACGCTTCCTCTCTCTCTCTCTCTTTCACGATTCCTCTCCACCTCTCTTCTCATCTCTTTTTCTCCACTCTTCTTCTCCTCCTTTTCTATCCATCACCAATCAAAGCCGTTTCTCGTATATGCTTCTTGCTTTTTCGGTCTCGCACCCTCTTCTCGAATCACGATCTCTCTTTTCTACCGAGGGTCACCGGTGCACAGGGAGAGAGCCACCTCTCGATTGGTTCTCAATTTTTATCGATTCTCGTAGAGACTAACGAGAAAGACTCTCTTTATTTCTTTTTAAAATACGCTTGGGAGACGCCTCTACGTTCCTCCTCTTCTTCCTCCTCCTCCTTCTCCATCTCCACCCATCCACCGCTTCGTCCTCCACCTTCTTCTATTTCTCTCTCTCTCTCTCTCTCTTCTTTGCTCGTCTTTTACTAAGAAATTTCTCGTAAAAATCATGGAGAAAAGGGGCTTTTGCCGGTGCTGCTTCTGCTGCTGGTGGTTCTATTGCTTCTACCTACCACCACCACAACCATCATCACCACCATCACTACCAGTACAATCGTCCTGTATAAAATAATACAGTCCGATATCCTCGTAAAACTGTCCACGACGTTACACGTCATAAACTTCATCGTGAATTTCACAAATTATTTACATAAACCGTTACTTTGTTTACGATCTTACAATGTAAACACAGAAAATAATGTATATCTATATGCGTAATAATACGCGTTATGCTCGTAAGAAGCGAATATAAAGGGTTGTTATATTTATCTACACATTCCTGAATACAATAAATTCATTTGTTCAATTTACAAAGATCTTCTCTGTAATATAATATGTCGCCTCTTGTATTAACAACTAAAATCAAACGTGTTCTTCTTATTCTTTATTATTTTTTTTGTGTTCTTGTGTATGTGAAATATTTCGTCTAAAAAAAAAAAGAAAAAGAAGAAAAAAATAAAGCAAAGTACAAAAAAAGAAAAAGAAACAAGGACAAGTAAAAGGTGTGGTGGTAGATTCTTGTAAATTGTATAAAGAAAACGAATAGAAAAGTGGGAAAGGAATGAGTCAAAGGGATGAATCAAAACGATCTCGAAGAAGTACAAAGTTCGAGGAAAATACTGCTTTTCGAAGAGAGAGAGAGGGAGAGAGAGAGAATGAGAGAGAGAAAGAGAAGAAGAAAGATCTTGGAAACGATAGTGTAGAAGCAGCAGAGAGTAGCTCGAAAACGCTTAAATCCTGTTTGGAGGCTCTCGAAAATCCTGCGATAGAAGTAGCATGGCCTCCTTCCGTTCCTCCCAACCAACCACCACCACCACCCCCCCTTTCTCTTGGGGAAGCAACAGTTCGTTCCATCTCCCCCCGCTCGTATCACCCCGCACCTTCTCCTCCGAGCTTTTAGCATCCTCCTTTCACCACCCTAAACCACCGGTAGCATAGTGCACAGCTTTTGCCAACTCCCTTCGAATCTCTTTTCCTTTCCCTTTCCTACCTACCCTTTT
>NW_014569551.1:2291310-2301511 GCF_001313835.1 Polistes canadensis
TTTTCTCTTTGTTTTTTTTTTTTTTTTCATTTTTCCTTTGACGATTAAATTGAAATGATCGTTAAATTAGAATTTGTTTTATATATATATATATATCGATCGAAGAAAAATATATTATTTGTACACGCGTTATATATCTATTCCATGTATATTTAAGAGAGATCGTTAAAATCGAACTACTCGAGAGAAGCCAGCCCAGCCCACATTTTAGACCAAACCAAAGACACGGTCGAACGTTGTTGTGTTCTCGGTTGAAAGGTGGGTCAGCGTGAAGTGCAACGTTATGTTGACCAATAATGTTGCCCTGTAACAAGGAACACTCAATGATATCGAGGAGTTATAACCACCGATGTATTTGAAAAAAAATTCCCAACGTACACGTGTTCAATATTTATCCTAAATCTTTATCCTTCTCTCTTTTTTGTTTCTCTCTCTCTCTCTCTCTCTCTCTCTGTGTAAAATATCTATGAAAGCAAAATAAAAATACAAAATGATTGTATTTTTTTTATATGTATATATATATATATATAGCGAAAATGATCGAAAGAATAGATTCAGTTCGACCGAAGTTCGGTCGACGTCTGCTTCGATATAAATTGGCTGGCACAGCCGCGATACGTGACGTTTAATAATTATAGGAAGTGGAGTTTAGTTGGGGGAAGGGGTGGTCCGGCTGAACAACTTGTTGACTCCGCTTCGCTATCCGTGCACGTCGATGCCAACGTCTGACAGTCGTCCTCGTCTTTTCTTTTTTAACTCTTGTTTTTAACACGAATCTTTTCCAAAATCGTTTCCCATGTTATATCAGTTAAAACCCATTTCCCACAAATTTGAATACGAGGATCTTAATATCGCAATCGTTCATTTTCAAATAAACATTAATTATCCATTTTTATCGAACATTTCAATTTTGTTGTCATTTCGAAAAAAAAAAAAAAAAAAAAAAAAAAAAAAAAAAACACAAACAAAATTTTTATATATATTTTTTTGTGTTTCGATTAATTATTATTTTATTTATTATTTATGATATATGAAACGATATCAATGAACGTTTGCGATATAAACGTCTGGGATAAGTTTTGGCGCGTTGTTAATTAGTGTCATTGGAATCGTTAACCGAGAGAGGTTCGAGAAACGCGTCAACGTGGAAAGGTAGGAGTAATGGTTCCGTAAATGGTCGATGCATTTAACGGAACGCAACGTAAACGGGACAAGCGTTCGCAAAATGCTGTCAAAGCACGATGCTGCCAGAAATAACATGACCCTTAGACGGCATTTCGTTTACGTTATTACGAAATACCTCGGGGGGAGAACATAATAGCTCGTCTCCAAATGTTTCTATACGTTTACATAATTTATCCCGTGCACCTATGTCTTTTATTCTTTCTAAATATTTTATCATACTTTTTCAGTTTACTTTTTCCTTTCTCGAAAGAGAAAGAGAGAGAGAGAGAGAAAGGAAGGAAAAATGTAAAAAAGAAAAACTAAAATTGTTTTCTACGTGTTATCATTCTAAAAAGTGCATCACGAATGCAGCAAGTAAACGTGCTTTAACCTCTTCTTGATCTAATCTTATCTTATCTTGGAACTTTCCGGAAAGTATACTCTCTCCTTCTTCTTCTTTTTCTTCTTCTTCTTGCCACATCACCTGCTTTGGATAAACTTTTTCTTTTTTTTTTTTTTTCTATCTTTCTTCCTTTCGCGTATCGTACAAATTTTTGATTTCTTTTTTTATTATTATTAATCAACGATATAAATAGAAATTGTAGATAGTTAACAAAATTATCGTCTAATATTTCCGANTTAATCAACGATATAAATAGAAATTGTAGATAGTTAACAAAATTATCGTCTAATATTTCCGAAGTGTTTTTTCTTCTTCTTCTTTCGTAAATTTTTTTTTTTTTTTTTTTTTTTTTTTTTTTTTTTTTTTTTTTAATTTTTTTTTTTTTTTTTTTTTTTTTTTTTTTTACGTTACCTCGAAATTCGAAGATAATTCGTAAAAATGTTCTAAAAAGATGTTTCAAAGCGTCGTGCAGATTTTCAAGCGGTCGCTTTGACTCGGACAAAATCGAGAAGCATGCTTTGTCCGTGAGCTGTGTCGTACGATAGGGGCCACTTAATGAATTAACAAGGCCATTACCATCGAACCGTGAAAGGTATCAAAAATATTCCTCCTTCTTCTCTTCTCTCTCTCTTCTCTCTTCCTCTCTCTCTCTCTTTTTCTCTTTCATTCTCTTTTAAGTCCAGGAAGTTTATGGTTACGGAGACAGAAGTAAAACAAGTGGATAGAAAACTCTTAACCTTTCCAACTTTATCACTTTATACATTCAAACTAAAGATCTAACAAATTTTAAAGTTTAACTTTATTTCCAAGTGCTCCGGACCATTCATTAATAGCTTTCGATAAGATGTAAATCGATCTACTCTGCTACGTGGTAACGTTAATTGGATCCAAGATATCTGCGAATAAAAGACTGTCAATTTTATTGGCCAACAAAAAAAAAGAAAAGAAAAGAAAAGAAAAATTCAAGAATAATCGAATCAATTGAAATACTTATAACGTTATTTTCTAGACGTCATTTTATGTTTTCTTTTTTTTTTTTTTATTTTTTTTCTTTTTCTTTTTCGATAATGAAATATTTGAATAGAATAATAAAAACGCTAAGAAGACAAAGAAGAGAATAACAACGACGAGATTGGTGGTCTAACCGTATTGCGAACAAGAGAAAGAGAAAGATAAATAGATGGATAGATAAAGAGAATCTGAACGTACGTCGCCATTGGTTAGCACCAAAATGTCGGCTGACAGGTTTCGTGTGGTTACGTAAAGTTGACGATGTAGATAGCCGAACTAGAGAATGGGGACGCGTTCCTGCCACAACGCAACTCGTCCAACGAAATGCACTCGTGCATGTTACTGTCCGATGCGAAAACGTTAGGCATCCGATACCCTTTCCTTTACCCACCACCCCGTTTCCTATTTATTTAATTATTTATTTTCTTCTTTTTGTTTTTTTTTTCCTTACCTCGTTCCCGTCATACTTAAATTAATATTTTGGAAAAATTCCTGATTGTCGTTTCTTATTGTCCTAAGATAATATTACACATTTTAATAGAAACACGAAAAAGTATAAGAAAAATATAAAAATGCTTAGAACGCCGTTGTAATAAAAATTGTTCACGAGATTCCCTTATATCGTGGAACTTTGCACAAATTTTTATCGTCGTAATCGTAGTTTTCTTCTTCTTCTTCTTCTTCCTTCTCGTCGATTTTAAAGTAGGAAGGAAGGGTTAACGTAAGACGGCCGGCCGCGTACGATGTGTTGTAAAAGCTATTGGAAGCTGTAACGACAAATTTTACGACGACTACCGGTTTAAGAAGCCTCCAAAAGAGCTAAGAGTTTGACGAGACGAAGGAGAATGAGATTCGACGAGGTGCCTTAAACGAGTAAAGGCTGTTTTCATCCTATACGATCGCTCATATCAATTTATATCGCAAACACTTTTCTATTCGGTGACGGTCAACGGGTGTTGTTTATGTCCAACGTAAATGGGAAACTATCGAAGCTCTTTGAATCCTTCGCAGCTTCTTTGCCGATATCGATTTTATTTCACAGAAACGTCTCGTATTTATCGTCCCTTTCAATATATTCTTACAATCTACTTCTAAACGAAATCATATACGTGGTTTTCGTAACATTTATTCCATGTTATCTTGCGAAATTAACAAAATCTTATCTTACAATTAGACCCAATAATGTGAGGGGAGGTAAAAGAAGTTCGCGAGGAATTTTATTCAATTATTTTTCAAATAGTTTGTAAAAAAACACACAGCCCGCACACATTGTGTGAATATTTATTATTTTTCCTAACTGAAACTTTGACCATTGGTTAAAATTTTATTTTTGATTATTCTTGTTTTCTTTTTTTAGATAAAAAAAAAAACTGAAGATCCAACAATTGTTCGTTAGATCAACTATTTGCATAAAAACGTATGTTAAGTTTTGTAGAAGGAATATATTGTCTCGTAAAATAGAATCGTAGAACGTTCACAGGAGCAGATTAAAACGCAAGACCGAGCGCAACTTCCGTGGTCTACGCTTAATGATTTAAATTATGAGTTAGGCTAATTACATATATGATTCAAACCGCGAGATGTACGAGGTGACGTCTTTGAATATACGAACAAACAAGATCCACTGGATAAATAGATAAATAGATATTATTAAATCCTTCCGACACACAAATTCCTCTGTTGGTTTGTTTAAGCGACAAAAAAAGATGCACAAACGACATAATATAATACAATTTTACTTTCATTATTATTCGCAAAAATGATTCGTTTTCTTGTTTTTTCGAAGTTAAAAAAATTCATCAGATCGTAACTAAATCTTAAGATTGTCTCTGTAAACAATTTGAAATAATTCTTGTTTCCTAATCCTGACAATATTGGAAAAATGTAAAAATATCGATGATCAGTATTTTCATTTGGTTTATTTGATAGGCAAAAATTGAAGTAAGGGAGACTACTTACAATATCGGATTTTATATAAAAATTCTTCTTAATTCACCTCGGTTAACGTTCGCTTTTCGATTTGCATGAGTTTGAAAAGTCATATCGATTGATGCATCGAGATCTCGAAAGTATGCCACAAGACGATACGTGTCGCGACCCAAACGTAGACGCAACGTCATGCTGTGACCTTCCAACGCAACAAGAGAGAACTACCGTGGTTTCTTATTGGCCTGATTTTCGCCATTATCAATATTAATAGAGTCTTAGGTCCATTAGTCGTTTGAAAGTGTAAGAGAGATAGATAGAACAAATACTCGTGTGTGTGTAGTACTCACGAATCTTTCGCCATTTATGCTACCGCTTCTTCTCTATCTGAATTTCTTAAAAAAAAAAAAAAAAAAAAAAAAACTTTTCTATGAAATCCGATATCTTTAAAATCCGTGCGGGTTTAAAACGATGATAATAATTAATAATTTAAAGGCAATTCACATACGTAATTTAACCCATTCACGTTGAAACTAAGTTATTGACTTTTTTTTTTTCCGTTACGCTAAATCCAATTGCGTTCCATCATTTCCACTTTGCGCATTTTTATATTTGATTAAAAATTTCAACAAATTCATCCCGTTAAATGTTTCAACAGCTTTTCTCTTTTTTTTCTCTCTCTCTCTCTCTCTCTTTCTTTTTATTTCTTCCTATCACCATCCCTCCGTTCTTTTAATTCATCATCGAAACTTACGAGAACAATCGAAATTTTGTTCAAACGATCGGTGCGCGTTAACACTTCTACGTAAAAAGAAAAAAAAAAAAAAAAACAGGAAAAAATGATGACGGGGGGGGGGTGAAGAAGGGGGAAAAAGAAATTGACAGGCTTCTGCTATCGCCAGCGCACCATTTTCTTATGACGATTTCGTTTCTTTTTCCGGTCGAAAAGAAAAAGCGAGCGAGCTATATCTGGATTCTCGATCGAGAGAGACAGAGAGATAGAGAGAGAGAGAGAGAGAGAGAGAGAGAAAGAGAAAGAAGGTAGGTGCATCCTGCCGTATCTAATAGCACGGTGAACACCTTTCCATCCGCCATGTCTATCTTTTTTCCCGTCATTAGACACGATATCCTTCCTTAGAAATGTCCCTTTTCTCGAGCAAGAGTGGCTATCGTCTACGGCTTACTCTTTTTTATTTTTTTTTTATTTTTCCCCCGCCCCCTCCACGACCCCTCCCCATCATCCACCACCTTCTTTCTTATTTCCCCTCTTTTTTTTAATATACGATATTATTTTTTCTTTTTATTCTTATCGTCTTTTCATTTTATTTCCGGATCCAAACCAACAAAAAAAAAAAACAAGAACCACCACCACACGTTATATCAAATCGTTATTCACGTTGTTCGTACGATTAAATAATTTTATATACGTACCACCACATTTGACAATTTGAACGATATTTATTTGTTTCATTTTCGAACGCTATACTATTATATTATAGTATTACTACCAAAAGTTGTCACTAACATCGCGTACAAAGTTTTATTTCGTACTACGGGTTCGTAAACAATGAAGAAACCATATATATATATATATATATAATAAGTGAGATATTTCGGTCAAAACCGATTTACATACGCGTGTATTTATATTCGTAGTTTATATACTAACGACAAAAATTTGTCGTAGGTCGCAGGAAACGAGAAGGAGGGTTTGGGGGGCAAGGGGGTAGGGGAAAGAAAAAGAAAATTTATGTAAACATTCATGGTTTCACGAGCGTTACGTAATTCATGACACCAGGCAGGACGCGTTATCAAATCATTTATTTTAAGAACGTTTTGTTTATGTTTTAGTTCTTTTTCGAGGTTGCTTTTTCCTTAGTTTTTTATTTTTTTTTTTTTCTCTTTTTCTCTCTATTTCTTGCTCATAAAGAAACGTAATAAAAAGATATAAGAAAGAATGGAACGAAATTAAGAAAAGTAGAAGTAGCAGAAGAAGAAGATGGAGAAAAAAGAAAAAAAAAACGGGGAAGAAAATAATCCGAGTAGTAGAAAAAAAAAAAAAAAACCACCAACACACCGATTGTGTATCCGAATAATTTAATCGAATATTCTGAAGGGTCGATGTTTGAGGAAAAAATAAAAAAAAAAAGAAAAAAAAAAAGAAAAGGAAAATAATAAATTAACGCTTTATAATCGATAAATCGCGTTTCACGTGTGTGTTAGGTTTTTTTTTTGACACATAATAGTAGTAGTGGTTACGCGAACTTTCGACGTCTCCAGTTCACTCGTCGTGTAAAACCGCTCTAACCTTATGCGTTTTCGTTCCACTTTCCTCGATTCGCTAAGCATAAGCAATGTAGATAGAAGGAGAGATATACCCGTACCTTCCAAAAGGCCAGATTTTATTTTCGCTCGAGAGCAGACTAAGAGAGAAAGAGAAAAAGAGAGAGAGAGAGAGAGAGAGAGAGAGAGAGAGAAAAAGTTCGAAATTCGTCGGATAAAAATACTCAGGCATACTCGTATTTTATCTTTCCGAGAGTTCAAAGAAAAAAGAAAATAAAAAAAGGGCAAGAAAATAGGCACACGATCGATGTTGGTATGTACGTATTTAATGGCTTATAGTATTCTCGATATTTTCCTTTTTACGTTATTATTATTATTATTATTATTATTATTATTATTATTATTATTATTTTGTGCTTTTTTTTCCACTTAATTATTTTGAAGATTTCTCTCAGAAACGTGGCTCTCTGCTTTT
Organism: Polistes canadensis; assembly: GCF_001313835.1. Lineage (NCBI taxonomy): Eukaryota > Metazoa > Arthropoda > Insecta > Hymenoptera > Vespidae > Polistes > Polistes canadensis. Next base: position 2,298,573 of record NW_014569551.1, read on the forward strand.
AACTATATATATATTTTTTTTTCTCTCAAATTTTCTTCAACGATCATTAATTACGACGTCGATAGGTTTGATTTTGATTTGCGATATTAAATAAAAATTTCTCGCGTGTATGCGTGCATCCTCGATGATTATTATTATGCAATTGCATTTCTTTTTTTCTCTATTCTCGTGTCGCAATTTCGAACGAATTCAGTACAACCGAATTTTTCCTTTTTTTTTTTTCTACCAATCTCGAGTTATTTCTAATGTTTAAAAAATATTGGAACAGAAAAAGAAACAAAAAGAAATTGGCATACCTTATTATTCGTATGATAATTATCGTAAATAAACGAGTAGGTTTATGCTTTTATACGAGAAAATAAAAGCTTGCTATCTATCTATCTATTTATTTATCTATCTATCTATCTATCGATCGATCGGTTGATCGATTGATCGATCTAGTCAACGGTGATAAAAGAAAAAAAAAAAGAGCGATCGATACGGTACGGAATCGAATACCGCAAAGAGTTATTTCTTGCACCGGAGTTCGTTACCTCGATCAAGTATTATTCTTGCTTCATTGATTTAGTAACGAACATACGTGCATGTCCGGTCTGGTTAATATAAATTCAATGCGATCGAATTCTAATATCATTGTTCGTCGATTAAATTCATCATAATTGAAAGAGAGAGGGAGGAAGGGGGAGATAGAGATAGAGAGAGAGAGAGAGAGCGGAGAGAGATACTTGGATAACAGAATAACATTTTTTTGTTTTCTTTTCTATGAAAATAATCATTAATTGTATTAATTTGAACAACTACGAATGAAATAGTATTTTTTCATAACATACCAAGTACCCTCTATTACCACAGTTAAACAAATTCAAATACAAAATAGTGTTCTCGTTTACAAAAAAGATCGACGATCATCGATGAATGAAGTTATTCGATAAATTGCACATTCATTGAAAGATATTTTCTTTTAGGTAGGATTATTACGAGCTTTGAGATATGTAAAAAAAAAACAAATAATAATATAAAATAAAATAAGAATTAAAAGAGGAAAAAAAGGGAAGAGAGAATTTAAATAAGGAATAAGACGACGGAGACGATAAAAAAATAATAACGAATAAAAGAAAAGTATTGAAATAATTTTTCCTTTACTCGTTCTAATTTTGTTCTAATTTCCATCGTTACAATTGACTTGCCATCGCATTTCGCGAGAACACGCGGCGCATTATCGTCAACAATTCAAAACACCGTTTACCTTTATTTCCTCTCTTTCCTTTTTCTTCCTGTCTCATGCAACTGCTCTTTCCTTCTTTCTTTCCGTCTACCTTTATAATAAGATCCCATTGTCATTCCTGGATCTTAACGAATCGAAGATGATTTTGTTTCCATTTTTTTTCCTAAAGATTAAAACTAAAGTGCATATTTTCCGTTGCTTTGATCATCCAAACCGAATAACGAAATAAAAGAAACAAAAATGATCTATCAAAAGTATTATTAGCGTAATTTTAAATAATATAATTCGAATAATACAAATGCAAATATTAATCTTTCGTAAAGAAACAAACAAATAATGAAAAGGAATGCACGTTGATGTACGGGAAAAACTGTATCATTGGTGGATAGAAGTTTGCGGTCGAGTATTCTCGATGTCAGGAGTTTGTTTGGTTCGCATGAACGCTCGTTTGAGACCTTGGTTAAGTTACCTGGCACTCATTGCCGTACGATAAAAGGTAAACAGGTTGTATTACTCCAACTGTCTTTTCCGTTTAATAAATTTTTATCCGAATCAAAGTTCTTTCATTCTTTTATTCTTTTAATTCGTTCCAATGGTTTTTTTTTCCTCTCCCTTTTCTCTCTCTTTGGGGATCATAACAAAATGAATTTGGACTGTGCGTAAAAGAGCGTTCATGAATATCGAGAGAAATTCAAGAGAAAGAGAAAGAGAGAAAGAGAGAGAGAAATTTTCAAAATATTCCTGCCGCTGGTGTTTTCAAGTTGACACAATGGCGCAACCTGTTGCTCGCAGAGAGCTTAGAAGCTAAGCGTTCTCGCCTTTCGACGTGTGTGTGTTATGTGTGCGCGCGCGAAACGTGAGCTGTGTGTTCTGTATATGTGTATCTCTCTCTCTCTCTCTCTCTCTCTCTCTCTCTCTCTCTCTCTCTCCCTCTCTCTCTCTCTTCCTCTCTCTCTCTCCATTCTCTCTCTTTCCACTTTTAATCGAATTAACTCTCTCGCATATCCATAAGCTTAGTTGTATTTTGTTTAGAAAGCATAAATATACATAATATATTTATCGTTAATAACGTGTTAATTAAATAATTAAACATAGTGTACGCGTTATATCGATCTCTCTCTCTCTCTCGATTAGTTATTTATTTTATGGGGAGAATAAATTCCTTACGTTATTTTTGTCTAACGACAAAATTGTTGAATATCATTTGAAATTGGGTGTAACGTTTAAGAGAGAATAATCCCAACGAATTCTATATAATATATATTTCATTTTCTTATCGTTTTTCTTATTATAATAATAATAATTTAAATAGAATTCATATGTCTTATTGGTTTTTTTTTGAAAACTAAGAAGAATTTTATATTCTAATCAATTTTCATTGATCGAATATTGATGATCGTATGAACGATAAAACATACGTAGATACGTAGCGTATCCTAATGAATGAAATAAGTTTAAATTGAACGTGGAACGAGGATCGAATAATTCGAAGAGATGGAGAAGAGAAGAGAGAAGAAGAGACTAGTAATAGGCAGGTGGTTGTTCGTAAATGAAGTCGTTAATTTTTCGCTAACGCATACGCGGTTGGCCATCGAACACCACGATGGCTGTGTGCTCGACGATGAAATTTCGCGCGAAACGATAAAAGCGAGGGACAGGGAGAGAGAGAGAGAGAGAGAGAGAGAGAGAGAGAGAGAGAGAGAGAGAGAGAGAG
>NW_014569551.1:2301841-2317327 GCF_001313835.1 Polistes canadensis
ATATATATATTTTTTTTCTTCTTCTTCTTTTTTCTTTTTCATTATATGCATTCAATTTACTCCAATATACATCATACTTCATAGAAACCTCTTCTCGACGTTTGTCTGTCTGTCTGTCATTTTCATCGATGATTCTAAGGACTTTGACGCACCGTACGTGTCGTTTCTAAATCGAGGTCAAACCGAATTTTCTACTTTAACCTACTGAATAAGGCGAATTTCAGCTTTCTAAAAGAAGAAGTAGTCAATAGAAGTTGCACTAGGCTACATTGGTTGGTGTTGGTCTTTAAAAGACACCGGGACCGAGATCGTAATTGAAAAAGATTCAAAGATGCACAGAAGTAACAGGCTTGAAAATTAATTACCTCTCTCTTTATTTCTCTATTACAGGAAATTTCTAAGCTACCATATTGGAACAATACTGAACGTATTCTCTACGATTGTAACGCGTATCATTGTGACGCGTCCTTATCCTATCGATTTTCACAAACGAACGTTACTCCTCTTACTCCTATATCATCAACGTTATTTCTAATGACTATATAAAAAAAAAAAAAAAAGAAAAAAATAAATCTAATCGATAATTATTATCATCGTCTTTGTTATCATTGGAATTCGGTGTAAAATTTGTTCGATCATTTTATAACGCGTATTATGTATTAAATAAAGTATAAATTGAAATCGGAATCGGTATCGCGGTATCGGTATCGTATTAATATTTTAACTTCCCGCGATTTCCATCGATATTTCAGGAAGTCTACGAAACGCCTATCTACAAACCTTTTGCATCCTCCAAACGCACTGAGAATTTTATATCGACCAATTATCATACGAATATGGCGGAGTTAGAATGACAACGGATTATATAAATAATTGTCACGTGCACGGCCGAACGCGATATGTAAATGCGCCAGAGCAGTGTTTGCTACGGTTGCGCGGATCCTCGTAATCCGAGGTCATGTTATACTCCCACCCTCCTTGCTCCCACCCTCTCTATCAAACACCCTTTTTCTCTCTCTCTCTCTCTCTCTCTTTCTCTTTCTATTTGTCTCCATAGTAGTTCAAGTTTCAACGATCGGTATACTTTGCAGGACATTTCCGAAGATGAATTAAATTTAATCAACTAGCAGTAATCAAATTTGATCGATTTGAATGAACAAAACTTAGCAATTAAATCAAATAGATACAATATGTTGTAATAATGAAACTCGTCCGGTTTCGGATATTATTCGAAAACCTTTTACGATGAAAATTAGCAGAACTTTCTTGATCATTTTATGCGCACGCTCTGACCGGGTCCAGCAACGTGCCAGGATAAAGGTGTTCTATAAGTTTTTTCTAAGAGAAATAATAGTCAGGAGATAACTATTCTCGATTACACGATTCTCAACGTCGTTATCGCAAATTTTGCCACGAATCAATCATCCAAGATTTCTGCCTTTTTCTTCTTCTTCTTCTTCTTATTGAAAAAGTAGCGGGATTTTCTTTCGGAAGTAATCGATATATAACCAAGTGTAATTTTATATTATTAATTTGTTAGAGATCCGACGAAACTTTCTATAACTTTCATTTTAATTAACACTCAGTCGTTTGCAAAATTACTTACATATTGCGACAAAAATTGTTTAGTAAATAATTTTATGAAAAAAATTACCAAAATCCTATGTAATGTAAATTTGATTTTACAAAATCTCTTAGTTTGTTTATAATATATATATATATATTTGTGTACATTTTGGTAACTTTTCATACGCGTATATAAATATGAAATATGATATTAATTGTAATAATCGTATACATACAAATATTCGATATCGAAGAAAATATTCGTAGAAAGGAACAAAGTTCGGAAGATTTGGAGAACGAAGAACGTGTCCGGTGCGTGAAATTTTCCTAGCAGCTAGAAGATTCGAACAGTTGGCACGATCTCTTAACTAATCAAACGATTTTATTCGAATGACAAAGTCTCGATGGCACGAAGAATCCGTGGACACGAAATGAATCATCTGAATGAGTCTTTTATTCGTCTTCTACGAGTCACTTCCTTTATTCATGAAACAATTCGCGTATTGCACTTTGTTCGATCTATCCTTTTTCTCATAAATTTTCCTTTCAACAAAAATTTGGATTATCTCGCTTAAAAGATAAATTTGTCACTATAATTTAAAAAAGAAAGAAATATATATATATATATAAATGTATATATAAATCGAATTAGTTAGAATCTCCGATTGGAATTCATTTTTGTTACTCGCGTACAAATGCGTACGCATAATTTCCAATTAAAGTTTTAAACAATTCGTTGTAATTCGTATTCGTCAATAATACAAACTAAGTGCAATCGATCCTCGTGTTTGAAACATTGCACAATTTTTTTATTTGCCTAAGATATTTTTCTACGTTTCAACACACAGAAGAAACTAATCGTCCGATAACGTTCATTAAAAAACATCAAAGATCAAAGTATATTCAGAAAATTCTTCTTAACCGAAAGATTAAGAAACTTTACGAAGTTCATTCTTCTCGATTGGTACAACGATGATTGCTGGGTTAATCTAATAATCTAATAATTATTATAGACGAGAGATAGAAATTCTGTAGAACCACGCGAATCGTTAGATTCACGTAACGAAAACCCGTTTACCGGTGGCGAACGAACTATGCGACCTTGGCGAAAGGTGGAAGTTAAAACTCGGCTGACTTTCGAGTTCTCCAAGTTATTCGCTTAATCGCTTAGATCGTTTTGCCGCGAGATTCGATCGATTTCGATATAGTTTTCGATTGAGAACAACGATAAATGGAATTCATACTTTTTTTTTTCTTTTTCTTTTTCTTTTTTTTTTCTTTCTTTCTTTTTTTTTTCTGTCCAGTCACTTGGTAATAAAACAAAGAGATTCAATAAAAAGTTTACTTTTCTAACGATTTGACACGATTTCTCTCTTGTGTTTTTTTCTCTCTTAAATAAAACAATTTGGGATAAAGAAAGGGAAAAAGAAGACCGAAGAAAAAAAAAAGGAGATGAAATTTCGTGGCGTTGAAAAAAATATGCGACAAAAGTATATGTTTTTGTTATTCAAAAGAAAGAAGAAAAGAAATAGAAAAAAATAAAGAAGAAGAAGAAGAGGAACAAACATATCTTATCGTCTTTCGATCGTTCCCAAGGAGACATATTTAGGTAAGTCAAAGAGGTGAATCGAAAAGTAGACCGAGTAATTTCGCGTGAGCAACCTTTTCGGCCATTTTGACGTTTCATTCCTTATATCTTACGAATGGTCCTGTCTTTCTCTTTGTCATGCACCAAAGAGCACGTGCATTCTTTCTCTCTCTCACTCTCTCTATCTCTCTCTCTCTCTCTCTCTGTTCTATTGAAAGGAAAGAACAAAACGTTTTGTAGTAAGAACGGTGAATAATGATACTCACTGATCGCGTGTTGCGCGAACTCTTTTCCTTCCCCCCCTGTCTCTATCTCTTTTTCTTTTATTTACGGATGATTCCTTCAAAATCCGAGGACGATCGGCGAACGGGGTCCTCCAATCAGCGAGAGCCGATCTTCTTCTCGATGGAACAACGTTCGAGTCCTCCTTCTTTTCGTCATTATTTTCGTATCTTTTTGTAAAATAACGTTACACAAGGAAAATAAGAAACACAGGAGAAGAAATTAATAATCCTTATTTTTCTTTTCTCTCGTTTGTTTATCTCAATTACGGACGGGTGGTGGTGATATATATATATATATATACTCGTATATAGACGACGATGAATTATAATAATAAAAAAAGAGAGATTTAGATGTGACAAAAATGATGATATGTCTTAAAAAGATGGATTTAAGTATAATAATAAGTGACACACGAGGAGAACAACGACGACGACAACGAAATCGAGTGTAACTCTTCTTCTCCTCCACAACCACCACCTCCTCCTCCTCCTTCTCCTCCCTCCTTACGTCACCGACCGAAGGAGAGCCTGTTGCTCTCCTCCACCCCTTTTCCTGCACCCCCTCCTCTTCCTCCTCACCCACACCCGCACCCTCCTCCTCCTCCTCCTCCTCCTCTACCTCCTGTTCGGACACGAGCGCTCGTTCGGAGATGCGCGCGCGCGTTTTATTCACCGATCAAAAACGAAGAATCTTTTTCTCTTTCTACTCTTCTTCTTATTATTCTTATTCTTCTTACTCCTTCGTTAATCGTCTTTATTACCCTTTTCCGAATCTACGTCGACGTAACGATCATTAGAAATAATGAATCTACTAGTTGGTGGTTGTCTTATCTTCTTATTATTCTTCTTCTTATTCTTCAAGGACTCGATGATCCACCACCGGTAAACGATTCCCATGAAAAGTCCACCATCTTCACCCCCACCTCCACCTTTTCTTTTCGAAAAACACACACTTTTGCTCGGTGACCGAGGAAAACAACAGCAACAACAACAGCAACGGTTTTGTTATATACCGAGCGGCAAAAACGATAATAACGAACAAGAACAGCCTCCCTCTCCCTCTCTCTCTCTCTCTCTCTTACACGAGTATATATTTCACCGACAGTCAATCTCTCTCATCCGATGCACTCGTATTCTCCTCTTCTTCTTCTTATTCTTCTTCCTCTTAGAAATAAAACGTAAAATCTTGTCGCCCCCCCCTCACCATGTTATCTTTATTTATTTTTCTTTTTATTTCGTTAACGATTAACGAGGGACAAGAAAAAACTGGCAGGCGGGCAGGTTGTTGAACAGACTGACAAACAGACAGACAGACAGGCAGGCAGGCAGACCTCGACGTTTGATCCGGATATGCAACGACGTCAGTCCCCGTCGACGTTGCGTTTGGTCGCGCTGCGCTCCCGTAACTGCATCCGCGTCGCGCCGCAGAGCGCCGCCATCCACCACCACCACCACCATCACCACCAACCACCACCACCACCATCACCAACCACCTCCTTCTTTACTCCCCACTACCATCGGCTATAGGTGGTGCGTGCGTGCGCGCGAGCGTTTTCGCGCATATCCGACGACGACGACGACGACGACGACGACAACGGCGACGACGGCGACGACGGTGACGATGAAACACACTCTATTTATTCTCTCACTCTCTCTCTCTTGATGCACGTGCATACACTGCACGCGCCCCTCAACGTGCAACTACTTTACTTTACTCTACTCTACTCTACTCTCTTCACTTCCTTTCCCCTTCTTCTTCTTTTTCTTCTTCTTATTCTTCTTCTTCAACTACGGCTGACACTGCCGACGACGAAAATCTACTTCGCCCTTTTTGTCCCTAATATCAACTTTCGCCGAAAGTAGTACGAGTGGTAGGACTTCTTCTCCTCCGTCCATTCACCACTTCAACCTTCCCCCCCACMCCCCCCGCCTGCCCTTCCTCCAGAATGCATTTCAATATTACTTTTTTCTTTCTTTGTTTTTCTTTTCTTTTCTTTTTACCAAAGTGTTGCAAAGTTATCAGAAAGAGAGAGTGGTCCGGTCATTCTCTCGATTTTATTTTCTTTTATTTTTTTTTGTTTTCTTTTTTTCGTTTCTCATTTTTATTCGATCCACGATCCAACGATGGAATTTCTCTAATCGATCGTAATGCATTTTTAAAGTCCCACGTGTTACATTCAATTCGTTTTCTTTGTATTCCGTTCGGTGTCGACATCTTATTTAACGGACGGGAGGGATACAGATCTATGATCTATATCTGACCGATCTGTGATATATTCTCGTATGTTCTCCGATGATTTAATCTTATATTTCTAAACGCATATATGTATAGAGAAAAAAGAAAAGAATATAAAAAAAAAATAGGCCCAACGAACAACGGACAAGGCGAATGATTAATAATCCCCGGTTACATTATTATCTCTTATTACCAAACTAGTTTTACATCAGAATGTATTGGAAAAGCGACAAAAAAATTATTAGCCCCAACCCCCACCTCCCACTTCCACCCCACCGGTCGAATATATATATATATACATGGTTTTTTTTACTTTTTTCTTTTTTTGTTAGAAATTTTGGGACAAGTTTTAATCGGAAATCGCGATTTGGTAAAAATCAAGTGTCATCCGAATGGCGGGAAGTTTAAATAAGCCGGGGCATCAACAGGTTAAGAAGTTGCTTTCCGGATAGTCCGCGGTCGTTAACGGGGAACGACGACGCAGTTTTCTCGGTCGACGCTTCGAAGGTATCGATCTTTGTTTAGTCTTCTATGTATGTATGTTTCTCTGTGTGTTTCTATGTGTATCTTCCTAACGCGCAACACGCGAACTCTATTAGATATAGCCAACGTTCGTTCTAGGAGTCTTTGTTTCGTTCTAACCGGCCGATTCGAAGTACCCGCGCGTTAGGTAGTTAGTTAGTTAGTTAGTTAGTCTACTAAGAGACATCAACTTCTATTTTTAGAGATAACCATGCAACAACGTTCCTTTCGTTGTGTTGTGTTGCGTTGCGTTGCGTTGCGTTGCGTTTAACGACGGAACCTGTTTAGACGATCGTATAACACATAGCTTTGTCTTACGGTCATAGATCGCATTTAACGCGTTCACTGTCATCAGTCTATTACATATTTTTATTCTTTTTCTTGTTCTTTTTCTTCCTTCAAATATGGAATATATCCAACGCAATTTTATTATTCCAAAAATATCGCGATTAATTAATTATCGCCTGCCAGCATGATTCAATAAGCTACCCTCACCACCTCCCCTCCCCCATATATATATATATATATACGTATACTTTCCTTGTTATCATCGCACGCGCGCGCACGATGCACGATGCACTTCGTTGCTCTTGATGATACGTTTTTTTTTTCTTTTTTATTTTCCTCAACAAAAAATGCATCGAAAAGATGAGATAAGAATGTATATTGTGAAAGATTAAGACGTTGTTTCTCCCATTTTTTTGTTGTCCCCCTATGTATGTATGTGTGTATTTTTATAATCGTTTTGCGTTGTGTGGCATGTTACATCCGAGTAATGAATACTTTTTCATTTAGTTAACGCGACGATAACTATAATAACCGAACTCGTTGATGATACTCTCAATTCCATTACGTTCCAATAAATTATCTTGTTTTAAATTAATGAAAGAACTATACTAATTGGATGGACTTTAGAAACATTTCGATATTCCAAGGGGATATATATATATACTCTATCGATTTTGATCGATCTTAACGAAAAAAAAAAAGAAAAAGAAAAAGTTGGATCTTCATGCTTGACTAGTCGTTTGCTATCTCCGTTAGGTTAGGTAATAATATCGTGGATATTAATCGTCTTACCGACCTCGTTTTATCGTCGTATTCGCGGTTTCCCTCTTTATCGCTTCCTTCGCGTTCACCAAAATTTTTCTAAACTCGAGAACGCCGAGTTCTCGTTGTTCTGTAATATACTCGATGTTCTCTCTCTCTCTCTTTATCTCTCGAGCAGTATGGCCATGACACTTTTAATAGGAGACAATTTAATGCAGTCGTTGCTGCGATTTGAAATTTAAACTCTAATCGCGAACGCAAACGCTGTCCGTTCGCAAACTTTCAAACACAGAGTTAAAAGATTCAATGGTTTTTTTTCTTATCTATATAATATTATTATTATATTCATATTTAAACAAAATAATTTTTATTATTACATAACAATTAAAATATAATAATTATATATATTTTTATCCTCTGTGCGATGTGTAAATTGAAAAATATTCTATTCGATTGTAAAAATTTGTCCTATATATATATATAATATAAGAGGGGAGATTATATTATATTTATTATATAAGATCGATATACGCAATATTCATTTTGATTTTACTTTTTTTTTGCTTCTTTTCTTCTTTTTTTATTATTAAAAATGTAAGAGTAAAAAGTCCTCTTTACTATATTTCTCTTTCTTATCGCGACCTTTATTCAGTGCAACAGAAATATATACACTATCTTTCACGGTTGAAAGTGTTCGATCAAGAAAATAGAGTAGTATGCTATTGAAAAACGAAAACGCATCGAATTTTTCTACTACGGTTCTCCGATTTTCCTCTTCTTCCCCCCCCCCGCCCCACCTCAGCCTCGTTCATCGTTCGAAAAAGCTCGGGCTCGATTCGAGATAGATAAAAGTCGAACGAACGAGATCCCTCTGCTTATCGTCATATCTTATCGTTCGGTGCTCGTTCGATATCTTCTGCACCATTTTAAAGAATCATATGAATAAGAGCTCGAGGGGGGGTGGGAGAGAAGGAGGAGGAGAAACAGAGAGAGAGAGAGAGAGAGAGAGAGGATCAAGGCGTGGCACAGTTTGGAGAGACGGACAGTTTAGAAGAACGATTCTGTTTGATTGTAGTAGTGGTCGAAATGGAAGGGAGAAGTGACACATGAAAGAGAGAGAGAAAAAGAGAGAGAGAAAGGGAAAGAGAGAACGGGGGAGACCTTGAAAGAGGAACGCTTTAGAAATTCGTTAGATAATCCGTGGGGCACGGTTCTCTGCTTTCAAAATGGCAGCCGAAAGTGTAAAAGATTAGATAGGGCGCTTCAACCAACTCCTCCTCCTCCTTCTCCTCCTGCACCTTCTCCTCCTCTTCTTCTTCCACCATATCTGCTTTAGAGTTATGCAACGTTCCCATGAAATTCCAATAATTTACATACCGCGTATGGTAGACAGTTTAATATATTATCAAATTTATTGGAGGAGAAAAAAAAAAAAGAAAAAAAAAAAGAAGAAAAAAAAGGATTGAATAATTGTGAAATTATTTTGCTAATAGCTTGTATAATAACATTCGGTTTATGCGTCATGGAAAAACGCTGTTTCATTCTAATTAGTTTTGACGCGATAAACGTTTACTTAAAAGTCAAACTAAAAAACTCGATATAGCGTATGTTAATAATCTTATCAAATAAATAAATAAATATAATTAAACTTTGGTAAATATATATATATATATATGATATACGGTTAAAATATATATAAATTAAAAATTAAATAATTTTTTTCTAAATCACATAATTGGTATATTCGTATAATATATAATCGTCGAATGTTACAACGGTGACATCATTGACGATAATTTGTCGTAGAATACGATTTTCAATTTAGCGAGGTATACTTGACATTAAGTTTTTGCCGTCGGCCTTCTAAACTGTGCGCACAAACGTACGCGAATACACGCACGCGTGTGTAGGCGCAGTCGTCAGTTCGCTCCAAAGCCTTTCTCTTTGGCGAACCAATGATTGCGCCACCTACCGAAAAATCTACGCCTACCAAAGCGTTCATGTTATATAGAGGAGAACTTAGAAACGGCGATGTGTAATGGACGATCCTAAAAAATAAAAAAAAAACAAATCATGTCCTACTTTTTCGCGATGCCAATTTGAGATTATTTAAGATTCAACGAAAATATACGCGTACGTTAGACAGAAATAAATTTGTCTTCTTCTTTTACACTATCTCGTTTAGATTATTTCTTTTAACGATCGATCGGACAATTTCTGTTCTATAAGTTGTTGTTTCGTCGTTAAAATGAAGCAAAGTTTATACGTGCGAACAATCATTTTCTTTCACATCATTTCTTTTTTTTTGATCGCAAAAGAAACGTTAGAAAGATGTGATATTAAACGTGTCGTTATTTAAAAAAGAAAATCTTTGATTTTTCTTCGCCAAAAATAAATTCGATTTTTTCTTTTCTTTTCTTTTCTTTTTTTCTTCTTCTCGCGATAAAACTTATCACGCGAAGAGATATTATTTATCATTGTTGATATATATTAAAAATGAAAAATATAAAATAAGGAAAAAATAACGAAATATAAGAGAGAACGATTTAATGCGTGAGTAGTGTATTTACGTATGTGTATGTGTGTGTACAATGCGTGCACCACGGCATGTGAGCGAGCGAACGAGCGAGCGAGCGAGCGCGCGCGCGCGCGCACGCACCCCGATGCCACGTGACACGTCTAAATTCTGTCGGCCATTTTGGAGCATGATTCATTTGTTTAGAGCAGCCCGGATAGGAGAGTGAGAGGCGGAGCTATATACTCGCACGAAATCCTCGCTAGTGCGCGTTTTAGATTCACACCGATCGCCACTTTTAAACAGAGAAAACTTACTGACTAAACTAACTTTTGCGCGACCCTGTCGAGTAATATCACATTTCTTCACCGAGTTCTCTCGCATCTCTCCTCCCGTCATCTTTTTTTTTTCTTCCCTCCACCATCTTAGATATCGATTTCGATTAATCAACTTATCTATCGTTAGCATAGATCGATCTTCCCAATTTTCCTCCGAGAGTTTTCTGCTCGAACAAAGGATTCGGGAATATTTGTTTCTTTTTTTTTTGGGCTCGTTGTCGTAAAGAAACAAACCAAAAAAAAAAGAGGGAACTGGCCACGAAGTCTGCCATTAAAAAAAAAAAAAACATTTCGATGCCCCTACGACACGAAAACACGCAATAACGCGTGACGTTACACCACCACCATCAACCATCGCTGCTAATGGTAACTCAGGAAGGAAATAAAAAAAGATAAAAAAAGAAAGAAAGAAAGAAAATAAAATAAAACAGAACTTTCGTTTCGTTATATACTCTTTTAAATATATATATATATATATTTCTTTTTTATTCTTTCATTCATATAAACGTTCATCTCACGTTCCCGTATTCACGAAATTACTCTTTCCTTCCTTCGAAACGAAGGATAACGAGAGAAGAAGAAGAAGAAGAAGAAGAAGAAGTAGAAGTAGAAGAGAAAGCACATGCAAGGACTTTTAGCCAATAGTAACCGAATTTTAAAAGAGAAACCAGTCGTCGTCGTCGTCGTCGTTGTCTCTCTTTCTTTCTCTTTCATCCTTTGTTCGACTAAAAATTTCCTTCCTTTTCTTCTCTTCTCTTCTCTTTTTTTCTTAAAAGAAATTCGCGCCCTCGAACGAACGAACGAATGAACGATCGTGTGGCTACGGGCGAGTTAACGTCTCGCTTCCCGGGGATCAAGGAGCGTGACAAGGCTACGCGAGGCAAATGTTATTCTCTCCGTCGAAAAGAGCCATGAATTATTTATCGACCGCGAATAAAAGAAAGAAAGAAAAAGAGAGAGTGAGAGTGAGAGAAAAAAAAGTCCGCGCCGAGTCGAAGAAGACGATATCTTCACTACTCTCTTCTTCTTCTTCTTCTTCTCATCGTCGTCGTCGTCGTCGTCGTCGTCGTCTTCGAATTACGTTTGGATAAGAGAAGTCTCCTCGTCGTCCGCCATTTTTCTTTTAGCGTTTCCTTCCTCGAATAGGAAGAAGAGAGAAAGGGAAACCTATTTTTATTATTACATTACGATGGCCGACGACTAAAACATATTCACGCGAACGAATAATGTCGTTCGAATAAGGGAATAATAGAAAATGAAAAAGAAATAGAAATACAAAGAAGAAGTAGAAGAAGGAGAAATAAAGATATAAGAAATTCTTTCTCGAAAGATTTCAATGGCATTCGACGCACAAGCATACGCGAAAGAGGGAAAGAAGATCGCACGATAGAAGAAACGAGAGACGAAGCGAAATTCGGCCATGAGACGAGTTCCAAGAGGAAAGGGGTGAGAAGGGGGAGATGGTGATGGAGGGAGGGAGGGGAGAAGGAGGAGGCAGCTGCGTCGGCAGTAGAGATCCTCCTTCCCCTCTCTTTCTTTGTTCTTTTGGACTTCTTTTCTTTCCTTCACTTTTTCTCTCTCTCTCTCTCTCTCTCGCGTGCACGTCGGCCAGGTTCGGTTGGAGGCCGAACATCGTCGAATTTATTCGAGACGAGTCTGACCGAGGCTGCCCCTACGAGCACGAATCGGGTCTTGACGTTGGTCACAAGGTCATTGCCAGTGGGTCAGTCGGGCCAATCGCGCTTTAGCCGAAGCCGGTTCCACCAACCGAATTTCTTACTACTAACCAACCAACGATAGAAGATCGTTTGTTCCTTTTCCCACTCTTTTGGGACGTCCACCAACGCGTAAAGTATTCTCGGCGAAAAAATAATGTCGATCAGTTTATTTCTAAATGCATTAATTTTAGGGAATTTGCGGTTAACGTGGTGGATGTTGCGATAAGATAAAAAGGTTTAAAATTAGGATGGAGGAAAAAAAAAGAAAAGAAAAGAAAAGAGAAGAGATGATGCTCGAACATTTCGCTTGTTCCGCCATTCATGCGGTATGTTGGAAAGGGAACGGATAGGCCGCCGTACCATGAGCTAGGCCTTGACCGTATCTCTGCTTATCGTATCGGCCGAGTTGCACTGAGTTCGACGTCACGTCGCTAAAGTTATGCGACCAATGACAACGATGAGGACAACTCTTTTGGTCCTCCCTTATTCGTCTTCATTTTTCCACGATAACAATATGATTTATTTTTTCGAAATCGACGCTTATATATTCTTGCAACAGGTATCAGCTACAGGCTTTGTTACCTTTTTTCGTTCTTTCAATGCCAATGCAAAGATGAACGTTCTAAAATATTAAGAATGAAAGGAATTGGAATTTGTCGGCTTTAGGCAACTGAGAAATGTCGAAGAACGTTTGGGCTCATTGAGTGACTTAAACTTCGACACGTGACGTCATTCCTGACTATTATCATCGAGGATAGATCTCTAGATCTCCGAATGTGTGGTCTTCCTCGTGCGAGCAATAAATGCATTGTATGAATGTTACTAACGAGTCGATGTTTACTCCCAAGTATATTGCATGCACCGTAATTGGTATTACGCAAGTACTATTCGCGCTGAGCTTGATAAACTCTAAGTAAATCGTCGCCTTTCTTCTCCAACGATGACGACGATGACGATGAAGAATAAGAAGAAGAAGAATAAGTAGAAGCCCTTGATCTAATGATATATGATCGGATTATCGCTTAGTTTCCATACCTTTTTATTATTCTTATTCTTCTTTGAATCGATCGTATCCAAAAAAAAGGATTATTATGAAAATTATTTACGATTTTCCGGGTTTTGAAGTTGTTTCTTAACAAATAAATTTCTATTATTACCGTAGTATAGTATCGTTGGTTTAGAAACGATCAAATAAAAAGGACTATAACAGTCAAAGCATCGACTGAGCTAAAACAATCGTTCGTTGCATTCGAATCGTTTTAACTAGAATCGTGAGACTCGAGGCAAACTGTTGGAAAACGCCTAAACCGAGTTCTACCAGTGATTTGCCTGGAATGCGCAAAGTCAGGATCCTCGTTGCTTCCCCTTTCGATTCCTTTCCTCGAATTCTCTCTTTCACTCTTTATCATTTTTTTCTCCCGTCATTTCCTCGGTTTCATTTCTTAACATTTTACTACGAACTCTTTTATAATAATATTAATAATAATCGGTTAATAAAATGGAATTTATTAGATGCTATGCGAAAATGAACGAAAGAAAAAAATAAAAGAAATGACAAAAAAGAGAAATTCGTCGAATTCTTTGACAAATTTTAATTATAATATATCGTGGAATAGTTGAGAGATATTAAAAAAAAAAAAAATAGAAAAAACAGGATTCAACACGTATGTGTATTTTCTAGTGGATGCAGAGAGTTCACGGTTTCACGGTTATTCCCACTCTCTTTCTCTTTCTCTCTCTCTTTCTCTCGTTTGGCCATATTTCGGGTATACCTACTTGTTGCACAGGAAACTAGTTATGTGCACAATGCACATAGGTGTATATATTTATATATATACGCGTATATATACAGTGGTACGTATATAACGACGAGCTGGGTACAGTCGGCATCGACATAGCTCGCTTGGCACGGTCGCAAATAAGTGCAACGACCGACAACGAGCCGAAATAAATTCCATTCTACTATTTCAAAACAAACCGAATTCCATTTTGCCATCATACTCACAATATTTTTTTTCTCTTTTCTCCTTCGCGTCAGTCGTCGATATCATTACGGCCGATTTGAACATCATTTTTCTTCTTCGACAAAAAATATACACACCGTTTTATATAACAGCTACGAATATAGCCCAAGTAAAAAAGAAAAAACAGAAAAAGTAAAAAAAAAAGGGAGAAAAAAATCAATCACACAGCGACATTTATAAAACAGATTAAATACTTTAATTGGACGATTTAACCTCACGTGTTTGATGAAAAGTGTTAGCAAAATAAACAAGAAAAATGTGTTTTCATTCGGGTTTATGAAACTCGAATGAATGATGAATGAATGGATCAAAGTATAGTTTTGTAGTACTGAACGAGTATTAGGCACATACATATTCGAAATGATTTTGAAAATTTTCGGGAATAACCATGTCCATGTTAACAGTCCACAGTGCTGCTTGGTTGTTACTACATCAGCTGTCGCCGGCTGCTGCAGCCGACCTATATACTTACAACTCTTTTATACATACTACACACACATACATATAGACAAATATATATATATATATCTATATATGTGTATATATAGACACGTACTATATCTACGTATTATATCGTACGGATAAAGTTTACATACGCTCGGAATAGAAACGTGTAGATGTGTATATGTGTGCGTGTACCAATACGTTTGCAGCAT
Source organism: Polistes canadensis (assembly GCF_001313835.1). Taxonomy (NCBI): domain Eukaryota; kingdom Metazoa; phylum Arthropoda; class Insecta; order Hymenoptera; family Vespidae; genus Polistes; species Polistes canadensis. The sequence continues at coordinate 2,316,339 of NW_014569551.1, forward strand.
TCAACGACGATATCCAACGGGCTACGCGATATAAACGCCGTTACTACTTGTTGCTCTATTCCCGGAAAATACGAGGAACCACGGATTTCGAGGCACCAAACGTTTCAATGGAAAATCCCTATGTGTTTCTATCGTGTCCTTTAAACCGTTGTCCTTTTACAAATACTTTTCTCTTTTTCTCTCTCTCTTTCTCTTCTACGCGAAATCTAGATGATATTATCATCGTTTTCTCTAATTTTTATCTTTTCATACTGGCGCTGTTATATTCAGTAATAACAAAAAGTCTAAAAGAAAAGTTAGTATTATTATGAAAAATATATGCTTTAATAAGATTTATCTCTCTCATTTTTTACGATTATTTTTATACCCCACCAATTTGAACAAGCTAATTCTCGGATAAACGTTTAACGATAGATCATCGTTCTGCACTATAAAAATTGTTGTATTTATTTCAATAAATTTTACTAGAACCGCATTTAACATTGCGATTAGTTTTGTTAAACAGCAATTACGTTAATGATGTTAAATTAGATGATAACGAATTAAGATTTTGATTCTCATTCGCAATAAATTAAAACTCCTGATACGATTCCTGATCCTCCGACGAAACAATTGACAACGTGTTATCATCACTTTTACGTTATATATCAATTTGGATTGACGATATAATAAAACAAAAAAATAAAAAAACCAACTTTTATAAAACGGGATTTACGGGAGAAAGTGTCGGAGGATAGTGGTATCATCGGAACGATTCACGAAAATTCTGAAAAAAAAAAAAAAGAAAAAACACGAACGCGAAAATTTGTCGAGCGTTTTGGTAGGATAACTCGACAATGTGCATGGACGACGAATATACAACGTGCATACAAACGTAGGAGGGCGAATATGAATGCTCGCAAATGGCCCAGCCACGTACACCGAACCTCGATGGTTACACATACACGTACTTTGGTAGAGAGAGCGAGTGAGAGAGAGAGAGAGAGAGA
>NW_014569552.1:0-1191 GCF_001313835.1 Polistes canadensis
ATACATCGTGCATAACAAAAAAATGAAAAAAAAAAAAGAATTAATTGTTCGATATATTAAATATTTTGTAAGAATAAAGTGTATTTAAATGTATACAAACATTTTCATATATAATCAATAATATATAGAACAATTTATAATAATATTATTTACAATCAAATTTTCTTTTTATAAATGTTCAAATTATGTATTTTTTACCTTTCATAAATTAATAGCCTACACCATTTCGCATGATAGAAAATATATCAAAGGATACATCATTAGTTGTTAATTTTCAGATTTGTAATTGACTTTTTTTGCAAAAAAACAGAAAAAAGAAGAAACATTCCGCGATGATAATATAAAAATAAAACAATTTTAGTAAAATAAATAAACCATAATACATTCCATCCCGTATAAATTATTCCCCAATAAGAAAGAAACATTCGAAAAATATATCTATCTAATATTGCGAAACATCAAAATATTTTATCGAGATTTAACAAGAAATACGAAAAAAAAAAAAAAAAGAAAAAAAAAAGGAAAAAGTACAAATCTAAAACATACGATTGTAGTTCCGGTTGACACGGAGATCGAAGTCAATTTTACAATAATACGTAAAAAAATCTTGATCTTTTAGTTGGTGGTGGTTGTCCCCTGACGAAACCATGACGTGTATTAAGACTGGGTAATTTAAAGTGCCATTTGCTTCCTGTGGAAGGGGACTACGACCTCGTTTCGACATTCAACTACCGTTAAGTAAGTATATAATCCATATATACCAATAACTGCCTTAATTATATACGCAATATATACTCGGTGTTATCTGATGCAGCGATTCTACTCAACATTTGCCTGACTGATTGTGAGTCAAAGAAAGAAAGAAAAAGAAAAAGAGAGTGAGTGTTGTGGGTAAGAGAGAGAGAGAGAGAGAGAGAGAGAGAGAGAGTGATAGTTGAATAGTAGTTGTGTTCATTGAAAATTCCGAATACTGAGAGGATCTTATTCCTCCTTTAATAGATCGTGCTGCGATCTACGAACAAAAAAAATGATGAATTCCGGATGTCATGACGACGAAGATCTCATGGAGAAGTGTTAACATTTTACTAACAATTTCTTTTCCTTTCCTTATAAAATATTCTTTAAGGGGGAAACGAGAGAGAGAGAGAGAGAGAGAGAGAGAGAGAGAGAGAGAGAGAGAGAGAGAGAGAG
>NW_014569552.1:3835-5507 GCF_001313835.1 Polistes canadensis
AAATTAAAATAAATATATATATCCCTCAACAATTTGAAAAGTATAACTAGTAAAATCGATGAAACTTTAATCTACGATAACACGAAACGAATTTCTTTTTTTCTAAATAATAATCATTTCCACGATATTTTCAAGAAAAATGTTGGACATTATTAATAATTATTATCATTGATAATAACAACTAATAATAATAATAATAATAACGTATTAATATTTCATTAAAAAAGTCACTTATCATTTCTTTTCCCATTCATCAAGTTCTAGAAATTGAGATAGGATAATTTTCTTATGTTTTTGTCGACAAAGTCAAAAACAGTGATTTTAAAAAAATATTCTCTTTATCTTTCTGAATACGATCAGAATTTTCCGTTGGGATCAATTCTTTTAAGTTATTCCGACAATGACTGAACAAGTATAACCTTCGACGTATCTTCCTAATTCCTTTTGTAAAACTAAAAAAGATAAAAAAAAAAAGAAAAAACCCCCGTAATATTTAACGCGGAAAACGATTTTATTGCTCTGCTATTGTTCGGATTACCGTCGATGAAAATTTCAGAAGATTAACGTGTTAAGACAATGAGGAACACAAAAGAAAAAAAAGAGAAAGAAGAGAGAAAAAAAAAAAAAGGAAATAAGCGAATATCCCCATTATATGTGAAATGACGAAATAAAAGAGAAAAAGAGAGGTGGGTGGAAGGTAGGTAGTAGAGAGTGAGTTATTTTGCTCTCGAAAATCGGAGAGTCTCTAAACATGGTGAAATCGACGACTAGTAATAGCTTCTTCCCCCACCCCTATAATACTTTACCCTAACCCCCACTTCGAGTCCTCTCCATTCCTTTCTTCTTTCCTTTACCGAATGCATCTTTTTCTCTTTCTCTCTCTTTCTCACATATACGCACTTTCTCTCTTTCTTTCTCACTCTACATTTACCATTTACCCTTCCCAACTTAATTTATCTATTTTTTTCTTACCTACTGTATTTTCCTATTTACCCTCCCTCCTCTCTCTCTCTCTCTCTCAATTTACCTATCTCTTTCTCTCTCTTTATCTCTCTCTCTTTTTTTCTCTCACTCACATCAGTAAAACTCTTTTCTCTTCCTCTTTTGCTCCCGTTCTCTTTCTCCCTTCTGGCACAATTAAGGTTAATTGGCAGGCGTAAGCGAGAAATCGCAATTGGAACGAACGAGTATAGCAACACATAGCAGTAACAGCAATAGCAACAGCAACAGGAACAGCAGTAATAGTAACAGACCAAGTAGCAGCATCTCATTCGCTCTCTCTTCTCTTTTATTTTCTTTTCTTTTCTTCTCTTCGCTCCTCTTAACCACTTCTCTTTCCACTTTCCACACATATCGTCTCCGCAAGAGAGTTCATACATTCAAATGTATCTTTCACGTAACGATTCACGACGACCATTTACTGTCCTCCAAAGATATACCTAGCTAGATCTTCTTTACAAATGTTTATTGTTACGTCAATGGTTACAATAAGAATGATTCAAATTTAATAGTTCATTCCAAAATCTTTATTTTATATAAATTAATAATCAATATTCTTGTCCCAACAGTATATTAATATATATGAGTTTCAAAGGGAAAATTGAAGACAGTTAATAAATTTTGATGAACAAATTTATTTGATCTTGTTGAACGTTTCGTCCCTTACTGGGGA
>NW_014569552.1:7532-46454 GCF_001313835.1 Polistes canadensis
TTTAAATATAAATAAATATATTATATCTTCATTCGAAAAACTTAGCAAACTTTTATTTAATAAAAGTTACTTATAAAACCTAATAGAATAAGAAATACTTAATCACATATTTGAAAATACTATACTCACTATAGTATAAGAATACAAGTATGTAGAACAAAAGGTCAATCGTTGCAGAGTTCGATGTCTTCTTACCAAGATTAGAAAAATATCGCATCGTGAACATGATTTAATTCTATTTCATTTTTAAAACGGATGCTTTTTTGAGAAACTAGGAAACATACGATCGTACATTTGAACACATTATTAACTTATAATAACAACTATTACAAACAAAATATTTACGATCTATAAAAACAGATTGGCACACATTCGATAATTATCGATCGGGTAAACACGATTAAATGATAAACTATAGATAATTTAGAGAAACCAGGTAATATTAAATCATTAAAAATATTTCTACTATCAACATTAGTTACACTAGGAAACGATATGATAAAAAAAAAAAAAAACAAAAAAAAAAACAAAAAACCAAACCTAACCAAGGAAAAACGGATCTATAATCTTTGTAATAGATTGACATACATTTAAAAATAATCGATCATTTTCTCAGCATGATTGGATATCCATCCAAGTGTAACAAGTTTTTGTCGTTTCTTTTCCTTTTTCTTTCAAGTCTTCTTCTTCACCGGTTGTCGCCATTTTTCTATAGCTACTGAACGTTGTTCAAATTTATAGTAAGAAGAAAAACTTATTTCTTCTTCGTAATAACAGACGCAACAGGAGCTAGCCAGTGATTATAATTGAGATCATTATGATTGTTGCCATTTAACGATCAACGTGCGAGACTATTTTTCTTAATAAAATCGTAAGATAGTACTGATTCATTGGCTTGGCAGAGTAGCACTCTCGTTAAAAGCAATTACGATGTTGTTGAGAAACATTCAATCTTCTTTCGATCCCAATGACGTAACTAATTGTACGATCCATCTATCTTTTATCATCTTTTTTGTTTTTTTGTTATTCTTTCATCTTTTCTAAAAGTTTCTTCCTTTTTCTTCGTGAGTTTTTTTTTTTTTTCGTTGACCAACCAATTCCATTAACGTCGAGTTATTTTATAACATCCATGAGTATAAGCAAGTAAGTAAAGCAAGTGCCACACAAGTTTTTTCAATTTAAATGTTTAACAATGTCACTTATGTTCACTCAAAAAACACTAATTGCATTTTAATTTTTTTCCCCCTTTTTTTTCTATAAGAAAATTACGAAATGAATTTTTTAAATTTACTAACCATTATTCCATAAAATGCATCAACAGTAGCGCGTTAAAGTATGAACGAAAAGCATAATTTTCCTATTAAAAATTTGTTTATCGAGTAATATTAGTTAATGGACTTTTAACTGAACATAGACGGATATAACAGTGGTTATCAAACTGTGTTCCATGCAATGTTACGAACAATTTCACGAATTGTTATTTAGATATATTACATTGTATTAATATCATTTGTCGTGATACGAGAAAGGATTATATTAAATATTTTTACACTCATAAGGATTTCATCAGTCGAATAATGTTTGAATATCACTGCAATATAGTAGTAACGCTGGTCATGGGTGACCCACATGGCTTCATTGAAAAAATAAACTCCGGTCACGGGTGACCCACATGGCAGTTAACGTGTTCACATTATTGAGTTCTCTGGATAATAAATTTTCTCAAAAAGGTTTCGTTAGTCGCATTAATCATTATCTAATCATGCAATCACTCTAGCAACAGATACTTCAAATGTCATTTAGAAATTTTCTTACGTTTCGATTCATCAAACTTAACTTTTCTTTAATTTGTCTCATTGATATAACGAAATTACTTTTCTAAAAAACATAATATTTTCCTTTTATTATTATTATTATTATTATTATTATTATTATTATTATACTTTGTATTCAATACAAATTCTTGTATTCAGGTAAGAAAGTTATGCTTTCTTTTCGAAACGAAATTTTGTAGACGATAGTAATGAACAAAATTTATGAAACGATCGCTAAAAGAGAAAAAAAAAGTATCAATTTTCTAGAACAATTGTTGGTATAATTATTGAACTAATCAAGAAATTTCATAATGTTTAAAGGAACTTGGTTTCTATTTCACAAATTTACTTTCTCGTACCGCCGTTATTGGCATACGACGTACGACAAAGTAGACTTTCCAATTAAACTTTATTTTCTGACAATGAAAAAGAATAGAAAAACAAAAAACAGAACTAATTTCGACATAGATCGTTTCTAAATAAAATTCGATTTAAAATGTTAGAAAATCTTTGAAAAATATATTTTAAAATATAAATATAAAAAGAAAAAGAAATAAAAAAAATCGTATGCGTGTATTCAGGTTCTCTCATATGTACATTCATAGAAATTCTATTCGTACATGCAGATCTTTAGATCTTATTTTCTACTACTTCACCACAAAATTAACCTTTTAGCTAGGATGGAGCTGACCGCGAAGTGCATTAAACAAAATTACCATGATTGGTGCATTTCAACTATACGTTTAGTCCCATATCTGTGTGTGTTAATGCTAAGTGTAACACACACACACACCTATTGCAGTATGTTATAATATTTGTGTTGAATTTTCGTATAGAAAATTATTAAAAAAAAAAAAAGAAATTATAATTTACACACCTCTAATACAGATATGTACAGTTTTCTTTAAAAAAAAAATTTTCTCATTACAATAATTAGTTCGTAAAAAAATTATACTTGGAAGGAAACCATTTTTATATTGTTACTTTATCTCAAAAAATGAGTTGAAAATACTTTATTACAGTAAAAACGATGAATCAATAATCATTATCTTCAAATTATTATTATTATTATTATTATTACCTTAAGTATGAAATTGACGTCATGTAAATTTTCATTATAAACAAAAATAAGCATTAAATTACAGAAATGATTCGCGTCCATTCGTAAGAACATTATTATTTTCTAACATTATATCTTATCTTCATCGATTTATAAGAGAGCATAGAATTTGAAGCAGACAGACAAGTTATTAAATTCAAGGTTACGCAAAAAGGAAAGTTATCTCGAACGAGTGCGGTGTAATATTATTCCGAACAATTTGTAGCTTAAGTATCCGTAAAGTTGTATAATATTAACTTGCACGTAGAATTTCTTCGGACTGTTGTTATGCATGCGTGTAGATTTTATTTTTGAAGGTCGATTAGTTCTTTGTAGATAATATATTTAAATATATACGAGAGAAAAGAGAAAGAAAGAGGACTTAAAAAAAAAAGTAATCATCGAGAGACACGATAATGATCATCGATCGAGAAAAACGCGAGATGTGACGAGAAAATACATGACCTTGAGATGTCTCGACATTTTAATTACGATTACGATCACCACCACCACCAGCATCATCATGTATGGTGTCAGACTTATGGTTAGTTATTTAAACTCGCGCCAAGAATGTTGTCGATCACGCAACTACGTCATTCATAGAATCGTTTCGATATTTATCGTTGTGTTTTAAACAGAAAAAAAAAATTATATTACATATAAGAAAGAGAGTTCGTATCACGTAACTCGGTTATTTTTGTATTCTTTTTATACTATTTATCTATTATTTAAATTGTGTGATTACTCATCGAGTATAGATCTAATATCTATCTTAGAAATTTTCAAACTTTTATCTTATTAATTTGTCAGTCGTTGTGTGTCCAGGAATTTTGGAACTTTGCTAAAATTTCTATGAACCTATACAGGGTCGCTAGTTTAATTTTGACAAATCCAAGACTATTTAATAATACAAAGGAATCAATAATTTTTGATTGAACAAACAAATATTCAAGGTACATTTCTTCATCATTCTATAATAAAAAAAAAAATGGTCAGTTTTCAAACGAACACAAGTATTGTTAAATTTGATTAATATTACCAGAGTTATGCGATCCTAAATTTATCTCTATCAGAAAAATATGAAATAAAAAACAAAATGTGTAACTAGAGTCATATTTTATATTTAAAAAAAGAATTATATAATTTTCTCATTATCGTATATCATTTGTTTAAATTGTTAATGTTGTTTAATTAATTTTGTCTAAATACAAAGTCACAATGATGATAAGAATTTGTACTGTACAAATATTCTTTCATCCGAACAGTTATGATTTCTTATTAATTCAAATATACTGGAAATTTTGCTGTGTTCATTTCTGTGGTTGGATAATGATTTGAGAAAAAAAGAAAAAGTAAAAGAAATTCGACATTTTAGAAAACAAGATGAGCGGTAAAAACGTGTCTCGCTGGTGATTTGAGAGGTAACGTTTAAAGTTAGCAATTTATAACAACGTGTCGCTTATGCGAAGCTAGAACGAACTACAGTTATAAACTGGTTAAAGAAAACAAGATAGAAAGAAAGAGAGAGAGAGAGAGAGAGAAAGAAAAAATACTACTACCCTTGCTTGCATCGTTACAATCGCACGTGGCGAGAAACAGAGTTTCCAATGTAATATGCGATAAGTATATTATGCACCGACCACTAAATTACTAACGTTGCTCCTTATTCAGAAGCCGTGAAACTAACACGATCGGAAGAAATCTTAAGCCTCAAGAGATCTTATACTGTTTTATCTCTCTCAACGAGTATATAAATAATTATCTTGAATATGTATATATATATATGTATATGTACATAAGTATGTTGAATGTATTTCTACGTTAATATATACAAGATTGATTGGATATAAAACAGGAAGTTGCTACTTCAAGAAATTCCGTTTTATTTCCAATATTGTGGTTTATTTTTTGCTTAATTAATATTAACGGATAATATGCAAATTTGTGAACATAACGTGTGTGAGTGTGTGTTATGTACTTGTAGGGGAGAAACTTTTTATTAGATTTGTATTTTAAATGTAAAAGGCAATCTCATTTGGAAACAGTAAAACTGTAGATTTTTTTTTTTTATGTGTTATAATATGTAATAGAAAAAAAAAAAAACATATATATTATTAATTTTATTGTGGGTATTCTGTTTTTTTTCTTTCTACGTAATACGTGACAGAAATAAATCGGACTACATTATACGATTTATAAAACTTGTATCTCTATTAATTGTAGATTATTAAATATCTATTTAAAATATCTTCGGTTAAGATATTTTGCAATATTTGTTTCTTATAAGATACAAAGTAGTAGATTCAGGTTTTATTTTTAAATCATTTCTTAATTTATGTATACACGTGAACAAGTCTAAAATTGTTTGTTGATTTTTTATTTTGTAATACTTTAAAACTGCTCGTGTGCAGGTATTATTAAAATTAATTTCTTCTTTTTGTTACCTTTTAAATTAATTATTTATATAATTCTATTAAATTATGCTTCACTTAAAAATGATTGATCACTCCTTTACATTAACATAAATATAAAAATATCTTTAAAATAATGTATAGAAAAAAAAAAAATAAANGCTTCACTTAAAAATGATTGATCACTCCTTTACATTAACATAAATATAAAAATATCTTTAAAATAATGTATAGAAAAAAAAAAAATAAATAAAATATGAATAAAAATTTATACGAATGTATATAAACGTATAAAAAACGTGTGCAATAGAGAACAATAAATCAATACAATTTGAAAGTCGACCTTGATCGTATGAATCGATAATAATGCAATGATTTATCTAACGTAACGTTTCCAGTTCTAGTTGTTTGTGGTAGTTTGATTTTTGTCCATACACCGGATCTAACATACACACACACACACACACAAACACCTATTTTCCGTTAGGTTTTAATGGACCAAAAAGAACAAAAAAAAAAAAACAAAAATATAAGTAAAATGAAATTTTCGAGGAATAAATCGAAGGATGGATGATGTAGGGTTTCTGAAACGAATTATTCGGATTCGGATTCGAACGAATCTTTGCTGAAATATTCGATTCGTTATTCGGTTTAAAAATAATCGAGTGTTCGCAGAAAGATGTTTTATATATTTTATATTTTCGTTATGTTAAAATTATTAAATTGCCATGCCTGATTTCAACTGACATATCGTTGATTTGTCTTTATAAAGCATTTTTAACGTTTAAACTTATTTCAACTGACGCGGAAAGAATTTTGTTCATATTTGCCAATTTCTGCAGAAAAATACGCTAACAACTGACAGACAAATGTAATATTTTAACCTTGTTCTTAATTATATGGCTGCCACTGTATATATATCTATAAAATATATATATGTATTAAATGGATGGAGTTTATATTATTAAATAATATAATAATTGTTTATTAATTATTACAATAATATAATAAATGTGTTTATATATTTAATAATATAATAATTTATATATTTATTAACCCTATATATATTTATATATATGTATTAAATGATATGAAATTTCTTTTTATTTCATTTTTCGTATATCGGGTTCGGATTCAAAGAAATATTTAAAAATGGAATCTTGAGAAACCTTAGATGGATGCAAACAACCAATGTACTCTTGGTGGTTGTTTTCGACTGGCCTCGAAGGTATTCTTCAGCAACTATACGCGCTAAGACTTAGTGTCGCAGCCGACGACCATGCTCCAAAAAGGAAAGGCGAAAAGATAAATCGAAAGCCCGCTTCGAGTCGACTCGTACCACCCACACAGTGGCGTACATACGTCGAATTATTTTCTATAGGTGTGGTATCCCTTTGTCTTTTCAACTAACTATCATTTTTATATACAAACCCATTTTTTTTTCTTCTTTGTTTTTTTACACATTTTGTATACGTCTGTGATCTTTATATTATAGTATATATTGTATATATATTTTTTCTTTTTTGTTTGTGTATACATTTTCAGCTGTTGCTTTTGGTTGTATAAAATTTTGTATACGCCGCATTGCCGCGTAAATACCTCGAATAATTTTAATAAGCGAGCTCCTTTTTTTTTTCTTTTTATTCTTTTACTTGTTCTTATTCAATATTTGCGCGTTGGGTAGTGCTGCTGTGTTATTTATTTTTTATTTTCTATTCGGTTGTGTCTCGTCATTCATAAAAATTACGTACAACGTGACATAGACAACGTCAAATATTTTTTCTAGTAAATGGTTTGTTACCTTCGTTTTCTGCCCAATGTTTGTGTACCGAAATTTTTACATACATTTTCGTGCGCGTTTAGTTTCTTTTTTTTTTAGGTTTTAATCTATTAAATAATTAACAAAATATTTATTTATACGCGCCTCACAATCGAGTAAATGCGTCGAATAATATTGATACTTGTTCTATTTTGTTTTATAATCAAATTTTTGTCATCCAACTTCATCGAAAAAAATATTTTCATCTGGATGAATTATTTGTTTTTACTTTGTTCTTTGGTTGTGTCAAATCGTTTTAATAAGTTTGTAAGTTTGTTTGTTTTCTATCCAATATTTGTTCAAACATAAGGTGAGATTTTGTATATTACTTTCTGTTTGTTATTGCATTCGAAAAAAAGAAAGCTCATTGGAACGTTTTTAATAAGAAAGTAAAAAATTAGTTGTAAGAAATAATTGAAGAGAAAGTATAATCTTTACTCAGAAAAAAAATGACTATTTTAAAAAACTCGTTATCAGTTTTTTTGATAATAACATACCAGTTCATAAACAATGATTCGATTACTGCGAATGCAAGGATAAGCGGAATTTGAGGAATCCACCGATTGCTACACCATTGTCGATGACGGTCGAGGTGAGGGCTTCGAATTCTTTCACTACCGAAACTCGTCTGTGTTATGTACAATAAAAGAACATCCAATAAAATCATCAAGTCATCTCCTTGGACGATCGGTGCTCTCGTTTACTCATATAAACACATTTACAATATATTAGTATTTAAAAAAAAAAAAAAATTAATAATAATAATAATCCTTCGTAAATCAAATGTGAAATGTACGAGATACGTAACAAAATATAACTTTGAACGAGAGAGAGAGAGAGAGAGAGAGAGAGACGAATGTCGTGCACGCACGACATTCTATCGTGTCTATAGAAGAGAGAGAAAAAAAATAAGTCATGTTCCTGTTTCACACTGTAAGTATAAAAATTGTTAAAATTTTTTTTACTACCAAATTCTATCTCTCTCTCTCGCTTTAAAAAAAAATAAAAAAAAAACAACTACCTAAAATGCAACTACCTAACTGCCGAGCGGCTACTCTTTTAAATGGCTGTAACTCAAAAACTATTTAAGATATCGATTTAAAATTTTAGTATGTTATTTTTAAAGGTATAACCTATCGAAATATGAAAAAAAAAGAAATCGATTTTTTGAAAATTTCACACTAGGTGTGCCCCTTAATACAAATTTGTTTTTTTACATAATCTTACAAAAGTAAATACAATAGAATAAAAATGAAAAGGAAAAGAAAAGACAACAAAAAATCTAATAGATAAAAATTGTACGGACAAATTTTTGTTGATAAAATTTTCGAAAATTGAAAAAATGAAAGAATATAAAAACGGAGAGACACAGAAATCGTAAATACATACGAAAATTGATTAAAATTCGTGATTTAAAATGATAAAGAAAAAGATATAAAAAGGAAAAAAGAAAAGTAATAATGAACCGAGAGAAATCATGGAAGACTTTCTCATAGATTGGTAGGATCGATTGCAAAAGGTCAAGTGATCGATGATCATCCAAGCGACAACGTCGATTTATCGACTTACTGCTGTTTCTTTTTCACCGTCTACTATTTCCACTAACACCACTAACTACACATCTTATTTCGCATGATTGAAGTAGTAGTACTCTTGTTGTAAAAGAGAAGCGAAGAGGGAAAAAAAGAAAAAAGGAAAAAAAAAGAAAAAAAAAAAAAAAATAGGAAGCGTTGGTCTTGACAGTCGATTGATTAAATTTTGTTCTTTCGACATTTTTCTTCGTGTGTTTCATCGACCTTTTACGAATACCAAGCTTTTCCAATCACGTAGCGTGCATACACACGGATATTTAATACGATCTTATCTTATATAAAATTAATTTAATAATTTATTTATTTATTTATTATTGTTTTATTTTTATTATTTTTTTTTTTTTTATTAAGAGAAAGAGAGAAAACTATCGATGAAAATTAAATACCGGATCTTACGATTAATTTATTCAAATTGTACGAATAAAATGAATTCTCCTCATGGTCAAAGATATCCCGTCACAATGTTATTGTTTTCAGTATTACGTTACGATTTGCGTCGTTGAATTTCACATGTTGTTTCGTGTTATACTTATATGATATACATACATAGTTCCTACTCTAGTTACAGTTGACCACCTTCTGTTAACCGCTATTGCATTTATAAGCTCCACTTATATGTTTTATTTCTTTAGAACGACATTTATTATCTTTAATTCTATATATTTTTTTTTAGTTCAATTAGATATTAAAAGCTGTAATATATTTGTATTTTATATTTAATATGTATTGTATATTTTTATATTTATTATATGAAAATAAAGATATATTTATAATTATAATAAATTAAAAAAATAAATAAAAGAATGAGAATTCGTTGAGAAGTTTTAAAACCTAAAAAAAAAAGGACATTAATTTTTTTTCATATACAAAAGCGAATTTGATCGAAGAAAAACTTGTTTCTATGTTAGACACGAAACTTTTTAACCTTCTCACTTATTTAATAAAATAAAATACGAATTAAACTATATATTTAAATAAAAAAAAAATGTTTTCATCGGAATATATTTTATATTTTTAGCAACACGATTTTTTGAGTTTAAAATAACAAAGAGTTAGGTTAAACGAAGCGTGAACAAGGAGTTCTATTGTTTAACAAAGAGAAAAAGAAAGAAAAATCCTGGTGTTTCTAACGTGGCGCATAAAAATATAGAAAATTATTGATGACCTTGAAATTGGTAGATAGGTACTTGGGAAAGATCTATGATATTTTCTATTATCAAGCTAAACAATGATTCTCTTCTCTTACTTTTATAATCATATTTTTTAAAAATTCTTTGTCTCGACAAAGGATGTAAATCATTTTTCAGTCTTTGATCTCCCAAACGAGTAATTCAACGAATCTTCAAAAGAATAAACTCGAAAAAAAAATGATCATAAATATCAATTTGAATTAAAATTATTTTTTATTTACATTATTATATAATCACATTAATAATGAACGGGATAGGTCAACAATTTTTAAATGATTTTGAAACAGAATAAATTTTGAATGATCGTAACAATTATAGGTTTGAGAAAATTATGAATGAAAAAAAGAAAATTTAGTTTATAAAAGAAATATTAAATATATTTTAATATAAGCAGAAATAAAAGAAAATTAACTCCAAAAACAAAAGTAATATAAAATATAATATTATGATTACATAATTGTATCGCGTATGTGTAAGTAGGTGAAGTTACAAGAAATTGGCATAAATTAAATACACGAGTGACTAACCTTAAGATTCTGTCAGCCGGTCGGAGTAGTTTTTGAAAGACAATTTAGATTGTGGTGATGGTCGAGATGGTTACTGATTGAACAAAATTTTGTTGAGGCGTTAAGTGGAAATGAATAATATAACGATAACTGGTATTTTTTATCTATTGTTTTTCTAATAAATGCGTATTTATCAGCTTACAATAATGTTATAAAATATTTTCAAAAAAATGATTGGACGAAGAGATCCATTGTTTTTATCGAGTACTGCGCAATAATATAACGACATATCTAATCTTTCTAAACCCTTATTGGGGTTCGAATTTTTCCGGATTAAATGATAAGGCAAAAGAATTAAACAAAAATATCATTTATTATCAACATTATTTTCACGTTTGTAATGTATAGGAAAGTCAATTTTTAACAAAGTTACAATTATTTGAAAGAAAAAAAGCCATTTTTTTTTTTTTACATTCATAAATTTTTCTTCAGTTGGGTAAACAAATTTGAAAAAATTCTCAAAGAGATTTTCAATAGGGTAGAAAATGATAAAAAAAGTTTCAGCCAAATTGAAAGGGGTCGGGGTGAAAAGTGATCGATTTGACATGGAATGCCCCATATATAATATACGTGGTACGTAATTGTGTAAGTGCAATTTAGTGATATGGAGAGAACAGAAAGAAAGAAATAAGAAAAATTTATACTCGAGATAATAACGCTAGACCTCGATATCAAAACAAGATCTTGCCAAGGGTAATTTTCTCTTTTTTTTCATTTTTTCTTATTCCTTCTCTCTATCACTCTTTATTTTCTCATGTGACTTTCTCTCTGTCACCTTTGAAACGCTCCGAATCCGTGCATCTCGATAAAACGAGTACAGGACGTGTCGATCGGTTTTGCGTTCTACTTATTAAACGTTCAGGAAGACAAAAAGTTACGCATAAAAAACACGTTTCTACATAATTCCTCACTTGTATATCAGATGAGCATACACATATTTGTAAGATAATTATTACCGTTTAATAGCCTTCTTTTTTTTTTTAATAATTTCATTCGTCTTTTTTCTAAGAACATTCATTTACATATTTTACAAGGTTGTACATTTGCAAAGTAATTAAATATTAAATGTAGTTTATTATCGTTATTACATTTATTATCATATATTAATTAAACTTTTAGTCCGATTAAAATAAAAAGAAAATCAAATTATTTTTTTTTGTGAGACTACAAATTTTGAAAAATTGTTTATAATCTAACTAAATGTCAGCCTAAAATATTTTTTGAAAGAGATCAATTGATTTTTCTTAATTGTATACAAACTTTTGGCTTATCCTGTAGGTTGGTTTTTTTTTTTAAATCAGAAGAATAATTAAATAAATGGTAACAACACAGTTATAAGATATCACATTTTATAATTTAATTAATTTTCCTCAGAATTATATTTTCTTTTGATTATTAGATTCAATTAAGTTGTTCTCACAACCAATTGGATTTATCATAGCTATTTGCATATCGTGCATTTTAATTTATGTATCCTCTTCCAACTTGACCGTCGCATCATCTTCGAATGATTATCGTCTTGACCTCGTTTATAAGATTGCACGTAATTTTAATTATGCAATAAATCGTAAATTAAAGTAGAAATTAGAAGTAGTTTGACTTTGATGAGTCAGCTATTTAAAAACAGATTTACTGTTACTCGTATCAAGGACTTTTTAATGTTTCCTAAACACCCCTTAAACGAAGTTATTAAGAAAACCGGATTAAGGTAAACAGATATTGATCTGTAAAGTTCAAAACGTTCAAATATCAACTATTAATTCGATTTATTCAGAACAATTTCTTGCAATCTTTCAACAATTTCCGTTATTCGATTATTAAAAATTGTTCCTTCGAATTTTGCGTTTTTTGGATCTCGTGATTAAAACAATATTATTAGATATAAATTAGAACAAATTCTGTGGGTGCATTTAAAATCAGGAAAATATAAATATAGTTTAATAAAAACTTCAAAAGTTATTTTTATCACATATTAGGTTCTTGCATGTATCCATAAAATTTAGGTTAACTCTCGTAATTTTTATCTTATTGAATATCGAAATTTGCAATTGTTTTATAAGTTTATATATTTTTATAAAATATACAATTTTTATATATTTTTATTTTGCGCATTTCTTTTTTCTTTGATATTAAACCAAAAAATATTTCGAGAGATAAAGGAGGAAAATAAATGTATAATTAAATTAGTTCTTTCTTATCGAATACCAAACCTTGCAATAACTTGACCCAAACACCCACACACAAAAATATACGCGCGCGCGTAATATAATTATATATAATGTAATTATTATATAATTCGTATATCATATTTTCTTAGCGATCATTAATGTGATTGTTCCGCGCACGGTTTTTCATTACTTAGAAATATAATTAAAACAAAAAAAAAAAAAAAAGGAAAAGAAAATCAACACATCTTTTCTAACGTGCAATAGATTTCTATCAAAAGGGAAACACACAATCATGTAATAAAGAAATATTATATATACAAGGACGAGCTCGCGAGGTAGAAAATAAAAAGGAGAAGAAGAAAATATCATGATAATAAGTTATCAAGCGGAAACGAAAAATTGGAAGTTATTTCAACTTAATTATCAATCCTATGTTGAAAGAAAACAAAATCTAGCAAAAGAGAAAATAACTATTTCGGTATTGGAACGCGTTCCAAGTTAATTATTATTAATATATATATTTAACAATCTCTAACATATTATTTTGTAATAGTTACTGAAGAACACATAAGAATTTATATAAAATATTTATAATATTAAATAAGTGAGTTCGAATATAAATGTTTGAAATGAAATTAGAATTTAAATTGTTATAAAGCGAAACATATTAAAGCATTGGCAAGGATTCAATTCTCTTATGACATCTTTTAGAAATTTGTAAGAACTGCGAATATTTCATTTATTTCTTCGTACAATTTTTGGAAACTAGTTAGTTTAGGTATCAAAAAAATACACGATAATAAACAAATGTACGAAGGCTTGTTTTTAAAACTAAAGTAATATTTTTTAAACATTAGTTTATTTTTTTATATTCTATACAAATTAATAATCCTCATTATACTTGCAATATATATCAACTTTAGACATAAAAGTTATATTTAAATGATGTCCCAGTTATTTTCCGTAAAATTTTATCAGAATTTTAATGAGTAAAAATAAGAAAAAATTTCACACGAACATGGGCTTTAAAACGTTTAATTAAAAAGTTAGAACAAAAAAAGGAAACGATAATGGATTGCTATTTCGTCCACCCAGTATAAATACATATTTCTGATGTCTATTTGAATATGTGACTTGAAAGATTACCTGCAAAGTTTTTTTAGATTTTGATATTAAATAAATTGCAGGTATAATTGGTAGAATATATTCCAACAGCAACATTTTTAAATGGAATGATAATTGGAATTGACAATCAATGTTTATACGTTAACGAACGAGAAAACAATTCGTTGTCATTTCGTATTTTTGTTATTACTTTTTAATAAAGCATTTAAAAACTTATATTTTTAATGACATTTTGTTCTTATTTTTATATATAGAACATGCTGGTAAAATGTTGCGGAAAATAATAAAGATACCTCATATATTTAAAAATTCAGGCTGTCCTAAAAATTATTTTAAGCGAACTGAAAAATAATTTATTTCTTTTCGCAGATATATTTGGAGTGACAGAATCGTTGATTCATTCTTTGCAATTAACACTATAACTGGGCAATCCATATCTTAAAATAAAAAAAACAAATATTGCACAATTCTATTAATAATCCGATTTATATTATATATTTAATTAATATCAATATTTATATGAGACTTTATCATAAAATAGAGAATATTTGATTAACATTTTCACAATTAATAATTGAATTAGATTAAAAATATTGTAAAAACAATTGAAATGTTATTTTAGCAACTCACACGATCCTATGCATTCGTTACCATTATTCAGACTGACTGTTTAATATACATACATACATACATACATACAATACGTATAAGAGTCCTTAGAAAAAATTCAAAACAATAATTGGCTAGAAAAGGCAATAATAAAAATTGTAAACAAATATTAGAAAGAGATAGAGAGAGACTTACGTTAGTCAAAGGAAGTCGGTCGAGTTGAGTCGAGTGGTAGCCGTCGTGGTGTTTGGACGTCTATCGTGTGCGATTCCTCGAAACGGATCCATTCAATATCTAACGGTATGAAAGAAGGGAATAGAAGCAGCATCTCGTCTGGTCCAAGTATTATAAATAGTAGTAGTAGTAGTAGTAGTATTATATCTTTTGATCGTATGCATGAGTCGTTGTGTTGTTGCCGCCGACACCGCACCATCAACAGGGGCACGCGTACTCGAAGAGAAGAGAGACGACACGGGGTCAACGTGCCGGCATCCGTGAAGCGACAACATTACGAAGAAAAGAATCAAAAAAAGAAAAAAAAAGAAGAGAAGGAGAGAGAGAGAGAGAGAGAGAGATAAAGATAAAAACCCCCCCCACCCCCAAAAAAAGATGAAATTAGGCAGGAAACTTTTGGCAAGGTCGAAAATACACTATCAAAACTGTTTCGTTTTAACCGTTCAATACACCAACACCTTTTTCTTATTTATACAAGAAAAATCTATCAAGAAAGAAAAAAAAAGAGAAATAAGAAAAGTCAAAACGAAGAAATAGATTAAAAATCAAACACGACAACACGTTTCGATTCGATCGGATTCGATTGGATTCGTTATAGTTCGGCGGACACTTTACTTTCACCATGAAATGATTTTTCTTTTCCTTCTTATACGGTTTATATCCGAAGGTCTTCGACCGGCCTTAACACTATCGTCCTTCTTTATATGTAAGTATATATTTCTTCTCTTTTCTTTCTTAACTTCCCCACCTCCTTTTCTTCTTTCTACTTTACAGCAAACAGCAGCAGCAGAAGCAGTAGCACCACCACGGATTCTATCCATACGTGATAGTTATTCCGTGACGAAACGACTTCTCTTCCTTCTTAACAGCATCCTCTTTTTATTTTTATTTTTATTTTTATTATCTTCTTATTCTTCTTCTTTTCTCACCCTTATTCTCTTTTTCACCGATGACGATGGAAACGACGAACATCATTTAATAACGTAAAATTCCGAAAAATTTCGACCAATACTATTACTCTAAAAACTCACAATGTATCTCTCCTATCTTCCATAAAACCCCGTTGCGAAATAAGATATATATTCCCCCTTTTCCAGTACGAAGTTAGTATCTATCTTTCTCTTTCTTTCTCTTTCTTTTTCTCTCTTTCCCTCGGGATAGATCACGTGGTTAGGCGAAGATAAACGAAGACGAAAACGAAGAAGACGAAGTTCGACGACGATCGACGAAGACCAGAGAGAGAGAGAGAGGGAGAGAGAGATAGAGTTAGTCAAAGGGGGAAAGATTTGCGAGAACCTGTTGCGTTTCTCATCGATCCTACACGCACGTTCTTTTCGAACGTGACTTTTCTTCTTCTTCTTCTTCTTCTTCTTCTTTGTATCCTCTCTCTCTCTATTTTCTATCACTTGTTTTTTTTTTTTAATTTAACCAATCAAAATTTGTTTCTCTCAGTCATCTTGTCAAATTTATTAATCGCGAAAATTTGTTTACGAAATTTCATTATTATTATCGAATTTTTATTATTTTAGATATCAAATTATTATTATTTATAAAATGTAATATGAATTGTTTTAATTATTTAATAGAAATGAATAAATGAAATAAATGTTTCGACAGGGAGAAATAGAATGAGAGAGAGAGAAAGAGAGAGAGAGAGAAAAAAAGTAAATGTTTAAGATTAAGCGAATAATCCTTCTCGTACGTACGGACTCTCGGTTCGAACTGGCGCCGTGTATCGGACCGAAGTCTTCTACGGTCGGCCGTTAGAGGGATGGGAGGGAAGGTCGGTCGAAAGAGAAGAAAACGATTGGTCGACTTACGTGGGGGCCGTTGTCGTCGAATGGGGCTGGAGGGGGGAGATGATCACTCGGCGAAAACATCAGCCAGCTTGCTAGCTTGCTTGGCTTGCTTGCTTGCTTGTCTGCTTACCGTTCGTTCGTTCGTTCGTTCATTTGGTGAGGAAGCTGTATAAAAGAAGACAAGGGAGTGTATTTTCGAAATATGAGTCGCTCAAAAACCAATACGATTAAATTTATTTTAAAATATTTTCTAATATTTGTAAATATTCTTTTTAGTACTAAGTTTACTCTTAGGGAGGTTGTTTTTTGGACGGGTTTAATTAAGATGAACACTATATTTATCCGTTGAACGTTTCGTCTCTATTTGAGACTTCCTCAGCAACTTGATAGTTATGTTCATAAGTCAATATAACATCATTTTTATTACAGTCATAAGTTTTCACTATCTTATATATAGAGTCAATTTTTAAAAAACGTTATTCTACTATAACTTTTCGAACACTACTCTTCTTTTAGTTTTTAACATTAAACCTATACGAAGTAATAATATGTCATAATAAAAAAATTTTAGTTGCTGAGGAAGTCCCAAATATAGGGACGAAACGTTCAACGGATAAAGAGATTGTTCATTTAATTTAAACCTGTCCAAAAAAAAAACATCCCTAAGAATTAAACTTAGTAATAATATTAAACCTACTGTTACTTAAATGTATACGGTCAAATGATCGTTTCAAAAAATTAAACGCATCTTAATCATTTGCACTCGAGAGGTTACTCTCGGTTATCACTTGATTTAATTCGGCAATTGGAGAGGGTACGTGTACTCTCGGTCGCCATAAGGTTTAATACGATAATTCGAACGATAATAATGTTTATTTAGGTTTTATTTTGGGCAATATCATTTTATGAATGTCTTCAATAATACATGCATACAAAAATAACTGCATATCTTTAATCTTAAATACGTCATTTACATACATTGTTATATATACGTCTTCGATGTTAGTTTGAATTCTACAACCGTGACGATAAGAATATTATTTTTCAAAGTTACGGAGCTCAATAAGCACGGAATACGATAAAGGAATCAATTAAAGTGAAGATGAGCTCGATTTTTCGTCGATGAAGTATGAAATTACATTTATGTATATATTATTTTACAGTAGAGAGGAGGAAAGCGTGATGAAGATAGCGATGAAGTAAGAAGTGTAAAAAGACAAAAAATCAGGGTAATAGATAGTGAATGTGAAAGCGACAGTGATTTCGTAGAAGAGACAGAAAATTCAAAATGGATAACGTCCACACAATCCGAAGAAATATCGCAAAGAATAACGTTTGTATTCGACGAAAAAGCCACAGGATCGTAAATATCTTCAGACTTAAAAGAGCCATTAGATTTCTTTCAATTATATTTTACTAATGAATTACTTTCGAAATAGAATGACCTGTTGTTTCGTACATGCTCGACCCACAAGCCAGTCATTCTACAGAATGACTGGGATCACATTTCGTAGAACAACCAATCCTTTTTTTTTGTTTTACAAGAAGAAAGTTCCCTAAAATTTTTAAGATGCATCAATTGTTCTACTAAGTACTTATGTTTTTATTTAGGCGTCTTGTACATAACTTATTTTGTTACAGATATATTTTTGAAAAAGAAAAGAATACTTTGTATACTTTTTTGATCAAATTAAGAAACCCCAGAAATTTGTAAAAACAATAAATTACAAGCATTTAATTTTCTCAATTTTTATATTCTAAACTTTACCGCATTGGCTTTTTTATGAGCGACTCGTATAATATTTGTCTTTTTTATTCTTTTTTTCGTGAACAACTCATTGACACATAGATTAAATAAGCAGTATTGGGAATAAAAAACATAAAATTACACCAGACCATCTAGACAGTATCTATTTAATAGATAACAATGATTGAATTAATATATCAATAATCTGATGATTAATATTTACATTAATGGACATTCTATGTAAGCAGCTATGATAGATATACAAAGTGTGATGCTGTTCGATATATAAAACTGATGTATTATGACTTTTATCTGACAGCTGAAGATATTTGTATGAACGCAATATAAGAACACGTCCGCCTCTTTTATAAACGAACTATTTAATTTATTTTTTAAAAACAAGTCAGTAAACGTTAATGTTATTGTATAATAAACGTATAAGAATTTATATATTATTACATAACAACGTTTCAAAAAGAATAATTATATCGTAATTATATCGACAGAGTGAAGATAGATAAATAAAATATATGAAGACTGACAATCAGTTTTATTTTTTTTTATTTGGCGAAAGCTTATTAGCAAGAGAAATAAAGAGAAAGAGATGATAACGAGATAGAAATTTCTTTGGAATGTTTCTTTGGAAGACTAGTAGGAATTCAGGATGCTGTTTGTGCATCGATAAAATAGATCTTTCTTCTACTAATACTTTCTCTGGAAGAGTCTTATTGACAATTATTATCGAGGTATGTTCAGATTCTTGTTAAGAAATCGTTCAATATAAATTAGATTATAAATTTGGTATACATAACAGTGGACAAAGTTAAACAATTAAACAAAATTGATATTATGATTTATCTTGTAATTATTTTATTATAGATTAGATTATCTATATATATAATATAATTTCATATTATAATTAGTATGGAAAAATATATGCATATGCATGTATCTACAGGGTGTCCTGTAACTGATGATTTATATTAATCTTACAAGACACCTTATATATTTATAATAATTCATTTATATGCTTTCATATTACCTAAAAAGTACGGATTTGAACTATTTTTTTATTTTATTTAAACTCTAGATATTTTCACAAATATACATTACGAAATCGTGGAACAAATTAGTGTAATAAATACGATACATGTATGTATATGCATTTGCATAATGTATTAAACATATATGTATTATGATTAGCTTGTATGTATTTGTATTTGGAGTGGGAGTACGGGAAGAGGAAGAGTTAGTTATTTGACCGTATTCGGCAGCAGCTCGACTTTGTTCTTTTCGATGAGGAAGGGAGATAATAATGGTAGAACGTTCGTTAACCACTGATCAACGCTCTTCTATACATATATACACATACATTTATATATACAACTATTGTAGAAGGGATTAAGTAAGAATCTAAAATCAGCGTGACGCGGTATTATCTTGCGAAAATAAAAGGACGTCAAATTGGCAAGAAATTTGTAAGATTTTAACAATAAGTAACTGTGAGGATTTACAAAATGAGAGTATTTTAAGTAAATTTTGTAGAATTAATTTTTTATCGATCAATGTGTGTGACAATCGTAAACTTTGTTTTATTAATAATAAATCTTGAAATTATTTTTATATTATAATGATAACCAATAAAGAGAATATTAGAATGTTAAAAATATTAATGTTGTTTATTTAGATGTAATATACGAAAAATGTAAAATAAAATATATTATATATTAGTAATTAAATATATATAAATTACTAAACATTTTAAATGGGACAAATAATATGATTATTTATTTAAATATATAAGTTGAATTTAATAACGAATAAAACGTATTATACGCATGGAAAACTAAGTAAGTGAATTGAATGCCTGCGTGAGTAGAGTCTTCTTGTCGATAAGATCACTCGCGATACATAATTCGAGATAGGTTGGAATTATCGTAATGGTTTTTCATCATAACCAATACGATAGATTTGAATTCTTTCTTTTATTAAATAATCGTCGTAGCGCATCTTATCGAATTAAATTAAAACCGTAGAAAGTCGATGAGTACTTTTTCTTTTCTTTATTTTGTTTTCTTTTTTTTTTGTTTTCTTCGAAAGAAGAGAATATTGTCGGAGAAATCCTTGGAAAAGATTTCTTTTACCAATGATGTACATACATCCAAACAATTTTGATTTCTTTCAAATTGATTTGAATTCATTTCCGTGCATCCATGTCTCTTTACTTTCTATGACAGTTTAAGTATACTTACTTATATACTTACGTTAGTTTAGTATATACTAGTCATCTTCTAGAAAGCGATACCTCAGCCATTGTCCAGAGAAACGATCCGACGACAGCGATAGTGTGAAATTCAAGTGAAATCGAATTTACTTATCCCGAATAATATTACGAAAAAAAAAGAAAAAAGAAATAGACAAGAAGGAGAAGAAAAATAAAAATGTAAAAATAAAATGAATGAGAAACGTTGGATATTTTTGTTCGCATTATTATCGGACTCGCAATACCTTCGTGAAATGTTACATTGCAAAATAAAAGAAAAATGAAGAAAGAGAAGGAAATAAAAAATAACGAAGGGCGTTGGTTTCTTTTTTTCTTTTTTATCCTCGCATTTTCAGACTTGTAATATTTTCGCGAAACGTTGCATTGAATAAAATACAGAATGAGAAGGAAATATAAAATAATAAAGGAGCGTTGGACACTTTTTTATATCTCGCATTTTCAGGCCTGCAAGATTTTGATGTAGTATTGCATTAAAATATAAAATCAAGATAGAAAATGAGAAACAAATAAAAAAAGGAAACGTTGGATTTCTTTTCTGGTATTTAATAAAAAAAAAATAATAATAAAATGAAAAACATTGTTGAATTTATTTTTCTCGTATTCTCATGTTTGTAATAATATCGTTACACCTGCTGGATTGCAACAATTGGAAAGCGTGCAACTTAGCTTAATCAAATTTTGGTAGAAATTAGAAAATCTCTTTGACGAGGTTATTCATTTACAATTAGATTTAAAACTTAATATACGAGCAGCAGTTATTTAGTTCAATCAAAATTTTCCTCGTTTTCACGTTTGAAATTGGATGAAAGTGTGCAACTTAACTTACAATTAATCGAAAATTCGATAGGAATCACACAATGTGACGATGCTCGTTCGAATTGAAAAAAATTGGATTATTTCATTTAAAATTAATTTAGATCTTTAAAATATATTTAAAAGTAATAATCAATATGAATATTAATTTGGTTAATATATAAAGAAAGAATTGTTGATTCAAAGAATTTTCTGAATTTTGTAAATAAATAACTATAGAAAATGATAAGCGTTGTTTTTTTTTCCTGTATTAGCGCGAATTTCAAATATCATCGTCACACTACGATTCTAATCATTTGAAAGCGTGTAATCTAATCTAATTGACATATTTCTGTATAATTAAAAAAAACTAATTTTCTTTTTGTAAAATTTGTTTAGATTCTTTTTTGTTAAAAATATTCAAACACGTAGAGATATTTGATAAATAAAGGAAATTATCGTAAGGTTTATTCTAAAATTCAGTGAATATTTTCTGATTAGTTATTTTTCTCAGAAAAATTGTAAAAAAATATTCAACGCGACTTTAATATAGGCTGCACTTGTATCCGATAAAAAACGAGGAGAGAGCCCTTTGGACAGGCGGAAATAAC
This sequence comes from Polistes canadensis, assembly GCF_001313835.1. NCBI lineage: Eukaryota > Metazoa > Arthropoda > Insecta > Hymenoptera > Vespidae > Polistes > Polistes canadensis. The sequence goes on from NW_014569552.1 coordinate 29,393, forward strand.
GAACATATGGGAAGAAGAGTCATGCGACGATAGGAGAGAAAGAGAATCTTTATGGCAAGCATGTGTGTGTGTGTGTGTGTACGTATATGTATTGGCGAAGAAGAGGTCATGAACGGAACAACTTTCACGATTATAAACTCGCGAAGAAAGAAGAGGAATATACTAAGACGATCAAATTGAACGAATAAATAAATCGATAATTTTTTTGAATCGATATTTAATTTTTTTTTTTAGTAATAAGAAAGTAACATTAAATGGCTTTGAACTTTAATGGGATCATTTTTTCAGTGTTTTGATATTTTTCTTTAGAAAAAATTAACTTGGTGTGCAATCACAAATATTTTTTTAGTGTATATAATATATCAAATGTATATAATTATATTATATATTTAAGGTTGCAGTATATATATATTTTTATATTATATATAATATATAATTTAATACGCTTGCTTCGTTTCTTAAGTGTATGCTTAGAAATCGGAAAGTCCCAGGTGTTCGAATCGTCTCGAGTCCTCTTTTAGCGTGCGTTTCGTGTTTTAATATAATATAAAATATATAATAATATACAAGAGTAATATATATATACAAAAAATGTTGATATTATATATAATCTAATATAGATTATATATATTAGAATATATATGATTCCTATATATATATACATATTAAAATAAAATGTATAAAAATAACTAGAAATGGAAACCATCTGCTATTTAAATGATGACACGTAAGAAGAAAGGAGAGTGAGAGAGAAATGGCGCGAAGGAAAGAGGGGAATGATTTGATGCAGTTGTTATCTAACTTCGAGAACTTTCTTTAGCCAATCATCGATGAGAGATGTAAACGATTCGGGTTTTCACGCTCGTTCGAGCTTTGCAACGAATTCGATTAATCGCTCGACAAATAGTGGCGCGAGCGAATCAAACTAAAGGTTCTTTCGTCATGAATTGTGGTTACAGTGAAATGGAAATAGCTTGCCGATAGTTTGTAACGTTTTAATCAACTCAAAGTATTCAATGAGTATACCGCGATGGTCTTTTAAAATGAAATAATATAGAAAGATTCATTTCTACCGAACATTCATAGACTTAAGCGTTTTATAGAAAGCGAATTTTTTTACTAACGTATCTTTGTCATCGCGTCAACTTTAACCTTTAATTGTTCATCATCGAGGACAATCACGCTCTATGTCGTGTTGTTCCGTAATTCACTTTCGTTGAGTAACAAAACGTGTTGCAGAGCTGATCGATTCGTATATAATTATATTTTATTTGATTATAGAATCATTCTATTGGTTGGCAAAAATTTGTTTTATTTTAGAATTGTTTGATAATACGATCGTGTACATTTAATTGCGAATATTAAAACTCTATTTATTTTTACGGAATATTTTTATGATATAAATTTTTCCTTTTTTTTTTGTTTTCTTCTTGTTTTATTTAATTAATAGAGATTATATTTAAGATTTATTTTATTTAGAATTGTTTAATCGTATTTAGTATAAATATGTATTTTTATTTATTACTATTTTTCTTTCTTTTTTTTTTAATTTTTATTTTAATATTTTTAATAGAATTTAAACACATTATTGCGGATGATATCGATAAGGTAGATACCATTCTTTCTTGTTTTATCATTAACGTATTAAATCTTACCACCCACCACTAGAGCGTGCTACTCATGTTTTTATTAATTACAATAAGCGCCACCGGTACCGCCACTTATCGTGTTCTCGAAAAAGTGTATATTCAAATAATCCTTTAAAAGTTAAAAGTGCGTTAGAGAAAAATTTCGCAGGATATTGTGAATATTGTGAAATATATGATCTATTACGAAAGGTACTTTTAATATTTATTTCTCTATTACTACGTTATTAAGACTCCTTTTTTTGTTATATTTTTTTTTTTACGAAATACATATATTACATCTTTCGTAAGATTCATTGTAGCGGATATTAACTCAATTATTTCATCACAAGGTATTCGAAGAATCCATGGATCGATGAATAGAGAGATCAAGGAGGGATTGTAATGGAAAGTATGAAATTAAATAAAGATTAGTAATATGTTCGATAATATATATATATATTTATATATATATATATATATATATRWATATATATATATATATATATATCCATAATTTCATTTATTACGAATTATACTCTCGTGTAGAATTATTGCGAGTCGTTGCGGATACTCGGGGGTTAGGAGTAAGAGGGTTGGAGGGATGGTTAGGACAAAATTGTTTTCAAGCGTTGTGTTGCTGGGACAGAGTATCGACGTTCGTTTGTACATATACAATACAACGTAGAACGATATCAAGAGTTTCTCGTTCGTTTTTAAATTTCGCTTTCTATTATTTTTTGCGTTTTTCATGTGCCGTATGTTTTTTTAAACGTACACCTTTTTTTTGGTCGTGAAGATTAGTTTCTTGTAGTTTGCATTTTTTTTTTGTTTTTTTTTTTTTCTTTTAATTTCCTCGATACCCGTAAATTACGATGAAAAGATTCATTACCATCTTTCCATGTCTGCATCGTACGATCGAACGTCTCCACCATTTTTATTTTTACGTTATCCGTTCACTCGTAGAAAAAGTTCTTGTCAATTAAAATAATTAAAAAAAAAAATTTAAAAATAAATAAATAAAATTTAATAAAATTTAAACAAATTATTTTGAAACTCGTAGCGTCAATTATTATTAATTTACATCAAATATTAATCATCGTTCATTTATTTTTTATTGAAAGAACTCTTTCAACATTTGTTTCTGTTTCTCTCTCTCTCTCTCTCTCTCTCTCTCTCTCTCTCTCTCTCTTTCTCTTTTTTTTTGTATTTCATTGAGATTGTTCATTCTAACTTTGCAGACATCAATACTAACTACATAATATTTTGCCGACACATTATATATATACGTTCATATGTGTATATATATATATATGTATATGTATATGCATCTGTTACACACGTTTCTATTTTTAACTTTCGACAGCCGAAATATGATATTTACGTATTTTATTACGTAACTATAACAAATGTAAAACCATTGTAAACCAATTCGAATGATCATATTTTTTGTTTTATTTAATTTACAATCAGAACATTTTGATTTTTCTTCATTTTATTTTATTTTTTTTTTTTTAACGCGTGATTGGAAAATATAAAAAAGTGTGATTATCGTATCGATGTCGAAAAGTTAAAAATTTATCTTCGCAGAATGTCTCCTACTGTTTTCGAGTAAAAATACAGGAAGAAAAATATATATATAAATACACTGAATCTTCTTGTGACACGATTTGTGGACACAAACTCCGTGCAAAAATTACGACGGCCATCTTATAAAATGGTTTTAATACGACACTGAACAAATTAATCGTGTTAGATCAAAACTAAGTGTACATACATATATTTAATTACAAAAATAATGTTTTATACATATAAAATACATAACCGATCAACAATTTCGAATATAAATTCGTGATTAGAAAATAAATATATTTTCATTGAATAAAAATAGAAAAAGCAGATAATCGTGGATGTAAAACGCTTAGCGTTGTTTCGTAAAAGATTGAAAAGATTTTTCACTTTTTTCATCTTTCATATTAATATTTACACAAAGTTTATACCAAAAAACACATCGATTTCTCAAATATACAATTTTTTTTACATGCAAATTGTTTCGTTATTCCAATCGTACGTACACAAGAGACGGTTATACATACTTAATTATTATGACGTTTCTCCGTGTTTTTTATTTTTTTTTATTTTATTTTTTTTATTTTTTTCAGTAAATACCTCGAGCGATAACACATATCAGTCTTGCGAACATCCTTTTGCTGAGTAAAACCGCTATTATCGAATTTTCTCTTTCTTTCTTTCCTTCTTTCTTTCTTTTATTTTTTTATCGACTATGTTCTTTAATAAAACAATAGATTATTTCCGGTAAAATTGATCGCACCGTCGAATTTTTATTCATTTCGAACAAATTGCGAATCGCACATTTTATTATCGCATTATCGTGCACTTTAATGCACACATGAATAAAATGAAAACCGTTTATATTCGAAGGCTGCAATACTTAAAATGCTTTACATTTAAAATTTAACTTTAAACTTCGAGGCCTGTGTACCGATATTATTTTTATTTAAATACAAATGGTTTCTTTCAGGAATTATTTTTTATTTAAATACGATTCATTTTTTGTTTGTAATGTAACACACACAATGACTAAAACAAATCGTAATAAATTAATGTATTTTCTTCTGAGAAAATGCATATTAAATTTTTCCATGAAATTATTGCGTAGAGTAGAAGGTAATATGAGTATAAAACAAAAACCTTCGAGAATAAAAAGGGTTAAACAGCTTCATCAACTTTTTTCTTTTATTTTGTTAATTTTTGTTTGTAAGTGTTGTCGCGTTCGCAATTCTTCATTTAATAAAATTCGACGAAAGCATTTTTTTTACGAAAACGTATAAATTACGAAAATAAAAACACAATAGAAATTTCAAACAATAAATTATACAAAAAAACGATAATAATATGCATTATGCTTTCCTTTCTTTTTCTTTTCTTTTCTTTCATTCTAGTTTACGAGCACTCGCTTTACAATTTGTGTGTTCGTTTATTTATTTACTTCTTATTTCTTCTTTCCCTTCACTAATCTCGGATTTTCTTTTCATTTGCATCTTGTTCTTTTCTTTATTTTTTTTTTGTTTTTATGTTTTTTTTTTCTCCTAAAACGCTTTTTTGATCCCGTAAATTCTCTGAAAACACGGCTAATCTTCTTCCCAGCACTTTCTACAAAACTAGACGATTTATCCGAGTAAATCTTTTATAGGTTTTTCCGAAAATTATGTTTACCATTAAACTTAGTTACTAATTCGCTAATCAGATATATCATACAATCACTAAATTATTGCTTTGTCGTACCTTGTATCACACTAATCTAAACCCTACTTTCTTATTCTGCTGTGTCATTTATTTTCTTGCTTTTATTTATTTATTTGATTAATTATTTTCTTTTTTTTTTCTTCCTTTCTTGCTCTTTTATTATTAAATCTATTTTTCAATTTTTTTTTCTTCTTCTTTTTGTTCGTTACATTCTTTTTAAGAGCCAAGAAGGTTTTCTGTTGTAGTTGTTGTTCCTAACGGTGATCATGCCTGTTTCTCCGAAATAATGTGTGATGCATGTTCAAAATTGTTTTTTTTTTTGTAATATCTAATTTCTAATCTCACGTTTACTTTACGTGTACGCATGTATCTATGTTTGTATGATGTATGTATTTATGTTGTGTGTGTGTGTGTGTGTGTTTGTTAAATGTGCATCGTTTAATAATTTCATTGCATTTGCTAATTGTATAATTAATTGTAGTCGTTTGTCTATGCGATTTTAAATGACAAGGACGATGTTTCGTTTAAAAGTACACTTCCTTTTTCTTTAACAATCATTTCTCTCTCTCTCTCTCTCTCTCTCTCTCTCTCTCTCTCTCTGTCTTTTTCTCATTCTCTTACTCTCTTTCTTTTTCTTTTTCTTTTCAGTTCGTTTCTTCTTCTCTCTCTCACTCTATCTCGTTTCCTTTTTTATGTTGAATCATTGTATTTACGGAAGAATGTTCTTTTTTATGTTCACATGCAGTAATATCATTTTCAATGAGGAATTGGGAAGAGTTAAGATAATGTTGATAAGCGAATAAAATATAATAGATAATTCTCTTTTCCCTTTTTCTCACACACAGATACCTAAGTGCTACTTAACACTGGACAATTTGCCTAATCGTAAGTAGAATTATTATTATAATAATATCTTCTATGTAAATACGTGTAAAATGTTTCTCGCATTTTTTTCGTTGTTATTCCATATTTTTGTTACTCTCTTTATTTTTATTTATTTATTTTTTATTTTGTTTTGTTTTGTTTTGTTTGTTTCTTTTTTTTTTTTGTTTTGTATGTATGTATGCGTCGTTCTTTCATTTTCTTTCTTTTTAAATTCATTTTCTCTCTCTCTCTCTCTCTCTCTCTCTCTCTCTTGTATGTTTATCTTTCTCTCACTTTACCTTTTTAACTTCATGTAAATCGTTTATAAACGTAAGTACATATTATGTTCAATACGTTAACGCACAAGAGTGTGTTCGCTTATCGGTAATACTTATTGGCTTATCACCTTAAAGGTTTGCTAAAGTGCATCGCCCAACGACGCTTTTTGGGAACGTGCAAACGTATATATACACAACATATGTATATATGCATATATTTATATGTTCACACGTTAGTTTGGTCCTCTTTGCGCGTAGAAGCGCATGTGTCTGTATGTCAGTGCGCGTGTAGAAATGCATATACGTATGTATATACATATTTTGTGTATGTAGGCTGCATATATGTGTATGTATAAACGTATATATTCGTGGGTTGGTTGAAAAGATTTTGTTTAGATTTAGCTTGGAAACAATTATTGTTTCGATCAAACTAACTTTTATTTTTCGGAAATAAAAGTTTTTAGTTTTTTAGTTTGCATACTTTTCAAGCCATTCTCAAATATTGTGCATGTATTTTTTTTTTTTATAAATTTGTAAACTTGTTAGTATGGATGTTGTATAAATGTTTATGTGTGTATGTAAAAATGTATACCCGTGTCCTGTATATATATTCTTTATGCATATATGTATGTGTGTGTGTATTTACATATTTGTCTCTATCCTTTGTAAATATTTACGTGTAATGCTTTCCGTCTTCTTCTCTCTTTTGAGAATTATTTGTAATTTTTTTTTCATGTATGTATAAAAGAGAATGTTTGTTGCAATTTTAAAAGTTTCGAGAGAACGAAATTCAAAATTTCGATGAACGTAAAAGCTGTGCTTTTCTCTCTCTCTCTCTCTCTCTCTCTCTTTCTCTCTTTCTCTCTCTTTTTCTACGAGGTAATTCGTATATATATACCCATGAATGTATATATGTTGTTCGCGCGCGTGCGTGTGTATGTGTATATGTGTTTATTTGTAAGTATTGTATACGCCTTATTCGACTCATATAATCGTTAAATTTAATGAAGAAGATACATGTATAGTATTTTTTTTTTATGTGTATGCGTGTATCTTATTATTGCTTGTAAGGTACAAAACAAGGACTAGATTTTTCTAATACTGTGTGTTTGAATAATATCTATATATACTTGGGACAAAATCTATACATTATACAATATTTATATATGTATGTATACATACATATATACAGAGTAAGTTAACAAATTCTCTAGCTGTGTGATTTTAAAAATCAATTATATATATTCTTTTACCAAGCGTGCAGAACTGCAGAAAAGTTCACGCTTCATCATTCTCTATCTTTTTCTAGTAACATTTTGATAAGACGTTAATAAATATAATGTCTTTTGTTTCAAGAATATTTTCTGCAACCTTATTTAATTAAATTAATCAATTTAATTAATTTTATTTGAACAATCTGAGAAAAAAAAAGTTAACATAAAAAATCTCGAGAAATAATTGATTTCTTATAAAATTTAAAAGTTGTACATCCCTTTTAAAAATGTTTTTTTACTACCCTGTATATACGCGTACACCCACACATATATATATATATATGTATATATATATACATACTTCCTTTGTTTTAAAAAAGGAACAAAAACCCTATGTAACACTCGATTATTTTCACATTTAAACGTTAACTTTCCTATCACTTCGAGAACAGCCTTTTCACCCTGGGCGGCCACATTTTTTTTCTCCTCCCCCCTCCCCCCACCGCTTTTTCTTTCTCTTTCTTTTTCTTTTATTTCATACCATCATTAAATTATCGATATTCAACGGGTATAACGTGATTATCCATTCAATTTGCAACGAGTTCGATCGAATGAACGGCACTTTTTTCTTTGTTTAGTTTAACTTTTTCCCTTCTCTCTCTTTCTCTCTTTCTCTCTCTCTCTCTCTCTCTCTCTCTCCCGTTTGTGTGTTTGTCTCTTTTTTTTCCTTTCTATTTTTCTTTCACCGAGGAGCATTGAGAAAAATTCACAAGGCATGATCGTCCTGAGGCCTGGCTTAAGATGATTTTTAATCTCTAAAAAATAGCTTCGGCTGTGCCTAATTTTTCTCATGAATTTATTTAAATATTCACTAAAGGCAGATAGCTAAAATGGATTACGAATATCAGTTCTGCACACTTTGCATTATTGGTTTAATCGATTAATTAAATTAAATACATTCACACTTTATCATTCTCTTTCATTTTATTTTTCTCGATTATCATAAATGATAACTCAATTAATAATGATCCTCTTTTTAACGATGCGTATCCTTTCAACATGTATTTCATTCTGTCTTTTATTTTTCATTTTCTTTTTCACTTTTTCTTCTTTATTATTTATAATCTTTTCTTCAAATTTTCTTCTTTCTGATTTGTGCTTTGTCTCATAATTTTTATTAATTTTTCTTGTTTTTTTTTTTTTGCGTTCCGATTTTAACGAATCTTCGATCTTTTTTTTCCCGTACTTACAATTTTATTCTATGTAAATATATATAAAAAAAAAAACTCTTTATTTTTTCTTTTTTTTTTTTCTTCTAGGTATAATCATTCTTTTCATCGCGCGTTCGTTCGAATTGAAATCCTTTTTTTCTCAGTCTCTCAGAAAACGATCGTTACACTTAAATTCAATTTTCATTATTTTATTGACTACTATTTATTATTATTATTCTATTCGAATAGATTCGATTGACTGTTTGAGTACTTTTAATATATATTACAGATAAGATTATAGATTAGTAATTGAGTGTACTCTTGAAAAAATGTCCGACGAAATAGCGAAACTATGCGAGCATCATTAAATTCTATAAAAAATCTTTTACCATTCCGAAAACGCTCTTTTTTTATCTTTTTCTCTTTCTTTCTATCTTCATTATTACTATTATTATTACTATTGTTACTGTTATTACTATTAGCATTATTACACTATTATTACTACTATTATTATTATTATTATTATTAATTATTAATTATTAATTATTATGTAATCGGCATAAACGAAATCTATGCTAATATTTTTTTTTAAATCCTTTTTTTTTCGGAAATCTTTCTAATTATCTTTTCTTTCATTTTTATTCCATTCTCACTTTAATTCTTTTTTTTTTGTTTAAATTCAAATTTTACGGTTTTCTAATATTTCTTTTTTTTTTTCCTCATTGTAGTTCTTCTCGTTATTAATAAAAGGATAATACAGCCCATGTATATTATTATTATTATTATTATTATTATATGAAGCGTTCGAATGGAATTGGTTTTTTCCTTTAATATATTGACAAGGATTTACGTAATAATAATTTTGCATATCACGAATCTTATAAGCACTTAGGATTATGTGTGTGTGTGTGTGTGTGTGTGTATTCATTTATGTATCATCGGTCTATTTATGAATCTCATTTCTCCTGTATTCATCTTACACATTCAAATATGTATGCATGTATATTCATGTCGTGGTGTATACACATACACATAACTAGTTCATACATGTGTACACAAGATTAATGAATGAAATTAATGAATATTTCTTATTTACGAATAATCATATTAAGTGGTGAAAGGAGGAGGTCAAAGGGAATGGGATTAGGGTGGCAAAGGTGGTAAGGGTTGGTGGGAGGAACATCAATGAAGGGCTGAAGACGTCAAATATGTTTTTTTGCCTTCAACGTCCAAGGTTTTGTACTGAATAAAATTGCTAACGGTGCCATTATCTTTCACATCGTCCTAGTTAAATTTTTTCTTCATAAGTTTCGAGTATATATATATATATATACGTTTTCAGGTGTCGGTTCTACGCACACACATACGCGTTTCACTAATTAATTAATTCTTTTTTTCCTCATTTTTTTTTCTTCTTCTTCTTCTTCTCTTTCTCTTCAATACTTTTTTTTTTTCATTTTTTTTTTTGTTATTTTTGTTCGATTATTTTTTCTTTTTTTCCCCTTAATCTTCCTTTAATCTTTTTCCCTACATTACGCACGTTCAAAATCTTCAGTACCAAAATATCTCTATAATATATAGAACGCTTTGCGTGTAAGAAATAAGAGAACAGTGTTTATAATAAATAAAAAAAGTCGCTATACAAGTTAAGTTACATGAGAGCCCAACGACATAGGCATCTAGGAAAGTTATACAAATCAAGCGTAATTTGTTGACTAGAGCTTACGTTTAAAATTTCTTATCTTTTCTTTTTCTCTTCTCGTTCTTTCTTTCTTTCTTCTTTTTTTCCCCTTTTTTATTACATTTAATTACGAATTGCACTCTAATTATCCCTTCGATTATTTTTGTTCCTTTCTCTTTGGTACCATTATCGGTATTTATTTTTCGTTTTTTTTTTGTTTTTTTTTTTTATTTTCTTTGGTCTGTTATTCTCGTGTGTACGTTTTCATTCGTTTAAACGTTTCATTGTAATATCATAAATTATGTTCGAGTGATGTTCTTCATTACCTCGTTTTACTTCATCATTCTCTTTTGTTTGTTTTCTATTAATAATTATCAAACTCGATCAGGAAGATCAATTGCTATCTCTCTTTGTGTTTTATCCGTGTAGAAAATTTCGAATAAAATCGAATGAAAGTTTTATAAACGTTCCCGTCTCTCTTTCTTTCTCTCTCTCTCTCTCTCTTTTTCTCTCTCGACGATTAATAGTAAGATTTATTAAGTTAAAACGTTAATATATATATATTTATCATATATTTATCATATATATATATGTGTATTAATATGTATATAAGTATAATGTTGAAATTGGTTATCAGAAGCGCAAATACCAACACACACATTACTCATATGTGTGCGTGTAAATGCGAATGCGTGTTATGTGTGTGTGTGGGTGGGTGTGGGTGGGTGGGTGTTGTGTGTAGGCAGAGGAAATGATGTTCTATTATTCAGGGGAGTAGAGAACGAGTGACCCTTTTGCCTCTGAATAGTCATTTCTACGTTCAACAGGTGGTCCAATTAGTACGAATTTTGATGAAAATGTCTCGCGAGATACCTTATATATAACGAGTTATATTAAGAATGTTCTCTTTAAAAATTTCATCTCCATTGCGATCAGAGATAGATAGAGAGAGAGGAAGAGAAAGAGAAAGAGAGAGAGAGAGAGAAAGAGAATGAGAGCTTGCTCGTTGTAAAAGACCCATTGAAATTGTTTCTTCTCGCAAATTTGCTACGAAATTCTTAATCCAACTTATCGAAGATTCATTGAATTATGAAATGCACGATTTTACGAAGGGTTCTATAATTTATCTCCCTTCCCCCTCTCTTTCCATCCATCCACTTTTTCTCTCTCTCTTCCTCTTCCTCTCTCTCTCTCTCTCTCTCTCTCTCTCTCTTTCTTATTATTATTTTTTTTTTGTTTAATTTTATTTAGCATTATTTTTAATGTTTTATTTTATTTTATTTTTTAAATTAACGCTTTTTAAAAAAGCATTAAAAGTACTCCACGTATCGATTTAGTGACAAAATAATGGTCCCTCGATAATATTGCAACGATTATTTTCTTACATCTTTGGTTAACACCCCTCCCTCCCTCCCTCCCTCCCTCCCCCAAGTTTCTCCCTCGCATATGGTTTTATAGTTTTCATTATTTTCTTCCGATTTCTTTGCGTTATTCTCATTTCCCTTCTTATCTGTGCTTTCTTTCCTTTCTTTTTTCAAATTCAAAGGACGTTAATTTCGTGATATCAAAATGATCGTGAATCACGTATCATGTCGACGTTACGGTAAAAAAAAGGGAAATTTATTTGGACGATGGTCACGCGAAAATTGATAAACATTGTTTATCGTTTATCGTTCACCAACAATGTTTACTGACATTGATAGATATATTTTCGACCTTTTTCTCGGAAACATATTTACGCGACTTGTCAAAATGTCAGTTCATGTAAAATTTCAGGCATGTAAGCATGTACGTAATATTAATTCAATTCCGAAATATATTTCCCTTAATTTAACACTTTTACGGGTACAAACGTGGTCGTAATTTTGTATGCATTTATATACGCGTTCGTGTGCGTGTGTATATGTATAAGACATTCGTACCGTTTTTGTTGACCACTTCGATTTAATTAATAAATTTTTCTAAAAAATTTCAGAAATATATTTATACTTAAAACTGTTTTCGTCTTTCATTCTACGTCTACGAAATTATATGCATCCCGTGTTTATTCGTGTATGTATCGAATATATGTGTGTCTGTGTGTATGACTTTGTATGTGTAAGACATCAAACATTTTTCGGTAAGTTCGTCTTAATAAGTAAAATGTCGTTATATTATTAAGAAATATTAATAAATATATTCAAAACTGGTCTTCTCGTTAGCTTAAAGAAATCGATCGATGGATCTACAGAGATCTATAGATCAAACTTCTTCTTCTTCTTCTTCTTCTTGAATTTTTTCTTCTTTCTTTGATTCATTATCACAACGTTCTCTGACAATAATCCGAATTTATTATCCTATTTTTCGATGATATATTCCAAGAGCATGCGATGATCTCACAATCTTCACACGAATACATATTTTTACGTTTATTTGTTTAATTTTTATATTAGATCAGACAGATTGGTCGAAGTGCGGATAGAAAAGAAGATACACGAGTGACGTTTGTTTGATATCAAAATTTCATCTCCCAATTCTTCTCGATAATGAAGAACGATTTGGCATTTTTTGTTTTCCATAACACACATTGGAAGTAAGTGAAACTTTCTTATAGAAAGAAACACGTGTATCTCTCTGTAAGTGTATTCATGTATATATATGTGTATATATGTGTATGGTATGTGTAATCGCATTTGCAAAAGTAGCTAATGCGAATGAGAATGTCGTTTGACAGCTGTAGAAAGTTTTCAAGCGAAGCAATCGAAAGTATCAATCTCTTTCTCTTTCTCTCTCTCTCTCTCACTCTTATTATTTCTTTCTCTGTTATTCTCAAGAATGAATCCATTGTTGCAGTCTGATATGCGTGATTGAATAGAGTGAGTAGTGTGTTGAGATCGAGATTTAATGGAGGAACGATCTCTTTGAAATCCCCTTTCTAGTTCAGTAAAGTTGCATATGTGTGTATGTGTGTGTCTCTCTCTCTCTCTCTCTCTCTCTCTCTCTCTTTCTCTCTTTTTCTCCCTTTCCCTCTCTTGGTCTCTGCCTGTCGTTTTTTTTTCTTTTTTTTATTGAAGGACTGCAACGTCCGGATCTATGTTAGCCTTTGCTCGTGTTTCTTTTTCTACACCGTTGATCTCCATATTTCTCGCTTGCCCTGGATGTCGTAGTTTATTTCTTTCACTGGCATGTGCTGTAAACGATGAACGTTCTGATTACAAAAGGGTATGTATAACGAGACGGGCACGCTCTAGTAACACCGTCTTTCACTACCGGGGGGATATTTATATATATTATAATATATATATATGAAATATATATTGGGTTGCTTCGATATAAATGGTGCGTTAAAGTTTTTCATTATTTCATTATTATTGTTTAATTAGAATTCATTGAAATTATCTTTAATTATTTTCAAAAGTGAATTTACATTGTTTTTTGTTTTTATATTTTGTGTATATGTTGGGTATTATAGATATGTAGGTATCATTGATATGTAGGTGTCATAGATATGGAAGATTCATTGATATGTAGGTGTTATATATATTCGTAGATATCATAGTTACGTAAAAATCAAAGAAATTTACAAATTATAAATATAGAAGATTCATTGATATGTAAGTGTTTATATAATATATACGTAAGTATCGTAGATATGTAGGTTTCATAGATATGTTGGTATCTTGGATATGTAAACATTATAGATATATGTATAAATATATATAATTGTATATTACGTTGATCAATTAATTGTGACTATCAATGTATCCATATACCACATAATTAATTATACATATATATCTCATATATAAAAATCTATAATACAATAAAATCCCAAATAGAAAGATAAAAATATAATCTTACCTAACTTAATCACGTTTACGTTGTAGTTATTTTATGAAATTAGTCGTCTCTCGTTTCCTTGTAATTTTTATCGATATATTTTTATTCTTTTTTTTTTCTTTTTGTTTTTCAGGCACACATCATTTACGGCGAGGTGTCAACGTCGTTGCTACTTTCGTCACCGTTTTCTCTTTGACACGCCGACTCAAGATGTTTGTTCAGGTACGACTTAAGGGCGAATGACTTGTGACATTTCGGACATTCGTAATTTTTATCCGCCGAATGGGTTTGCATGTGTGCTCTTAAATTCGAACGATCGGCGAATGCTTTGCCACAGTGTGCACATCCGTATGGTTTTTCACCTGTGTGACTACGTAAATGACCTTGAAGTAACCATGGTCTTGAAAACATCTTCCCACAAATTCCACAGCTATGCGTCAATTTGTGCGTTAGCATATGCATCGCCAATGCCGGCATACTAACGTACGCTTTGCCGCAATGAATGCATTTTTTCGCTGATTGAGAATCTATACTGCGATGGGTCTGTTTGTGTCTCGACAAATTCGACGAGGTTGCATATTGTTTACCTGGAAACATCGTAAGAAAAAAAGAAACATTGGTAAGTTGGTTTTTTTTATTCATTTTGTAAATAATACAATTCGTATGTTTTGTTTATTAAAAAATTGTTAATTTGATTAAAATTAGTTCTGTGAGTTACTATCTAATAAATAATTATTAATTGAAATTATTTTGTTTTTTCTTATTGTTATTATAGATATATAAATATCTAATTTATGATTGAGAATATATCTTTATCTGTAAATCATTTTTTTTTTTAAATACATAAATTCTTAATTATTAATTTTTAAATAATTTTTTTTATAAATTTGTTAAATAATTCTATTTAGGTATATATTACAAATATCTCGTAAATAATTGTCAAATATTTTTACGAAGTGAAATTTAATGTTTATGTAATCAGTTTGAATGGATTTGAAACTATTGACAGAAGTAGTATATTATGGTTAATCCATCCGGTCACGTAGCAATAGAAATTCAAATGATTTTAAGGTCTAGCTGATCTGTTACTCTATGAAATCGTGAAATTAGAGACGAGTGAGAGCAAGAGAAAAAGATGGATAGATGGATATAGATATATAGAGATAGATATATAGAGATAGAAGCTAATCAGTAGGTTCTACTGCACCGCATTGTACGTATCAAGACTAATTTGCTATGCCCATCCTCTAGTAATGGATAGAACTCATTAGCTAGTCCACCGTGCTTATGCTACTCAATTTCGAATATCGAAGTGAAACTATGCGATTACTTCCTACACGCGTGGCGAACACTTCAAAGAAGATTATCATTATTTTTACCTTTAGAGCATTAATAATCTAAATGCTAATTAATCCAATCTTTTAATCATAAATTTTTAAAATAAATAAATTTTTAAAATAATAAAGAGAAATGTATTATATATTGATATTTACCACATTCGCAGCAGACGTAACGACCAGTTTTCGATGTTTCTAAGTTTTCAGGTGGTTCAGCTTCCGGTGTTGTTTTCTGGAGAGAAAGGAGTTTCTTATTTTTTGACCTGCCATCGGCGACCAGTAATGTGTCATAAGTATAACTAGCAGCTTTAACTTCCGTTTGTTCGGTAACTGTTTGAACTTCCTTGTCTCGTTGACTGGGTTGAGAATTAGGATTATTGTTTTCGATATCGCTGCTGCATTCGGAGGTTGGTGGTGTCAATGGTGGTGCGGTTTCGATTGTTTGATTCTGATGATGATGATGAAGATGATGATGTTGTTGCTGTTGTTGTTGATGGTGTTGTTGAATCGGTTGATGATGCTGTTGTTGCTGTTGTTGCGGAGTTATAATCGACGTACATGGTATGGACGGCGTACTATACGTGAAGAGAATCTCTTGAACAGGTGAAAGTGGTATAAAGACACCACCCGATGTTTGCTGAACGATCGTAGTTGTTGGCTCGTAAATGATACTCGCTGCTGCTGCTGCTGCTGCTGTTGGCGGTAGTGGTTGTTGCTGTGGTTGATGATGATAGACGGTACCCGAACCGGTAAGATCGATAGTGTTTACTTGATAGATTGGTTGCTCGACAGGTTGGTACACCGTCATCTCTTGAACGTCTGTAGCAGGTGTTTCGATAACGCTTTGAGGACCGATCGCTACACTTGGTGGGGGTAAAGGTGGTAAAGATCTTGAAAGTTCTAAGAGATCGTGCGCAGCTTCTGTCTCTGCTGGCGAACGATCTTTGAACATCGACGAAACATTTGACGAGGATATACTGTTATTGTTGTTGTTGTTATTGTTGTTGTTATTGTTGTTGTTATTATTACAACAAGACGTTAATCTTATTTTAATATCGTCATTAGGGTGTTCAGAGGTGTTCTCGGTGGTACAGTATCTCGTTGGTAGACAGGAGGATTTGATTGAATCATTTAACGGTGAACAATGGGATGCCGAAAGATTGGTGGTAACAAGTTCTCGCGTTTTAGACGTTGGCAAACTCGACGACATTGTTGTCATAGTCGTCATCTTTGTCGTTGTCGTAGTCACCATCGTCGTAGCCGTCGTCGTTAACGTTATTGCTGTTGTAGTCGCAGTAGTAATTGCGGTCAATTTCATTCCATTTGATGATTCTATGGATGATGGCGTTGATAAGGCATTCGTCGATGTCGTATAAGCTATTACCGTTGCCATCTCTATGTGCGGTACTTTCGGTGAATCCGATGCACTTTCCATTGTTAATTCTTCCTGGTTACTCATAGATTCTTTTGAATTGTTGTTCTCGGTTATGGTAGGTGTCCCTGTAGCTGTTATGTCTTTAATTTAAAAACAAAATAATTGTCATCATGTAAGAATAATGTTAACAAAAAAATGTGTGCCTTAAAAATTTTAAAATTCTGTTTCATGTGCTGGTAATTGTGACATTGATAATATCGACTGATTGTAAGTAAAAAGAAAAAAAAATGGAAAAGATGAATTTTATCGTTTATTTCGTATGTAAATTATTTATATTATAAAATAAATCATAAAATAAATTATTAATATAAATTTAGATATTTTATTAATA